>NC_057805.1:318458387-318763680 GCF_018294505.1 Triticum aestivum
GTTAGCAGCAGTAGCGAAGGAATCGCTCGATCGGGTTCAGTTAACAGCCATCGATCGATCGCTCGGGTTCAGTAACGCGTAGCCTGCAGTGCAATCGCTTGGGTTTAGTTAGAGCCCAACGCCTCGCTCGGGATCAGTTAGAGCCAACGCCTCGCACACACGCGCGTATGTGTACGAGAGAAACGCGCATCGTTCGGCCCTCGACCTCCCACCGTAACCGGGAACTCCCCGAAATTTTCCTCGCCCTCGCTTCTACCACGGTTTTTTCCGTCATGGACGGCCCAAAGAATGTCATGCAGCTGCGTCTCCGGCCCGCCCAGGACGAAAAGCCCATTTTCTGTCATGATTTTTTGTCATAGAAGTAGGAGCCCACCACATCTATGATGATACCGGGTTTTGTCACAATTATCGTCATAGAAGTGTCATATGTATGACAGAATTTTTTTTCGTTCGGCCCAAAATGTCACGGATGTGTCATTTTTTGTAGTGGTATTGTATTGTTGCCATCGAGGATAAAAAGATGGGGTTTATATCATATTACATGAGTTTATCCCTCTACATCATGTCATCTTGCTTAACGTGTTACTCCGTTCTTATGAACTTAATACTCTAGATGCATGCTGGATAGCTGTCGACGTGTGGAGTAATAGTAGTAGATGCAGAATCGTTTCGGTCTACTTGTCGCGGACGTGATGCCTATATACATGATCATACCTAGATATTCTCATAACTATGCATTTTTCTATCAATTGCTCGACAGTAATTTGTTCACCCACCGTAATACTTATGCTATCTTGAGAGAAGCCACTAGTGAAACCTATGGCCCCCGGGTCTATTTTTCATCATATTAACCTCCCAACAACTAGCTATTTCTGGCGCCATTTATTTTACTTTGCATCTTTATTTCTCTTTATCATAAAAATACCAAAAATATCATCTTATCATATCTGTCAGATCTCACTCTCGTAAGTGACCGTGAAGGGATTGACAACCCCTTTATCGCGTTGGTTGCGAGGTTCTTATTTGTTTGTGTAGGTGCGTGGGACTCGAGTGTGGTCTCCTACTGGATTGATACCTTGGTTCTCAAAAACTGAGGGAAATACTTACGCTACTTTACTGCATCACCCTTTCCTCTTCAAGGGAAAACCAACGCAGTGCTCAAGAGGTAGCATTCCCCCATGTTGCCGGTAGCAGGGATATCACCCTCCGGATCTACCATGGCGGCTCCCCGCACCTCTTCCTGGCCCGTAAGGGTCTTTCGGGACAACACTTCGGCAATGTCTGTAGCGTTGGGGGAGGAGGCCGGCGGAGGCGACCCACTGTCCATCACGTTCGGATCCAGCGAATTCCCCGAAGATGGGGATTGTTGGGGGAGGATGTGAGACGAACTGCAACACCAAATTCAGTGTATTAAAATCACAAGGCAGAAGGCCGGACAGATATATAAGTACAAGTGCCTTCGGGGGTACTTACGATCCGACCAGGGGCTTCGGCCTGGGGTGCCACTCATTGGTGTCTGATGCGGAGTCATCCGTGAGGGAGATTCTCCCTTTCTTGGACGCTTCCGCCTCCAGATCCGCGGAAGCCCCCCTCTTCTTCTTTCCCCCTTTAAGGGGAGAGTTGTTCTCTTCCTCCTCCCCTTCGTGTTCGTTAGGGGAGGAGTGAGTCTTGGTGTCCTTGGACACTACGTCCGAAGCACCTCTACGGCGGAGGCCGCTTTTGGCCTCCTTGCCCTTCTTCTTGGCCTTCTTTTCTGGCGCCTGATATGGCGCTGGAACCAGCATCCTCGATAACAGAGGAATGGCTGGGTCTTCGGGTAGCGGAGCCGGACAATGAATCCGCTCCGCCTTCTTCGTCCAACCCTGTGAGAAGAATGGAAAGCTTAAGCATACCCCTTGGATTTTCAAGTAATGAATTTATCGTAAAAACTTACGGGAGACGCCGAGTCCGGTCGAGGCCGAGTTCATCGGTCGTTTTCAGCCACGTCTTTTGGGCCTTGAACAGCAGCTTCCACTTGTCTTCGTGCTTCGTGCCGAAGAACCGCTGCAGGGTCCGGGGACCAGCCGGGTCGAACTCCCACATGTACTGAGTCCGGCGTTGGCAGGGGAGAATCCGGTGAAAGAGAATTACTTGGATCACGCTGGCCAGGCTGGTATTCTTGTCTACCATAATCTTGATGCGATTCTGCAGCGTCGTCACCTCGTCGGATGACGCCTAGTCCAGGCCCTTGTTGAGCCAGGACGTCAGCCGTAGTGGAGGCCCAGACTTGAACTTGGGAGCGGCAGCCCATGTGGTGTCACGGGGTTCCGTGACATAGAACCACTCCTGCTGCCACCCCTTCACCGTCTCCACGAAGGTGCCTTTGGGCCAGGTGACGTTGGGGAGCTTGCTCACCATGGCGCCGCCGCACTCCGCGTGTTGACCATCCACCACTTTTGGCTTCACATTGAAGACCTTGAGCCATAGGCCGAAGTGGGGAGGGATGCGGAGGAATACCTCACACACGTCGATGAACGCCGAAATATTGAGGAAGGAATTCGGGGCTAGATCGTGGAAATCTAGCTCGTAGTAAAACATAAGGCCACAGACGAAAGGATGGAGGGGAAACCCTAGTCCGCGGAGGAAATGAGGGATGAACACTACCCTCTCGTTGAGCTCTGGAGTAGGGACGATCTGCCTCTTGGCCGGAAGCCAGTGGGCGATTTCCTTGGCTAAGTACCCCGCTTCCCGGAGCTCCTTGATGTTCTCCTCCGTGACGGAGGAAGCCATCCACTTGCCCTGCGCTCCAGATCCGGACATGGCTAGAGTGTTTTTTGGGGACGGAAAAGATTGAAGCTTGGGCGCTGGAGCTCGAAGGCGGATGGGCTGAGGAAGAAGAGGGCGTGGGGTGAAAATGTGGATTCGTATCCCCTTATAAAGGCAGTCAATATAGAGCGCCCCCCCACGAGCATTAAAACTCGCCTATTACCAAGGGGTCGTGCAAACGGCTCGGTTGGATTACCCAAACTCGTATTGATGAAAATCCCATAATAAGGGGACACGATTTCTGCTTTGACAAGACGTGTCAATAGAGGTTGTACCTCAAAACCCAGGGTGGGAGACCAAAAAATAGTTCAATATAATGATAAGGCCGGATGCAGCGTCTCGCCGAAAAAGCTAGCCGGATACAGTTCTCTTGTTCAACTGCTTTGGGGTATTCGGAGGAGGAACCCACCTTGCAATGCCGAAGACAGTCTGCACGCCGGATACATCGTCATTGAAGCCAGGTTCAGGGGCTACTGAGGGAGTCCTGGATTACGGGGTCCTCGGGCGTCCGGGCTATGCGACATGGGCCGGACTCACGGGCCGTGAAGATGCAAGATAGAAGGCTCTCTCCCGTGTCCAGATGGGACTCTCCTTGGCGTGGAAGGCAAGCTTGGCGTGCGGATATGAAGATTCCTTTCTCTGTAAACCGAATCTATACAACCCTAGCCCCCTCCGGTGTCTTTATAAACCGGAGGGTTTAGTCCGTCGAAGCAATCATAATCATACAGGCTAGACATCTAGTGTTTAGCCACTATGATCTCGAGGTAGATCAACTCTTGTAACCCTTATACTCATCAAAGTCAATCAAGCAGGAAGTAGGGTATTACCTCCATCGAGAGGGCCCGAACCTGGGTAAACATTGTGTCCCCTGCCTCCTATTACCTTCGATCCTTAGACGCACAGTTCGGGACCCCCTACCCGAGATCTGCCAGTTTTGACACCGACAGGCCCATCGATCCTACGACCCCTAGATGGTCCATGGTCACTACAGCAGGCAGCAGACCCATGGTTACCAAGGTCCATATGTGGCCCATGGTTATTGCGGCCACTAGCAAACAGAGGAAAACGTAGACTAAGGAAATAAATAAGCAAGCAACTAACGCTCGGCTATTACCGCGATTGCACAGATTACATCCACTGGGCATCAAAGTTCGCCACCAGTGCAAATATAGGGAACACCCTACACTATACAAAAATTGCTTCCTGTTTTCTTCAGCCGATAGCTGCCCGTTAAGAACAAATGTTGTATCGCAACAAAACAAATTACAGCCATATAACAAAAGGAGGGTTGGCATAAAAGTTAATAACCCCGCAGATAAATGCACCATCAGAAGTTCAGAAGCTCGGTTCATTTGACCTGACTGTTACATTTTCATGTTGTAGTGTCTGATGGAGCACGATAAACTCCGCCTTCATTTCTCCTAGGATCCTAAACAACATAGCAAATGTCTGATAGTCTGGTTTCAAAATCATACATATCTTGACAATATCGAATAATGGCTGTCCTTGTTTCACAAAGGGTCTCTGTTAGGGATTGGACTTGTGTCTGGAGTGCAGATATATCATTCTTTTGAGCTTGGAGATCTTGATCATGAGGAAATTTGGACGAGGTTGCCTTAACAACCAACCCAATATTACACAGGAAGGTGCTTTTGGCACTGTTAGTGCAGAGATACTAACACACTGCAGCAAGAGGTGACATGGTGGTTATGGTTACCTCGTCATCTTCATGAGATGGCAGTTCTACCATTTATTCCATAGCTTGCTGAAAAGTTGATTTTGTACATTAGTAGTACCAGAACAGTAGTTATTAATGAGGCAGCAAAACCAAACAGAATAGCTTTGGTATATATATATATATATATTTATATATATATATAACTTATTTTGGTGAACCATGTAAAATATTAGTAGTATTTTACTGCAAAGTACATAATAAAACCAGGTTTCAAACATGACGACATAAGGCCCAACTAAGAGTTCATGCAGGCCTAGCCCCATGAATGCAAAGCACTAGCTAAACACCAGCAGCAGGTATTGGCGGCCCAGTCCGAGTGGATACTAGTCGGGGGATCTTCATTAGTCGGTTTGCCCATCAGACGAGAGCTTTCTCAATCAGGATGTAACCGGTCAGATTTCATAGTAATCCAATGGCCAAGAGCATTTAGAGAGGAGTTATGCACGGGGCTTCACTACATAATAAATGCCAAGCATTACCGGCCACTTTCCTAGCTTTTAAGGCGTTCATTTTCACACATAATGGATATGAAACTGCAGGTATTCAATACGCCGTTTTAGCACTTACGGCCGACCCTGGTGCATGACATACTCTATGTAAGCTTGCCCCGGGTTTTGAGCTGAGGGTCTGCAACCATTGTAATTTCATATTCTTATGGAAGAACAACTTCCGGAAAGACATGACTAGGGTTTTTACCTCAACCCCGCACAAAGGGCCTGAATCTGTGTACGATCTTGTGTCACCCACTTGTGTCTCGTTAGATCAAGCCATGTTTCCCTACCTCTCTTGCTGTCAGATTCTACTCCACGACAACCTCCTCCCTCCGGCGGTAGCCGAACACGCTCCCTGGTTCCTGGCTTCCACTTTATGTTGGGGTTTGTGGGCATGCCTGTGGTCGTGCGGGCACAAATGATGGTGAGAACAGCTAACAATTTCTAGTCTACATGTTTAATGTGACGATTCACATGGGCTGGGAAGCAATATGTAATAAAATCATATTTAGAAAAACAAATCTAATTTGCATTCTTGTGCACGCCCTCCCTCAATGCGGCATCAATCGAATTTTTCCCATGTAGAGAGAGCACATGTATGCATACAACAATCTTACACATCATTTTGACATCATTACATTTGGATATTTAAAATGATTTATCTCACAACCCATTAATCGAAGTAGTGGTCCGTCTTCAACAACGGGTCTGCTCCAACGTGGGCTTCAAAACAAGATCTCATGTTGACATGTCTTGCTGATTATTTTTATTCTTCACCCGTTGCTAGATTATGTCACCATAGTTATCATCTAAAATAGGGAACAATTCCCACAAAGATTGTGTGTAGTTACCCGACAATAATTTTGTATATTTTGAAACATTGCAGTGTTATGCAGAGTTACATAGTAAGTATTTACGTGTTAACAGTAAGTAAGAAGAGGTATGAACCTACACAAGTACCATGAAGCAAGTCGTTTAGTCACACATACCAACGTTCAATAAGCTGGCAACTAAGTTAATATGATCTGACAACTAAGTGGCTAATAAGATGGCAAGTATTTGACATTAATCTCGTTAGTACCGCCAAAAAAGAAGTCTGTCAACATGGGATCTAGTTTCAAAGACCCTGCCACAAGAAAGATAACAGTGAAAGATGATCCTCAACTGGGTTGACGGTTTGGGAGATAAAAAAGTTAACCTCGAATTTGAACAAATTTGTTGTTAATGTCATGCCTATGTGTCATTGTTCCATGCAAGCGACAGGTGAGAGTGAGCCACCGTATGTGAAGCATCAATGTGGTGCCTCTATGTAGTGATGCTCATTTATTATTTGCAGTTTTCGAGGGCAAGCTCAAGCATGTTGAAGCTTGTCCCTTAGATTACCCGTTGAGTGGTGTGGATCTAGTACAATGAGGCTACCAATTTGGACCCGACAATAACAAAAGGATGGAAACCATGATATGGCATGCAAAGCGTTCGTGATGAATGGGATCTACCTAGCATATCACTTTTGTAATTTAAAAGAGAAAAGATAGTAATTTTTGAGCAAATAGTGTAATTCATATAAAAAATGTGGGGTAATTAGTGATAAATTACCAAAACATGGAATACAAAATAAAATTCACTTAAATGATGTTAAACTATCAAAATATATCGTTCCACTTTTAGTTAGTAATTATACGTTAGTACTTCACACTATTCAAGAATATATGTGTTTCATGATGATTTTGGGACCCTTCTGAAACTATAAACTCCAATAGGTGCGAAAATATCTTAATTGGATGCACGAAAATCAGACACTAAAACTACTTTTACAATATGCTTTTTCATTAAGAAATAATTCTCATATTTACATTTTAGGTACCACCCTGATGATCAAAATGACAACTCTACCCAAATTGGAGGGAGCTAGTAATTGTTAGACGGGTCAGTCTAGTACTCTTGGTTAGAAGATTTGATGTACATTCCAACCACTTGCGTTTGGGGTCAAAAAACGTAGATGTGTGTAATAGACATAGTTTGATTGTGCCATGATACTGGAAAATTCGCACGGGCACCCACCTAAGTATTCATCTACAAAGTGTTGATTTGCGTCATGGTTCAGGAACTTGTTTCAGGGGAAGTTGCTTGAAAATGAGATGAAAATTCTGAACCCTATCAATACGACACAATATACATGTTTATTTTATATTAATACTTCGTCCAACCTTTCTTCTACATCCATGTTCCTATACATAGGCTCCATCTTCCTGTCATGTTCAATTCCTTCTTTATTCTTAGACCGGTTCTTCTTTTCCATCATGTTTCATCCATTGTTATCATTTATCTTCTTCTTCCTCGGTGCACTTCTCTTTCGCGTCATCTGTGTTCTTCCATTCAATATTTTGGCTGTGTTGTCTCAATTGGTTTTACGTCCATTCAATTATCTTAATCTTCTTCATCTCCCTGATCTCAATTGATCACTTCCTCCTGTTTTGTTCTATCGCAAGTTCATGCCACCCTTCTTCCCATCACAAATTCATGCACTCTTTTAGCGATGCAATTATTTTCATATGCCATCTTGGACATGTTCCTCCTTCCATTCAAATTTTTTGTCACGAATAACCTTACGATTTCATTCTTCCAATCATGATGATTCTTCTGCCATTTGATTTTATTGTTACCCCTAACCTTGTAGATCCTATTCTCTCAAGTTACGTTCTACAAACTTGAACTAATATAGAACCGGGCTTTGTAGGTTGTTTCGTACATGGGTCGGAGGCGGTTGTGAGATTCGCCTCAAATCTTGTGTCGTTAATACACAGAATAACGCAAGCAATTTGTAAAACCGCTTGCGTTGAATCCCACCGCAAGCGGTTTACTTACATAAACCAATACTGAGATTGCCAGAGGCGGCTCCTTATCTGTAACCACTTCCAATGCTTCCAGGGTCTGAGGCGCTTTCCCTCATTACTATTTTCTTGGCTACATATTGTTTTTTTTTGTTAGACCTACAAATGACATTTACATACAAATACGATCCACGAGCATACAACATTCATTTGCACAAGCACTTTTTTCACAACACACATGCATATAATTGGGGTTTCTAGCCAACATGTCCAATTAGTCTTGAGATCTTTGCTTCTTTAAGTAACATCATGTGGTTCTTTTCTCTAATAAGAATATAGGCCACAAAACATTTATGTGGTTTGTCAGGTATAAACAGAATTTCAGAAGCAATGCTCATTTTTACTAACATAATCTTAAATTATTTCTGCATAGTAATCATTCCACATATATATTAGATGGCATTCCTAAAATGGCACTGAACCAGTTTTTAGAAGAGGTGAAATCTGAAAACAATTACATAACTTATAAAGCACATGAGGCAAAAAAATAACTTGATGGTTTTGAGTATCTTGACAACGCCCATCATAGTACAACGTTTCTGGCTATAGATCAGTGAGAAAACCTTAATTTGCATGCTTTTATAAGAAATTCCTCTTAACAATGTTATCAGAATTAGTAATCTTAATATATGATTTTCAAATATGGTTTCCTTTATAATAATATGGCAACCTGTGAACTTCAAAACAGGCTTGCCGATGAATATGATTTCTTCTATTGCATTCATTTGAGGAGAACCAAGACTATTATTTCTAAAATAAAGCAATCTTCATAGGTGATGTATGACAAAAGTGATTGGGCCCCATAAGGCACTAGCATTGTAAACAAAAGAAAGAGGAAATATTCTTTGGTGTCTAGTCCTTTTGTACCCTTCTCTTGGTTGCATTTGACATTATTAAGATGCATTGAGTTTGATTTCCAATATTGAACCCCGATAATATACATATACATTGGATATTACTACAAAATACCAAAGCATGGATAGTTGTGGGAGTTTAAATGATATTAATGATGTTGTTTACAAACGAGTTCCTGTTGTTCCAAGGATTTTCCTAGCTGTGATACTATTTCAGAAAACACTGACCATGTTGTGTTGATTTGTTATTTCCTACAGAATTTTGCACCCTGTAGTTATCATTAATTTCCACAACATGAAATTGCTTGAAAGATTGGTGTACCGTTATGCTTTTGAGGAATATGAATCGGTCTTTGGAGTTGTGCAATGGAACACGATTATTATCATCGGGCTTGACGAAAGAGTGCCTAGAGGAAAAGTTATTGAAAAAAAACGTGTATGTATTCAAGAGCAAGAGCCAAGGGCGGACACTTTCAAAATTGCGTGTATACGTTATCAAGCTCATTTTCTCACATGGACAATTGTATGTGGCGGTTTCACGTGCAACATCACAACAATGGCCGAAGATTGTCATCAAAGATGAACATGGAGTTCTGACTAACGTGACCAAAAAATTTGTATAGATGAAAATCATCTGTGCATTTTAGTGAATAATTTGCAAGATGTGCCAATGCACGGCCACCACGCCGCGCCTCTACCCTGCTAGTTAGTAGAATAGCATGAAGGTCTTCTTCTACACACTTGTAATCGTCTCGGTCTTATTTACTCTATTCTAGCCACTTCAGTGATGCAAGAAAAATCAAAATCATCAAAAACACCAGAGGAGGGGATTTCATTGGTAGTGATGTCTTTTGGCCAGGGATTTCATTGGTAGTGATGTCTTTTGGCCAGTCAAGTGATGTGTTACCCATCTGTCTCGAAGGATCGGTTACATATAGATCTGAAATGGCACATATGGCAATCTTCATGCTTACACATGGATATTTTCCTCGAGGTAGTTTACTGTGCAACTTACAATTCTAAGAAGTTCGACTATGGTTATGATCTAATTCCAGTGTTATACTACATGATTGACGTTATCTCGATGTTACCAACTCCAATGAATGTTGCTACAATTAAGACATTAAAAAATAATTAGAATTTTCAGCACAAATTATTTTTAATTACCTGTTTTCGGTGGAGGCTAACATACAAATTCAAAATGGCACACGTAACAATTATGAATGGATATAATTTTTCCAATGGTGTTCCAGCAAGTTTAACTTACTTTTAAAAACGTCTGACCGGAGAAAAGGTTTGACCGAACAGCATGTTTTACCCCATTTCTTAAGCTATAAGGTAGGTAGGCTGTTTTCATTCCTTTTTTTTTTTTGACGACCAACTGTTTTTCCTCTCCTGTCGACAGAGAAAAGACGCGTGGACGGGGCTCGCTCCCATTCTTGAATCCCCTTACGTCGACGGGTCATTTCTGAAATTTTGATGCATATCCATTCCACCATCGACGCTGCCAACTCTGATTTCAAATATTAAAACGGAAACCGCCGCGCGGAGACCAGTGCTGGAACTCGCGAACAAAATGCAGTAGGGACAAAACAGCACAGCACAGCGCTGCCCCACCGCCCATCCTCTCCTTCCATTCCAATTCCAATTCCGTAGTCCCCACCGCACTTTGGTTGAAGAAGAAGACCGGACGAGAGAAGAAGTGCGCGACCGTCTCGCCCGTCATTATCACCCGCCTCCCCTATAAATACGACAGAGCCTCCCGTCTCCTCCTTTCCTCCGCCCCCGCTCCCGTGTCCCTGGCCAGCGCCGCCCTCTTTCCCGGCCCCCTTTTGCTCCCCCTCACGTCAAACCCCATTCAAAGCCCTAGGACCCAGGTCGTGTGTGTGTGTGTGTGTGTGATCGGTGGGTGAAGGCGAGGAGAGCGAGACGATGTCGCCGCCGACGAACGGCTCCGCCTCGCTTCCCTTGACGGGCCTGTCCGACGCGGTGCTCTTCCCCTTCGACGGCTTCTCCGCCGACGACTTCTTCGCCACCGCCCCGCCTCCGCCTCCGCCTCCTCCTCTCGGCGCCGACCCGGGGCGCCTCCTCCTCGCGTCCTCCCGCAACGACGTCCACGCCTCCAGGGACCTCGCCGTCGCGGCGCCCGTCGAGACCACCGGGAGCCCCTCAGCGCTGGCGCCGCTGCCGCTGACGCCGAGCTCCTGCCAAAGGACGTCGTGCTACCGCGGGGTGACCAGGTACACTTAGCGAGTGATAACTGATAAGTGTGGTTAAGGAGTGTGATTAATTAGCACTCCTCCCCAAAGTAGTAGTCATACTAACACGTGCGATGCGAGCGCAGGCACCGGTGGACCGGACGGTACGAGGCGCACCTGTGGGACAACACGTGCCGGCGGGAGGGCCAGAAACGCAAGGGACGCCAAGGTGACCATCTCATGATCCCCGGCTTAAACCAGCACATAATCTCGCCGCTAATCTGAACATCGACGGTGGCGATTATTTAGATCTTGGTTTGCTTGCGGGCTCGGATCTTTCGCGTACGTACGGGGGGTAAAAGGAGGACCCGATGGGATGCCGTGCCGCCGTTTCGGGAGTGAAGAGAGGCAGAGAGAGAGAGAGAGAGACGTCGCGTGCTGCGTGCGTGAGGTGACAGCCATCTCCGTGTATGATGATGACGAGGTAGACTACTCGCTCGCCCGGATTCGCTGCGGACCCACCACCACCTCTTTGACCGCCTTCTCTCTCTCTCCTTCTTCCTCTCGTATTTCTCGGGGCAATACCAATGTCTAGTACGATTTCGATTGTGTTTGGGAGAGAGAGAGAGCGCGCGCTAGCTGAAACAATTAACCGGGGTAAAAAGATTTGTTTGCCTGGACAAAAATACGATTAATCTTGGCGTGGGTAGGTGGCAGTTTATGCCAGCTTGCAAGTACAGTAAGCACGCAGCCTTTTGCCTTTTTCCGGGTCTTCTGTTTCCAGCGAGTTCATTCATTCATGCGTGCGTGGGGTGGGTCAGCTTCTTTCTTCTTCCGCTGCAAGTCTTTCTTCTTTTCTGTTTGCGTTCATCTGCCAGCAATCTGTTTTTTGTTTTCATCTGCCAGCTTCTCGAGGTTGGGGTTTTCGAATTTTGAAATGGGAATGCATGGCATGCACGTCTGACCACTTTTGCGACGCCAGCCAGCAAGCAAGGACACAGCTAATAAGCTAGCAGGCAGCAACTCCCCAAAGTTTTGTCCCGCTCCTTGTTGATGATCAGCACAGTTTTGTTGTATATACGTGTGTGGCCCTACACTCGGTTGTACAAGTAGATATATACGCGAGGCTTGTTTGTACTCACATTTGCACTAGAGATAAATTTTGATGTACTCCAATCCAAGCAAAACATGTCTGGCGCATGGCCGTGCATTTCCCATATTTGGCCTTCTGCATCATGCACGCAGCCTGCAAACTGCACAGGCCACTTATGTTCGATCACTACATTTTTGGTAGGAAAGCTAATCAAACATTAGTGCGGGTCTGCTTACCGTTTGGTCTATGCTCCTTTCTGCCAGTAATTTGCTATGACAAGTAGTTCATATAAGTTCTAATAGTTTGCTATATAGGTCCAATGAACGACTTCTAATAGTTTCATTTTGTGTGCTCACTACTCCCTCCATTCCTAAATATAAGTCTTTTTAGAGTTTTCAATATGGACTACATACGGAGCGGCCGGGGGTCTAACCTCGTTTTCTATTAAAAAAACTAAATACGGAGCAAAATGACTGAATCTATATTCTAAAATTTGTCTATATAGATCCGTATGTAGTTCGTATTGAAAACTCTAAAAAGACTTACATTTAGGAATGGATGGAGTATTATTTAGTTCAACTTGAACTAATTAAATACGTAATTAGAGAATCAGAACAGATGTAGTGAATCTATTACTCCTGAAGTTTTTAGTTTCAAACCAGGGTAGTACTCTTACTAAATGTACAATTATTTTTGTAATATTTTTTCATGAATTTTCTGTCAGTGGTCCTTCCGATCATTATGTTTTCGTTCAAATCATTACATTTTTGGGATAATGATCTTCAGACTCGTTTTTCGTTCGTATGTTTCTTGGGCTTGCAATCATTTAAAATGTATATATATTGTGCAGGCGCACATGGTCAGGAAATATTGCCAGTCAAAGTGAACTCGGAAATATTTCATGGTTTTAAATGTTATATAGCATGGTTATGTACTAATTATGATATATTTTTTCGTTCTAGTGTTTTCGGAAGAATTTGGCAGATTGCTAAACTTAACTCCCCCCCTCTTTTCATTATTGTTATTGTGGACACTTCAATACATTGAGCAACCTTCTTTTATGTTGTATACTCGCTGTCAAAATCTTCTACCCGCCACCCGTAAATGTTCTGCTTACTTTATTCTATGTACAGATCATCTCTTGGTCTTGCCACTTCTGTGTGTGCATGGTGCATGACTCATGTTCTTGTCTACCAGACCAGGAACCCATGCATGCAGTTCAAGTAGGAGCACTATGTTGCATTTAGGAAATTGTGTTTGGAAATTAATATTCTCTGAGTTGAAATGTGCACATTGCATCCTATGTTGTCTAGAGGAGCCGCTGCTCTAGATTTTTGTAAGGTAGCATAGCTTGGATACTACTACTATAAGCATAAATTCAGAAGAGTATTTTTTTTCTCTGTTTCAATTTAGCTTAGATCGCATGTCAATGTTGTTAACCAACATCTACGTAATACAAGAACATGCTGTCTATTTGTAAGTAACAAACTTCAGGTCACAATGGGTACTTGATTTTAATTAATGGTGTCTTGACGTGTCCATGGTAGGTCACAATCATAACTAAGTGAATATTTTGCTCAGTTAGGTGCGAGTTAAGCGCGGTGCATCTATTTCTTTATAAGAATCACATGACAGTTATGCATGTTTTCTCCATGCATTTATTTGTTTTTGTCTCTTCTCTTATCACTTCGAACTAACTTGGCTTGTATTATCTACCATTTTTATGCTTGCTAATCTGGCGACTATGCGGGGACTATTATTCAGTTTACTTGGGTATGAACAGTTACCTCCTACCTTTTATATTAGTGTGTCCTGTCTTTTCAGCATTACATTTGGTAGAAACTTATAAGCAATGTTTGGTACTATGCAGGTGGCTATGAAAAAGAAGATAGGGCTGCTAGGGCATATGATCTTGCTGCTCTGAAATACTGGGGTGTCAATGCTACCACTAATTTCCCTGTAAGTGTCATCCTTCCCTCCTTCTCTAATAGGCATTGATGTGTGTGTTTCTTCTATACTTGCTTTGAATACTTCCATGTTATCCTATCACCTCTCTGAACTCATGTTGTGGTAAAGATTGGAAGACATAAATTCAAGTCTTTTGTGCCATCGATGGCTTGCATATTTTTTCTTAGGTGTGCCTCATATTGCTAAGTTTATTTGTACAATATATTGTATTTACATTCCATTGTCAACAATTGGAATTATGTGCCAGTTTTATTCGGTTGTGCTAAATGGTTCATTTTCTTTAAAAATAATAATTATATTGGTTCTGAACTCAGCCATATTTTCTTAACTAACATTGAGTTTCTTCGCTTTACAGAAAGAAAACTACATCAGAGAGCTTGAGGAGATGCAAAACATGAGCAGGCAGGAGCTTATAGCTTCACTGAGGAGGTTCATGTTTATAACTTCTTACATTCATGTCAGGCATCATGTTTTGTGCTTACAACTGTCTGCTTGATGATCCTAAAAAGAAAACTGTCTGGTGTAAATCTGCAGGAAGAGCAGTGGCTTCTCTAGGGGTGCATCCGTGTACAGAGGTGTCACAAGGTAATTTTCAACTAGAGAATCCCATCAGTTTGATCAATATGTTCCGCGTGAGTTCAAATCTGCTCGACCTAGTCCCTGATAGTGATATGTTTTGTCAGGCACCACCAACATGGACGCTGGCAGGCAAGAATTGGTCGTGTTGCAGGCAACAAGGACTTGTACCTGGGGACTTTCGGTAAGCGCCTCTAGTTGATTAACTGTGATACCTCTTCATTCCAAAGAGATCCCGAGGGAATATAGCCTTGCATGTACTCCCTCCGTCCGAAAATACTTGTCAGAGAAATGAATAAAAATGGATGTATGTAAACTAAATATGTCTAGATACATCCATTTCTCTGACAAGTATTTCCGTACGGAGGGAGTACAACTTAGTGCAGACTGTATACATGGGGTCTATGGTCCTATCAACTACAGTATTTTTGATGAACAGAGAGTAAGATACCCTTGTGTTTCTCATACTAGGACATGAACTTAAGATCTAATACTACCGCTAGTATTGATACGAGTCTTTTCTAAATTGCTAAAAAATGGTCGCCGTCAAGAGTTAGTTGCAGTTATTTAGATAAATCTGAATGTAATCATGGTGTTGCATCATGCAAGCTCTTCTGCTCTGTTCTTCTGTGATGCATACCAGAGTTATTTACCCAAAACCATCACACTTGGGGCTAGGGTAACAGGTCAGGACCAGATTTGAGCCAGGTCACAAAAAACCACCAGCTCTGAGCCTAACCTGTAACGCGGAGCACTGACGGGCTGATTTGGCCGCGAAAACAGCGAAACCGACAGGTTGGGCCCACCTGTCGAGCTGACATGGCATGCCTATGTGGACAAATACGTCGAGGTGGAGATGGGACCCACATGTCATTGACTCAGCGCCTCCTTTTTCATTTTTCTTTTTTATTTACACCTCCTTTTTCGTACGGGCATTTCATCAAACAGGTTCTGGACGGCGACGCCATGGAGAAGCTCCATGCCGGTCAACCGGAGTCGCCAGCCGCGGCGGCGCCGCCGCATGCTTCGCGCCGTTCAAGGTCAGTTGTGCCCGTCAACGTGGTCCTTCCCCCTCTGCTGCAGCGACCTCGCCGCAGTCACCATCCTGCCACCAGCCATCGTCGTGCGCCCACGCGCCCGAGCTCCGGGAGGTGTGGTGTCGGGGGTCATGGGGAGCGGCGGAAGCTCGTCCACCTCCCCATGGAGCACCGGCGGGGCAGGCGTGGAGCAGCCATGGAGCGCTCTTGCGCCGGGATAGGAGGAGGCCTGCGAATCCGCCGGCGATGGCAACGACGACGCGAGGTCGCCCGCGCCCAGAGCGAGCTCGCCGTCGGGATGCTTGCCTCCGTATGGTCCACCTCAATCCGCCGCAGCGACCTTGCCGCGGTCAACGCGCCACCGGCCATTGTTGTGAGCCCGCACGCCCCACTGCCGCAGCGCAGCTCAGCGCCGCTGCCCCATCGCGGCACGTCCGGCCGCCGCATCGCAGATCAGCGGGGCCGGCCCCATCCCCCGCGGCACGTCCGGCTGCCGCCGCGCAACTCAGCGCCGCCGCATCCCTCCACCATCTCCCCGCCCGACAGTCAACGCCTCCGCCGTGCGCATCGACGGCAACAGCCGCAGCTTGTCTGCCTCTCCATGGAGTGCCGGCGAGGGAGGGGGAGATAGGTGGCCGCCGCCGCTAGGGCCAGGAGAGGGGGGGGAGAGGAGGACGGCGGCGTGCTCGCCGGAGCAAAGGAAGAGGTGCCGTGGAAAGAAAAGGGGGAAATATGTGACGCTGACAGGTGGGTCCCCCGTCCACGTCAGATTTTTTGTCCACATAGGCATGCCAGCTCAGCCTGACAGGTGGGCCCAACCGGTCAGTTTTGCTGTTTCCTCGAGCAAATCAGACAATCAGTGCTCTCCGTTACAGATTAGACATTTGTGACCTGGCTCAAATCTGATACTGACCTGTTACCCTAGCCCCAAGTGTGGTGGTTTTGGGTAAATAACTCTGCATACCATGCAGTAATGATTGATTGGCTCAGCTCATTTGGACCTAAACCAAATCGCTCTTTTCAGCGACGGAAGAAGAAGCTGCGGAGGCATACGACATCGCAGCGCTCAAGTTCAGGGGCGACAACGCCGTCACCAACTTCGAGCCCAGCCGGTACAACCTGGAGGCGATCGCCTGCAGCGATCTTCCGGTCAATGGGAGGCGGATGAGCAGCCACAAGCCAGCAGTAGCAGCACCAGAAGCTCAAGGCGAGATCACCTTCGTGTCCTCGGCTCCTCCGATTCCCCAGCAGTCGTGCAGTGACGTGCAAGTGCCACCTTATGTCCTCCACGGCCTTCTGCAGCTCCAGGCCTCTGAGCCCCTGCATGCTCTTCCGCTTTCCAGCTACAGCTTCGGAGAGCCCAGCTTCTACTGGCCCTTCGGCGACGTGGAGCAGATGGTGCAGCTTGACAGCAAGGTGGAAGTGGCTGGTGGCATCCTTCAGCTGGCCAACTCGGCTGTGTAGTCTCTGGGCTCTCAAAGGGCCTGTGCTTTTGGAGATGCGAGCAAGTGCAGCGATGTTTTGGCTGGGTAGCTGGGACGGAGGTGATATTTTGCCGTTCCTGGTTTGGAACTCACCACCTGAACATACTCTAGGGTATAGTTGCTGGTGCCGCTTGGTTCCAGTTGTCCTCTTCTATGTGTGAAGGTTATTAAAGACAGTTAGCGAACTTGAGTAGATGCTGCTCCTGGCAAGTGAAGTGATAGCGGTAGCAGGGAGAAAGAAGCTCCAAGGGCGGTAGTAGCGGTATGTGGGCTGCTGTGTAGAGCAGTTCCTTGAAGAGGTTTATGGTGCACCTCAGAATGACATGCTAAGTTATCTAGATTTAGTCGATGGGTTCTTTTGAACAAGGAGTGGACAAGTGGAACATGTTGGCAGATGTTATGTTCTTTACCGGCTATCTGAATCACCGTATACCTTCTGTTCCCTTCACAGTGTTCCGTCATTCTTCTTACCAAAACGAGGATCACCTCTATTTTAAACGAGTAGTCTGAAGGTATGAATAACATCTTAAGTAGGTAATCAATAACAAGAAAGTAAACAAATAGCCGGCAACCTAAACATTTATTCTATTATTGGACCTTCATTCAAATCGGTTATATGTAACCTGTACTATCATCTCCCATCGATTGCCTTCAAAGACCATAGGCGCTCTCACTTCTGCATGATGTAGTAATAATAATCACATACGAATCCATCCAGATGCGCAACAGATACTAACTTGGATTTTTTTGGGTGATATTTGTCTCGTTAAATACACAATCATTTCAACAGTTTCAAATAGCTCAAAGTAATGCACAAACTCCCACGTGAATTAGTGTCATTGTACTAGGCTCAACCCCACCTAACCAGTTACCTAACATATTGGAGATACTATTAGGTGGAGGTATGTTAAAGGACACATGTTGTTGGGCATAATAACTCAGCTATTGGGCATGTGAGAAATAAATGTTGAATCGTTTTCTCGTGGTCACAAAAAAAACACCATTTACTCTCTTTCCACCTACGCTTTGCCAAATTTGTTAGAATCACTTATGCACAAACTACATAAAAATCTTGATTTTTAAAGGCACCTTTGTTTTCCAGATATTGATAGACCTGATGATTGATCCATTATTAATCAAGTCCACATACATAGATTTTCATGAAAAACATGCCTGAAACAGAAAGGTTCCATCAGAATACATCTGGCTCACTAGAGAAGTTGATCTCCATCAACCTAGAAACTAAATGCAGCCACCAATCCCATCGTTTCCCAACCAGTGCCCGCCTGAACTATGTATTTAGGGGAACTGTCGTGGTTTTGTCACGGCAGATGTCCTCGAAAAATGACTTAAGTCGTGAGGCAATCGCAGCTAGGTAGTAGCTTGAACGGGGTTGATCGGAATCGAGAGACACGGGTTTACCCAGGTTCGGCCCCTCACGGTGGAGGTAATAGCCTACTTCCTGCTTGATTGATTATTGTTTGGGATCTCGATTACAAGGGTGCAACTTGGCTAACCTAGTACTCGAGAGCTTGTAACCTAGTCTTTCTATCTCAGGGGCTCCTCTTTATATATAGGCTGAGGCCCTAAGTTTACAACAGAATCCGGATCGTACTGCGACCTGTGTCTTAGTCTATTTCCTATTCATCTTGTCCTTTAAATAAGGGAAAATTCGTTATAGCTTCCTTATTGGGCCGGCTCACCAGATACTGACCCTCGAGCCGCCCTCTTCTTTCAGTCGCCTCCTGGGCTTTGAATTATGGCCCACATTGCTAGCGTGATGACGAGCCGCCATGGGATGTCGGGTCATTCCTGGCCGAGTCATACCGTGGGATATATCCTTAATATTAGCCCCCAGATTAACTTGGATTCATCCATATTTAAACTTCATATTAAAAAATAAGTCCGGGTCATATTATTGTGAGCTGGAACTTTCCTTTTATTTATTCAGCTTATTTCTGAGCCGGGTTATGAGACATTGCCGGCTTGTGATGTTTCATCACTTTAGCATTTTCACACTCCTTCTAAATTGCTGTGACATCATCTCGCTAAAACTCCAAAATTCACGTATGACATCATCACGAATTTGTGAGTGGATCTGGCAGGCCCAAAAATCGAGGCGCCTTTTTGCCCAAAATTTACTACGCCTCCTCTGTTTTCACACTTGCCGTTCTCACTTCTTATCGTTGCATAAATACGTATGAGGGGCCCCAAGTCTTAGTTTTACCACTGCCGCCTCCTCGTTCATCTTCCTCCTCGCGCCTGCTGCCTCTCGCGACCGAAACGCCGCCTCGTCTTCTTGAGCTCTCCAGCGAAATCACTCGCAGCTTCTACACCGCCCCAGTTCGTCGCCGGAGCTCACAAGAATACTCCGGCCACATCCGCCGTGCTCAGGTGCGCCAAATCTCCTCCTAGATCTGTAAATGCCCCATTGCTTCGCTGTGTAGTTCGTCGGTGTTCATCACCATCCTTTCGCCGTAGATCTGAATCCATTCAAACTGTTCGAGCAGATGCAGTAGTTACCCGTAGTGATGTCATTTTTATCCAATCTAGAATCCTTGTAGCGCTTCGGATGGCTCCCATTACAGTCTAGCTCACCCGTCTGTGCCCTACTTAGGATAGTTTACCGGCTTACCATGCATGACATAATCAGTCAGCTTATTTTCATTACTTTTGCTTTGCAGTCACCACCCTTTCTGAATTATTATGGCTAAGACCGACAAAGCCGTTGGTTGGGTTAGATCCCATGTGTCCACCCTTATGTTGAATGACCTCATGGGTCAAGGCCTATTGCCGGCTCAAGGAGAGATCGGCTGGCGCGTGCCCGAAGAAGAGAGTCCCCTCCAACCTCAACAAGGAGAGGTTGTCCGCCCGGGTCAAAATTCATCCATGACGTGCTCAACTTTTTCGACCTCCGGCCCAGGATCTTGGTCCAAATTCCATCACCAATCACTGTCAGTTTCAAGTTTTTTTGCGAAGTATATCTCCAGACGGAGCCAACTATCCTTCTCTTCCAGGAATTCTTTTACATCAACCACCAGACCAAGTTCAAGGACGGTCCCAGTATAGAACTTGGTGGAATTTTTGTTCAAAGCCGGAAGAACAGTCCCTTCCTGAAGCCAAATTGGCAAGTCATCCTAAGGGCTAGAACAGAACTTGGTTTTATTGTAGAAATACTGCTCCTTAGGGTGAGAACCCCCTGTCGGGTTATAGACTGGACCGACTCGACGCTACGGTCGCCTTTCTAGGTTAGTCGTCATATGAAGAGTGAAAATAGGTTGCCCCTTTCTACTCCAAGCTAAGGGCTTTGACAGCTAATGGCCTCACCGGGATCGATTTGACCCAGTGCTGGATAAGCTAGCGGATCCAACCCCTTAGCTTGAGGAGCAAGATGATGTGCAACTACATGGATGACCCAGCAATGCTTCAGTCAAATCAATTTGTCTGAAGATGAAGTGAACAAAGCCACAAAGAAACTGCTAGGGGAGCCCCGGGAAAAGTGCAACAAGACCGGGTTGGCTCCCTCCTGCCTGACCAATCATGTGCCTCAAGTAAGTGTACTTGTACTTTCTTGCTCATTCTGCCTGGCTTATTTGCTGTCTTAAGCTTAATTTCCGGCCCATCACATATGCAGGCAGATTCCAGATTTTGGAAGAAGAAAACTCAAAAGTCTGCTCCTCCTCCAGTTGAGCAAGAGGATGAGCTGATCGACACCGACGAGCCGGCTGCTGGAAATGAGTCGGAGGTAGAGCTCGACTCACTTGGTCGTCTTTTTAACGAACTTGCTGACTCCCTCTTCTTAGGGTCACACAAAAAACAGTCGAGCCGGCAACACTGAGGTAATATCAATCTCATCCAACTCGGAAACTTTTGTCCCGAAGAGAACAAGACAAGCCATCAAGAAGGTACCATTTTCGCATCCAGATGCTCATTTAGATCCAAATTTTCTTTTGAAGAAAAATCAACAGACCTTCACATCCAAAAGGAAGACCCGGAACAGCCCCAGGGAATTAACCGTCGGCTTATCTGATGAGCCGGCCACTCAAAGACAACGAGTTAAGGTGCCTCATAGTCCAACTTCCTCTGGTCCACGAGCCGGTCTTATTAGGCAACCACTTAATCCTTCTCATTCAAATTATTAGGAATCACCGCCCTCCTCTAGAGAGTCAACCACCTCACAGCTCCCATCTCTTACGATCAAGCTTAGGTAAGCATTTCTTGCAGCATAATTTTCCTTGTCATCATAACTGCTTCTTTAACCTGATGTTACTCTCATGTCTTCAGGGCCAAAGCCATTTCAAAGAAGAAAGCTGGCGGGTCATCTTCCACCACAGCAGATCTCGAGACTGAAGACCCGCCAATGGTGACTCCAAAGATCCAAGCTAAAACTACAGGCGAGGATAAGTCAGACCAAAGGGTAGAGCCGGTGACGATGGAAGAGCCGACCAGTGCTGTGTTGGGGAACATTGCATGGGAAACAAAAAAATTCCTATGCTCACCAAGATCAATCTAGGAGATGGACATCTATGGGAGGAGAGATTGCATCTACATACCCTTGTAGATCGCTAAGCGGAAGCGTTAAGAAACGCGGTTGATGTAGTCGAACGTCTTCGCGATCCAATCACGATATGTCCTGCGAACTCCCGATCCAAGTGTCGAACGGACGTCACCTTCGTGTTCAACACACGTACGGCTTGATCACACCTTCACCTCCTCGAACCAGTGAGCGATGGTGAAGTAGTAGCGAGGGATGCGAGGGAGAGGAGAGGCAGTGCCGTGGCGTGGAGATATGCTCAAGGGGGTGCGGTTGCCCTCTCTCTACCTCTTTATATATAGGGGAAGGATGGAGGGGGTGGCGCCCCTAGGGTTTCCACTAGGGGGTGGCGGCCAGGGCAGATGGGGTCTCCCCTAGGGTGACTTGCCCCCAAGCCGGGAGGTGGGAAGCCCTAGGGGGCGCCGCCAACCCTCCTGGTTACGTAAGATGGGGTGAGGGGGGCGCTCAGCCCCTTAGTAGGCTGGTTTGCCCCCTCCCCTTGGCCCATGGGGCCCCCCGACACTTGTCGGGGCCCCCCCGAAACCCCTTTCGGTGACGCTAGTCATCACCCGGTACCCCCGGAACAATTCCGGACTCCAATACCCTTCGTCCAATATATCAATCTTCACCTCCGGACCATTTCGGAGTTCCTCATCACGCCCGGGATCTCACCCGAGACTCCGAACAACCTTCGGTAACCACCATAATGACTCAACTATACTTATATCGTCACCAAACGTTAAGTGTGTAGACCCTGCAGGTTCATGAACTATGTAGACATGACCGAGACACCTCTATGGTGAATAACCAATAGCGGGACCTGGATGCCCATATTGGTTCCTACATATTATACGAAGATCTTATCGGTCGAACCTCGATGTCAAGGATTCAGCTAATCCCGTATGCAGTTCCCTTTGTCTATCGGTATGTTACTTGCCCGAGATTCGATCATCGGTATCTCCATACCTAATTCAATCTCGTTACCGGCAAGTCTCTTTACTCGTTTCGTAATACAAGATCCCATGACTAACTCATTGGTCACATTGCTTGCAAGCTTATTGTGATGTTGTATTACCGAGTGGACCCTGAGATACCTCTCCGTCATACGGAGTGACAAATCCCAGTCTTGATCCATGCCAACTCAACAGACACCCTCGGAGATACCTGTGGAGCACCTTTATAGTCACCCAGTTACGTTGCGACGTTTGATACACACAAGGCACTCCTTCGGTGTCAGTCGGTTGCATGATGTCATGGTCATAGGAACATATACTTGACATGCAGAAAAACAATAGCAATAAACTTGACACGATCATATGCTATGCTTATGGTTTGGGTCATGTCCATCATATCATTCTCCTAATGATGTGATCCTGTTATCAAATGACAACTCATGTCTATAGCTAGGAAACCATAGCTATCTTTGATCAATGAGCTAGTCTAGTAGAGGCTCACTAGGGACACATTGTTGTCTATGTATCCACACATGTATCTGACTTTCCGATCAATACAATTCTAGCATGGATAATAAACGATTATCATGAACAGGGAAATATGATAATAACCAATTTATTATTGCCTCTAGGGAATATTTCCAATAGTCTCCCACTTGCACTACAATCAATAATCTGGTCCATATCGCCATGTGATTAACACTCATAGTTCACAACGCCATGTGACTAACACCCAAAGAGTTTACTAGAGTCAATAATCTAGTTCACATCACCATGTGATTAAGACTCAATGAGTTCTGGGGTTTGATCATGTTGTGTTTGTTAGAGAGGTTTTAGTCAATGGGTCTGCAACATTCAGATCCGCATGTACTTCGCAAATCTCTATGTCATATTGTAGATGCTGCTACCACGATCTAGTTGGATCTATTCCAAATGGTTGCTCCACTATACATACCCGGTTTGCTACTCAGAGTCATCCGGATAGGTGTTAAAGCTTGCATGAACGTAACCCTTTACGCCGAACTCTTTATCACCTCCATAACCGAGAAACATTTTCTTATTCCTTCAAGGATAATTTTGACCGATGTCTAGTGATCCACTCCTGGATCACTCCTGTACCCCCTTGCCAGACACGTGGCAAGGCACACATCAGGTGCGGTACACAACATGGCATACCGTATAGAGCCTATGGCTGAGGCATAGAGGATGACCTTTGTCCTTTTTCTTTCTTCTGCCGTGGTCGAGCTTTGAGTCTTACTCAACTTCACACCTTACAACTCAGGCAGAACTCCTTTCACTGATCCATTTTGAACTCCTTCAAAATCATGTCAAGATCTTGGTTCCCAATACGTAAGCAGCTTTACCCAGGTCTTCCTTTGAAAAACTCCTTTCAAACAACCCTTTATGCTTTCCAGAAATTCTACATCATTTCTGATCAACAATATGTCATCCACATGTACTTATCAGAAATGTTGTAGTTCTCCCACTCACTTTCTTGTAAATACAAGTTTCTTGTAAACTTTGTATAAACTCAAAAGCTTCGATCACCTCATCAAAGCGTATGTTCCAACCCCGAGATGCTTGCTCTAGTCCATAGAAGGATCGCTAGAGCTTGCATACCTTTTAGCATCCTAAGGATCGACAAAACCTTCTGGTTGTATCACATACAACCTTTCCTCACGGAAACCGTCAAGGAAACTTTGTTTTGACGTCCATCTGCCAGATTTCGTAAATGAAAATGCAGCAACTGCTAACATAATTCCAACAGAATTTAGCATCGCTATGAGTGAGAAAGTCTCATCATAGTCAACTCCTTGAACTTGTCGGAAACTTCTTTGTGACAAGTCGAGCTTCATAAATGGTGACATTACCATCAACGTTTGTCTTCTTCTTAAAGATCCATTTATTCTCAATGGCTTGTCGATCATCGGGCAAGTCCACCAAAGTCTATACTTTGTTCTCATACATGGATCCTATCTCGGATTTCATGGCTCCTAGCCATTCGTTGGAATCCGGACCCACCCTCGCTTCTCCATAGCTCGTAGGTTCACCGTTGTCCAACAACATGACCTCTAAGACAGGGTTACCGTACCACTCAGAAGCATTACGTATCCGTGTCAACCTACGAGGTTCGATAGTAACTTGATCTGAAGCCTCATGATCACTATCATTAGCTTCCTCTTCAACTGACGTAGGTGTCACAGAAACATCTTTCTGTGTTGCACCACTCACTGGATGAAGTAAGGTTCAACAACCTCATCAAGTTCTATCTTCCTCCCACTCAATTCTTTCAAGAGAAACTCTTTCTCGAGAAAGGACTCGTTCTTACCGACAAACACTTTGCCCTTGGATCTGAGATAGAAGGTATACCCAACCGTATCTTTTGGGTATCTATGAAGACGCATTTGTCCGCTTTGGGTTCGAGCTTTTTCGGCTGAAGCCTTTTGACATAACACTACTGCAGGATGCTGCTAACGCGACACTACGATCAGAGACCCTTCGAAGAAATTGTGTGTGATGCAATAATCGCAAACGGTGGTGTAAATAAAACCGTCAAAAAGGTGCAAAACGTTTGCGATGGAGGATGCATCAAACACGGTTCATATTTTAGTTGCGTGTGCGATGCAGGGTATACGGTTCAGTTCAATTAACTGTTTGCGATGAAGAGGAACAAAAGAAACAGGCAGCCAGATGGAGGTGTGTGCGATATACAGCATAAGGTTCACTCGGATGAACTGTTTGTGATTAGGCAACACAAAAAAACGGTTAGCCAGATCAAGGTGTGTGCGATATACGGCATGCGGTTCACTCGGATGAACTATTTGTGTTGAGACAAGAGAATAGAAATGGTTCAATATAACAAGATGTGTGTGATACGCCACAAACAGGTCTGCAATCAGAAATGTGTGCGAAGACTGATAATAACACAGCCGGTTTCTGCTAATAAGACGTGTGTGTTGTGCGATGGGATTGCATACAGAACAACAACATACACACACACACACTTATAAGGACATGGTTGCATAACCAAATTAAACATCCACTTACATAGGTGGCTACTACAACCATGGCATTTGCACACACCAAAGTAAACTATTGCATGCATAATTACATAGGTGGCTACTACACACATGACATTTCCGCACACCAATAAAGTAAACTATATATTACATGCATGATTAACAAGCATAAACGATCATCTGATCATCATCTACTTCTTGTGACGCCTGCTCTGCTTGTGGCTCGATCCGGGCTCGTCGATTTGGGTAACGAGGCACTTCCTCATGTCAACGATCCACCTGTGCATCTCGTAGCATGTGTACACGCTCTTGGCCGCGAACCTAAGGTGAGGTTCATCCAGTTGCCGCATCCAGGCCCTGTGCCAGGATACATGACTTGTTCTCTGGGCATCCTGCTTCATCTTTTTGTAGTAGGGGTCGATGATGGCCGAGGCGAGTTCGACCAGGAAGTCCTTCTTCGTGCTGCCCCAGACCCTGTAGTGGTCACAGATTTCGACAAGGTTCTTGCAGGCCAAGCCCGTAACACTAGCGCTTTTACATCGTCGGTGGTTTCCACCGTGGCGAACTTGTAGTCGGTGCTGCTGACAAACATGTTGAAACGGTCGCAAGGTTCTGTGGCCATGCAGTAGTGGTAGATGAGGACATGATGGCGCACGCACAACTGGGCGACGACAAACTTATGATCTATGCCGGGACGACCGGCGGTGTACTGAAGGTCAATGTCGACCACCTTGTACTTGTCTCGAGCAAGCAACTGCTCAACGCTGTTGATGTAGTCGTCCACCACGGCCGGGTCGATCGTGTACACCATCGAGAGATCCGTCTTCCTCGCGTGGGTCTCCACTCTATGCTCGCCGAACTCCATGGAGCGCCGCTAGACATCCCCTCTCTATGTGTCGTCGTGGGTGTGCTTGTTGTGTTGTGGGGCGCCATCGAAAGGTTGAAGAGACTAAGGTTATAATGGCCGTGGGAATTAAAGGGGAAGCCGGACGGCCAGGAATATCGAGAGGCCCTGATGGCAGTTCTAATTTGCAGCGCGTAACTTGTGGGGCACGATCGAAAGGTTGAAGAGACTAAGGTTATAATGGCCGCGGGAATTAAAGGGGAAGTCAGACGGCCAGAAATATCGGCAGGCCCTGATGGCAGTTCTAATTTGCAGCGCATAACTCCATTGTGCCGCACGTAACTGTATCATGTGGCAACGCGCGCGACACAACCGCATGCATATGGGGCCCCCGACGTGATCGTGCGCACGCCCAACCGCTGGCAGAGCGCGCGCGGAGGGACGCAAGCAGAGCGCTCCGTGGTCGCCTCAACGGCGAGCAACCATATATATATATGTGTGTGTGTGTGTGTGTGTGTGCATATAGCAGTTCAACACGCAAGGAAAAGCTATCCACAAGCCGAGCGCGCAGACGGACACGAGCAGAGCGCGCCGCGGCGCCTAACGGCGAGCACAACGCGCTGCGGCGCCTAACGGTGAGCAGAGCTTGCCGAGGGATGCAAGCAGAGGCCGGCACAGTGATACGTGGCAAATAAGACAAACTGTGCGAGCAATGTCGGAGACATCAAGCACGAATCAGATTAGAGTTGCGTGTGCGATACGTGGCATACAATTGATCCATCCGAGCTGTTAGTGATAGAATAAGCCGTGTGTGTTGCGGGCAAACGCTTACTGGTATATAACCTTAAATTTAACCAAAAAAGTGCTAATGCATGTTACAAGAATTGTATAACTGGAAACTATGTTCAAATACGGATCCAACGATATAATCTTTGGCGACATGCATTCGTATTTTATTAGTTAAATCCTACTTATAAACCAGGACGGGGATATAGTAGGTAATTAAATCACAAACGTTTTTTTGTATTAACCGTACGTGTGCGTGTCCTTTCGTCCTCCTCTCGCACGTCTTGTCACCCTGCAGCCATAGACGGCTTACAGCGCAAGCTTGCGCAGCGCGCGGGGGCGTTCTTTTGGCCAAACGGTGGCTCGAAGTGGCGCCAATGAATCGTCGGTGAGCCCGTTCCCATGCAACCTCGCGGTTTCCCACGCAAGCTTCCCACCCGACTAGGTGAAATCCCCCAAAATCCCAATGCTTACCGACCTGCTATATAAACCCTCACGGACGGCGAGTCCCGCGTCACATTTTCCCCTCCTTCCCTGTAGCTTATCTCGTCTGCTTCTCCCGCAATCGCCAATGGCACCAGTCCGTCGTTGTCACTCAGCCACTCCGCCGTCATCAGAGGACAACTCCAGCTGGGAGGCTACATCGCGGCGGCGGCTCAGTCCCCGGCGTAGTGTAGTGCGCGTGGCGTCCCTGTTGGGTGTGCGCGTGATACGTCTCCAACATATCTATAATTTTTGCTTGTTCCATGCTATTATATTATCTGTTTTGGATGTTTAATGGGCTTTATTATGCACTTTTATATTCTTTTTGGGACTAACCTACTAACCGGAGGCCAGTGCAAATTGTTGTTTTTTGCCTATTTCAGTGTTTCGCAGAAAAGGAATATCAAACGGAGTCCAAACGGAATAAAACCTTCACGAGGATCGTTTTTGGAACAAACGCAATCCAAGAGACTTGGAGTGGACGTCAAGGAAGCAACGAGGCGGCCACGAGGTAGGAGAGCGTGCCCAGGGGGTAGGTGCGCCCCCCACCCTCGTGGTCCCCTCGTGGCTCCACCGACCTACTTCCTTCGCCTATATATACTGTTATACCCTAAAAACATTGAGAAGCGCCATGAAACACTTTTTCCACTGCCGCAACCTTCTGTACCCGTGAGATCCCATCTTGAGGCCTTTTCCGGCGCTCCGCCGGAGGGGGAATCCATCACGGAGGGCTTCTACATCAACACCATAGCCTCTCTGATGATGTGTGAGTAGTTTACCACAGACCTCCGGGTCCATAGTTATTAGCTAGATGGCTTCTTCTCTCTCTTTGGATCTCAATACAAAGTTCTCCTCGATTCTCTTGGAGATCTATTCGATGTAATACTTTTTGCGGTGTGTTTGTCGAGATCCGATGAATTGTGGGTTTATGATCAAGATTATCTATGAACAATATTTGGTTCTTCTCTGAATTCTTATATGTATGATTTGATATCTTTGCAAGTCTCTTCGAATTATCAGTTTGGTTTGGCCTACTAGATTGATCTTTCTTGCAATGGGAGAAGTGCTTAGCTTTGGGTTCAATCTTGCGGTGTCTTTTCCCAGTGACAGCAGGGGCAGCAAGGCACGTATTGTATTGTTGCCATCGAGGATAAAAAGATGGGGTTTATATCATATTGCTTGAGTTTATCCCTCTACATCATGTCATCTTACTTAATGCGTTACTCTGTTCTTATGAACTTAATACTCTAGATGCATGCTGGATAGCGGTCGATGTATGGAGTAACAGTAGTAGATGCAGAATCGTTTCGGTCTACTTGTCACGGACGTGATGCCTATATACATGATCATGCCTAGATATTCTCATAACTATGCACTTTTCTATCAATTGCTCGACAGTAATTTGTTCACCCACCGTAGAATATGCTATCTTGAGAGAAGCCACTAGTGAAACCTATGCCCCCCGGGTCTATTTTCCATCATATAAGTTTCCGATCTATTTTATTTTGCAATCTTTACTTTCCAATCTATACAAGAAAATACCAAAAAAATTATCTTATTATCTCTATTAGATCTCACTTTTGCAAGTGGTCGTGAAGGGATTGACAACCCCTTTATCGCGTTGGTTGCAAGGTTCTTATTTGTTTGTGCAGGTACGAGGGATTTGTGTGTAGTCTCCTACTGGATTGATACCTTGGTTCTCAAAATCTGAGGGAAATACTTACGCTACTTTGCTGCATCACCCTTTCCTCTTCAAGGGAAAACCAACGCATGCTCAAGAGGTAGCAAGAAGGATTTCTGGCGCCGTTGCCGGGAAGATCTACGCACAAGTCAAGACATACCAAGTACCCATCACAAACTCTTATCCCTCGCATTAAATTATTTGCCATTTGCCTCTCGTTTTCCTCTCCCCCACTTCACCCTTGCCGTTTTATTCGCCTCTTTCCCGTTTGCCTTTCTTTCGCCATGGCCGAATCGAAAAGGGTTAAGGGTTCTCTCCCGGGTTTTAGTACTTTGGATAGTCCCTCTGTCCTTTCTAAACTCATAAATATTGATGCTATGGAAAGACCTACCGGGGTTATCAATGAGAGTTTGAATAATTTCGATGAAGATGATCCCGGAATCTTTCGTTATTTACTTGATGAGCCTTTGAAAGATGCTTGGGATAGGCTATTAAGGATCCGAGCCAGCTATGTGCCCCAATATCAAATTGAGATATACCTAAAAAGCTTTTATGTTGGCTTACCCTCTTCATTCAAGCAAGTTTTAGATTCTATTTTTGAAAAAGGTTTTCTTGAGGGGGATGCCATAGATACCTATGAAAAGATGAAAACTATATTTGGGCACCCCATGAGTGAGAAGGTTGAATCCACCTCTTTTTTGTGCTTTTATCAAAATGAAATTATCAAAGAGATGAAGGCTAGCTTAGATGCAAACTTTCGTAGCGTGCTTAATCTTTCTTCCACCATTAATGGCCATGTGCTTTCTCAAAATAGAAGATAAATGCTATAGATAAGAAATTTTCTCTTTTCTTTCCCAATACCAAAGATGGCAATACCTAAATCTATTCTTGTTTTTATGCCTAGCTAGGGGCGTTAAACGATAGCGCTTGTTGGGAGGCAACCCAATTTTATTTTTGTTCCTCGCTTTTTGTTCCTGTTTAGTAATAAATATTTCATCTAGCCTCTGGTTAGATGTGGTTTTATGTCTTAGTTAGTGTTTGTGCCAACTAAAACCTATAGGATCTTCTTGGGTGATAATTATTTGATCTTGCTGAAAAATACAGAAACTTTCTGCTCACAAAAACAATTATTAAAAATCACCAGAAAGTGATAAAATACTGATTCCAATTTAAGTGGACCAATAAACAAATTATTTAGGTCGTCCTATTTTGGCAGAATTTTTGAGTTACAGAAGTTTACGTTTGATACAGATTACTACAGACTGTTCTGTTTTTGACAGATTCTGTTTTTCGTGTGTTGTTTGCTTATTTTGATGAATCTATGGCTAGTATCGGGGGGTATGAACCATAGAGATGTTGGAATACAGTAGGTTTAAAATCAATATAAATAAAGAATGATTTCATTACAGTACCTTAAAGTGGTGGTTTGTTTTATTTCGCTAACGGAGCTCATGAGATTTTCTGTTGAGTTTTGAGTTGTGAAGTTTTCAAGTTTTTGGGTAAAGATTTGATGGATTTTGGAACAAAGAGTGGCAAGAGCCTAAGCTTGGGGATGCCCAAGGCACCCCAAGGTAAAATTCAAGGACAACCAAAAGCCTAAGCTTGGGGATGCCCCGGAAGGTATCCCCTCTTTCGTCTTCATCTATCGGTAACTTTACTTGATGCTATATTTTTATTCACCACATGATATGTGTTTTGCTTGGAGCGTCTTGTATGATTTGAGTCTTTTCTTTTTAGTTTAACACAATCATCCTTGCTGTACACACCTTTTGGAGAGACACACATGGATCGGAATTTATTAGAATACTCTCTGTGCTTCACTTATATCTTTTGAGCTAGATAATTTTGCTCTAGTGCTTCGATTATATCTTTTAGAGCACAGTGGTCGTTTATTTTATAGAAATTATTGATCTCTCATGCTTCACTTAAATTATTTTGAGAGTATTTTTGAACAGCATGGTAATTTGCTTTGGTTAAAATTTTAGTCCTAAAGTGATGAGCATCCAAGATAGGTATAATAAAAACTATCATATAAAGTGCATTGAATACTATGAGAAGTTTGATTCTTTATGATTGTTTTGAGATATGAAGATGGTGATATTAGAGTCATGCTAGTTGAGTAGTTGTGAATTTGAGAAATACTTGTGTTAAAGTTTGTGATTCCCGTAGCATGCACGTATGGTGAACCGTTATGTGATGAAGTCGGAGCATGATTTATTTATTTATTGTCTTCCTTATGTGTGGCAGTCGGGGACGAGCGATGGTCTTTTCCTACCAATCTATCCCCCTAGGAGCATGTGCGTAATACTTCATTTCGATAACTAATAAATTTTTGCAATAAGTATGTGAGTTCTTTATGACTAATGTTGAGTCCATGGATTATACGCACTCTCACCCTTCCACCATTGCTAGCCTCTCTAATACCGCGCACCTTTCGTCGGTATCATACACCCACCATATATCTTCCTCAAAACAGCCACCATACCTACCTATTATGGCATTTCCATAGCCATTCCGAGATATATTGCCATGCAACTTTCCACCGTTCCGTTTATTATGACACGCTCCATAATTGTCATATTGCTTTGCATGATCATGTAGTTGACATCGTATTTGTAGCAAAGCCACCGTTCATGATTTTCATACATGTCACTCTTGATTCATTGCATATCCCGGTACACCGCCGGAGGCATTCACATAGAGTCATATTTTGTTCTAAGTATTGATTTGTAATTTTTGAGTTGTAAATAAATAAAAGTGTGACGACCATCATTATTAGAGCATTGTCCCAAGTGAGGAAAGGATGATGGAGACTATGATTCCCCCACAAGTCGGGATGAGACTCCGGACTGGAAAAAAAGAGGCCATAAAAAATGAAAAAGGCCCAAACAAAACAAAAATGAGAGAAAAAGAGAGAAGGGATAATGTTAGTATCCTTTTACCACACTTGTGCTTCAAAGTAGCACCATGATCTTCATGATAGAGAGTCTTCTATGTTATCACTTTCATATACTAGTGGGAATTTTACATTATAGAACTTGGCTTGTATATTCCAATGATGGGCTTCCTCAAAATGCCCTAGGTCTTCGTGAGCAAGCGAGTTGGATGCACACCCACTTAGTTCCTTTTGTTGAGCTTTCATACACTTATAGCTCTAGTGCATCCGTTGCATGGCAATCCCTACTCACTCACATTGATATCTATTGATGGGCATCTCCATAGCCCGTTGATATGCCTAGTTGATGTGAGACTATCTTCTCCTTTTTTGTCTTCTCGACAACCACCATTCTATTCCACATATAGTGCTATGTCCATGGCTCACGCTCATGTATTGCATGAAGATTGAAAAAGTTTGAGAACATCAAAAGTATGAAACAATTGCTTGGCTTGTCATCGGGGTTGTGCATGATTTGAATATTTTGTGTGATGAAAATAGAGCATAGCCAGACTATATGATTTGTTAGGGATAACTTTCTTTGGCCATGTTATTTTGAGAAGACATGATTGCTTTATTAGTATGCTTGAAGTATTATTATTTTTATGTCAATATTAAATTTTTGTCTTGAATCTTTTGGATCTGAACATTCATGCCACAATAAAGAAAATTACACTGAGAATTATACTAGGTAGCATTCCACATCAAAAATTCTGTTTTTATCATTTGCCTACTCGAGGACGAGCAGGAATTAAGCTCGGGGATGCTTGATATGTCTCCAACGTATAATTTTTATTGTTCCATGCTATTATATTATCTGTTTTGGATGTTTAATGGGCTTTATTATGCACTTTTATATTCTTTTTGGGACTAACCTACTAACCGGAGGCCCAGTGCAAATTGCTGTTTTTTTTTTGCCTATTTCAGTGTTTCGCAGAAAAGGAATATCAAACGGAGTCCAAACGGAATGAAACCTTCGCGAGGATCGTTTTTGGAACAAACGCAATCCAGGAGACTTGGAGTGGACGTCCAGGAAGCAACGAGGCGGCCACGAGGTAGGAGGGTGCGCCCAGGGGGGTAGGCGCGCCCCCACCCTCATGGGCCCCTCGTGGCTCCACCGACCTACTTCCTTCGCCTATATATACTCTTATACCCTGAAAACATCGAGGAGCACCAGGAAACACTTTTTCCACCACCGCAACCTTTTGTACCCGTGAGATCCCATCTTGGGGCCTTTTTCGGCGCTCCGCCGGAGGGGGAATCGATCACGGAGGGCTTCTACATCAACACCATAGCCTCTCTGATGATGTGTGAGTAGTTTACCACAGACCTTCGGGTCCATAGTTATTAGCTAGATGGCATCTTCTCTCTCTTTGGATCTCAATACAAAGTCTCCTCGATTCTCTTGGAGATCTATTCGATGTAATACTTTTTGCGGTGTGTTTGTCGAGATCCGATGAATTGTGGGTTTATGATCAAGATTATCTATGAACAATATTTGGTTCTTATCTGAATTCTTATATGTATGATTTGATATCTTTGCAAGTCTCTTCAAATTATCAGTTTGGCTTGGCCTACTAGATTGATCTTTCTTGCAATGGGAGAAGTGCTTAGCTTTGGGTTTAATCTTGCAGTGTCCTTTCCCAGTGACAGCAGGGCCAGCAAGGCACGTATTGTATTGTTGCCATCGAGGATAAAAAGATGGGGTTTATATCATATTGCTTGAGTTTATCCCTCTACATCATGTCATCTTGCTTAATGTGTTACTCTGTTCTTATGAACTTAATACTCTAGATGCATGCTGGATAGCGGTCGATGTGTGGAGTAATAGTAGTAGATGCAGAATCATTTCGGTCTACTTGTCACGGACGTGATGCCTATATACATGATCATGCCTAGATATTCTCATAACTATGCACTTTTCTATCAATTGCTCGACAGTAATTTGTTCGCCCATCGTAGAATATGCTATCTTGAGAGAAGCCACTAGTGAAACCTATGGCCCCCGGGTCTATTTTCCATCATATAAGTTTCCGATCTATTTTATTTTGCAATCTTTACTTTCCAATCTATACAACAAAAATACCAAAAATATTTATCTTATTATCTCTATCAGATCTCACTTTTGCAAGTGGCCGTGAAGGGATTGACAACCCCTTTATCGCGTTGGTTGCAAGGTTCTTATTTGTTTGTGCAGGTACGAGGGATTTACGTGTAGTCTCCTACTGGATTGATACCTTGGTTCTCAAAAACTGAGGGAAATAGTTACGCTACTTTGCTGCATCACCCTTTCCTCTTCAAGGGAAAACCAATGCATGCTCAAGAGGTAGCAGCACGGACACCACACGCTCCGCCGCCGCTGCCCATCGGCAGCTGTTGCCGGCCGCTGTTGCCGCCTCACCACCATTGAAAGCCAGGGCCATCGCCCACTCCGTCGCCGCGGCCCGTAGGCGGGAGGTGGCCGTCGTGGCCGCCACCCCACTTCCGGCCATCACCCGCTCCGCCACCGCGGCCCGAAGGTGGGAGGTGGTCGTCGTGGCCGCCACCCCATCGTCGGCCGCCGTGGCCGCCAGCCCACTGTCGACCGGCGGGATCATCACCCGCTCTGCCACCGCCGCCCGAAGGAGGGAGGCGGAGGTGGAGGCACACACGTGCGTCAGCGACCTTGCGCGCTACATCGAGTTCCTGCGGGAGGAGGAGGAGCGCCTCATCGAGCATGCAAAGAGCCTTACCACAGCAGTGGCCGCATCACACGCCGACGCAGAGGCGAGTAATCAGGAGATCTACGAGCAGTCTGATGTCACTTGAAGCTACGTCGGTATTTCCCCAAAGAGGAAGGGATGATGCAGCACAATGGCGGTAGGTGTTTCCCTCAGATATGAAACCAAGGTTATCGAACCAGTAGGAGAACCAAGCAACACAACATAAACAACCCCTGCACAGAGATAACAAATCCTCGCGACCCGACGTGTTAAAGGGGTTCTCAATCCCTTCCGGGGTACGGCGCCTCAAGATAGGCAAACGGACGTGAGATAAAATTGGAATAGATTGATAGATCGAACGCCAAATAAAATAAATAGAAATAAAACGCAACAAGGTATTTTTGTATTTTTGGTTTAATAGATCTGAACATAAATGCAAGGAAAAATTAGACCGCAAAGGCAAATATATGAGAAAGAGACCCGGGGGCCGTAGGTTTCACTAGTGGCTTCTCTCAAGAAAAATAACAAATGGTGGGTGAACAAATTACTGTTGGGCAATTGATAGAACTTCAAATACTCATGACGATAGCCAGGCAATGATCATTATATAGGCATCACATCCAAAATTAGTAGACCGACTCCTGCCTGCATCTACTACTATTACTCCACACATCGACCACTATCCAGCATGCATCTAGTGTATTAAGTTCATGGAAAAACGGAGTAATGCAATAAGAACGATGACATGATGTAGACAAGATCTATCTATGTAGAAATAGACCCCATCGTTTTATCCTTAGTAGCAACGATACATATGTGTCGGTTCCCTTTCTATCACTGGGATCAAGCACCGTAAGATCGAACCCAGTACAAAGCACCTCTTCCCATTGCAAGATAAATAGATCAAGTTGGCCAAACAAAACCCAAATATCGGAGAAGAAATACGAGGCTATAAGAGATCATGCATAAAAGTGATCAAAGAAACTGAAATACTTACATGGATATAAAAAGATAGATCTGATCATAAACTCAAAGTTCATTGATCCCAACAAACACACCACAAAAGAGTTACACCATATGGATCTCCAAGAGACCATTGTATTGAGAATTCATAGAGAGAGAGAGAGAGAGAGAGAGAGAGAGATGACGCCATCTAGCTAATAACTACGGATCCGAAGGTCTACAAAGAATTACTCACGCATCATCGAAGAGGCACCAATGGAGGTGGTGAATCCCATCTGAGATGGTGTCTAGATTGGATCTGGTGGTTCTGGACTCTGCGGCGGCTGGATGAATATTTTGTCGACTCCCCTAGGGTTTTGGGAATATTGGGGTATTTATAGAGCAAAGAGGCGGTCCGGGGGGCACCTGAGGTGGGCACAAGCCACCAGGGTGCGCCTGGGCCTCCTGGCGCGCCCTGGTAGGTTGTGCCCTCCTCGAGGCACCCCCAGGCGCAGCCAGGGCCCATTATGTTCCTTCTGGTCCAAAAAAAATTCCATGGAGTTTCGTTGCGTTTGGACTCCATCTGGTATTGATTTCCTGCGATGTAAAAAACATGCAGAAAACAGCGACTGGCACTCGGCACTATGTCAATAGGTTGGTACCAAAAATGATATAAAATGACTATAAAATGATTATAAAACATCCAAGATTGATAATATAACAGCGTGGAACTATAAAAAATTATAGATACGTTGGAGACGTATCAGCATCCCCAAGCGTAACTCCTACTCGTCCTCGAGTAGGTAAGTGATAAAAACAGAATTTTTGATGTGGAATGCTGCCTAACATGTCATATCATATTATTTTCTTTATAGCATGGACATTTGGACTTTTATATTGTTCAAAGCAATAGTCGAGTTTTGACATGATAATTTAAATACTCAAGCATATAAACAAGCAACCGTGTCTTTCAAAATATCAACGCTAAAATAAGTTATCCCTAGCCCATCATGCTCATCCATTGATCCATTCATAAAACACACTCGCATATTAGTTACACCCAATACTTAAGTACGATCATATTGCCTCCTAGTTGGTGCTTTTGTAAGAGAAGATGGAGACTCAAAGTCAAAATAAAAATTGCATAAAGTAAAAAAAAAGGCCCTTCGCAGAGGGAAGCAGGGATTTGTAGAGGTGCCAGAGCTCAAAGCGAAAAAATTAGAGATAAAAACATTTTCGGAGGGTTATCCATCCCACCAACGAAAACGACTTAGAGTTCCCAACACTTTACATGCTAGATATATCATAGGCGGTTCCCAAACAGAAAATAAAGTTTATTCCTTTTTCCACCATACTTTCACTTTCCACGGCTAGCCGTATCCACGGTTGCCCTCCATACCAACACTTTCCAAGGAATTTATTATTTGACAACATAAAGTAAATTCATTTTTGCTTTTCGGGACTGGGCATCCCTAAAACCTTTGTCTTACTCTCGTGCAATGACAAGTGAATAAACACTCATCGTGAGAATATCTAGCATGGAAAATATTAGCCACCCCTCACCGCTCCGCGAGCGAAACGAACACACAAAAGAGAAGTTTATTTTGAAAATTTGAGATGGCACATGCAAATTTACTTAGAATGGCAAAATAATACCGCATATAGGTAGATATAGTGGACTCATATGGCAAAACTGGTTTAAAGGTTTTTGGATGCACAAGTAGAGATCATACTTAGTGCAAAATTAAGGCTAGCAAAAGATTGAGAACGACCAACCAAGAAACGGATAATCTCATAAGCAAGCATTAAGCATAAATAACACCTAATAATGCACCACAAGTAGGATATAATTTCATTGCATGACTATTGACTTTCGTACTTGCATAGGGAATCACAAACCTTAGCACCAATAAGCATAATTACTCATCAACATAACTCACATATCACATCATCATATCTCAAAACTATTACTGAGAATCAAGTTTATTTTGTCCAATGATCTTCATGAAAGTTTTTATTATATCCTTCTTGGATATCTATCACTTTGGGACTAATTTTCATGTGTTAATTTTCATAAGCTCAAACAAATATAAGTGAAGATCATGAGCATAAAAAAAATTCTTTCTCTCAAAATAATTTAAGTGAAGCAAGAGAGAATTTCTTGAAAATTTTACTAACTCTCAAATAAATCTAAGTGAAGCAAGAGATCATTTCTTCAAAAATAACTAAGCACACCGTGCTCAAAAAGATATAAGTGAAGCACTAGAGCAAGTCCATAGCTCATAAAAGTTTAAGTGAAGCATAGAGAGCAATTCTAACAAGTCATGACATAGTTTTGGCTCTCCCAAATAGGTATGTCCAGCAAGGGATCAAGACTTAAAACACAAAATAAAAAAAGCAAAGAATCATATCATACAAGACTCTCCAAGCAAAACACATATCATGTGACGCATAAAAATATAGCTTTGAGTAAAATACCGATGGTCGTTAGAAGAAATAGGGGATGCCACTCGGGGGCATCCCCAAGCTTAGTTGGTTGCTCATTTTTGGATAATAGCTTGGGACGCCAGGGCATCCCCAAGCTTAGGCTCTTCTACCCTTTATTCCTTCATCCATCATAAGATAACCCAAAACTTGAAATTTTCAATCACACGAAACTCAACAAAACCTTAGTGAGATCCATTAGTATAAGAAAGCAAACCACTACTATAAGTACTGTAGCAAACCAATTCATATTTTGTTTTTGCATTATATCTACTATATTCCAACTTTTCTACGGCAAAAACTCATCAAAGAAAACCATAGAGCCATCGAAATAAGCACACAACGCAAAGAAAACAGAATCTGTCAAAACAGAACAGTCTGTAGCAATCTGACTATTTTGAATACTTTTGTAACTCCAAAAATTCTGAAAAACTAGGACGACCTGTGTAATTTGTATATTAATCTTCTGCAAAAAGAACTGGCATTTTATCACGTTGTGGTGATTTTTAACAATTGTGTTCGTGAGCGCATAAGTTTCTGTTTTTTCAGCAAGATCAAACAACTATCACCCAAGAAGATCCTATCGGTTCTACTTGGCACAAACACTAATTAAAACACAAAAAACACAATCATAACAGTAGCATAATTTTGCAAACACTAAAGAACAGAAAGCGAAAAGCAAAATTAAATTTTATTCATTGGGTTGCCTCCCAACAAGCGCTATAGTTTTACGTCCTTAGCTAGGCATAAAGCAAGGGTCTAAGTTTTGTCATCTTTGGTTCGAGATCCATAAGATGCCCTCATGATTGATTCATATGGTGGCCTAATTCTTGTTCTAGGAAAGTGTTCCATACCCGTCCTCAAAGGAAATTGGAACTTAATATTGCCTGCTTTCATATCAAATCACGGCACCGATAGTGCGTAAAAACGGTCTACCAAGAATAATTGGACAAGACGGATTGCAATCAATATCAAGAACAATAAAATCTATGGGCACATAATTCCTATTTTCAAGAATAAAACATCATTAATTCTTCCCATAGGCTTTTTAATAGTAAAATCCGCCAAGTGTAAATTCAAAGAACATTCTTCAAGATCGGTAAGACCAAGCACATCACATAAAGATTTCGGAATTGTAGAAACACTAGCACCCAAGTCACATAAAGCAAAGCACACATAATTTTTAATCTTGACTTTGATAGTAGGTTCCCACTCATCATGCAATTTTCTAGGAATTGAAACTTCTAATTCCAATTTTTCTTCAATAGCTTTCATCATAGCATCAACAATATGTTTAGTAAAAGCTTTATTTTTTTCATAAGCATGGGGTGAATTTATCATGGATTGCAAAAAATAAATACAATCAATCAAAGAGAAACTATCATAATTAAAGTCTTTTGTAATCCAAAAGAGTGGGCACATCACTAGTTAAAGTTTTGACCTCTCCAAACCCACTTTCATTAATCTTCTCAACAAGATTTTCACCCTCCGAAATATTGGGACGCCTTCTATCTAAAGTTGACTCTTCTCCAGTCCCTTTTTCATCAATATTAACTTTACTAAACAAGCAATCAATAGAAGAAACACCAATCATTTTAATATCTTCATCACTTTTGCGAAAGAATCACTAGAAAATGATTTTTCTAAAAATTCTCTTTTAGCTCTAAGCATAGCGGTTCTTTTCTTACTTTCATCCATAAAAACATATAGAGCTTTATTTGATTCATCTACTTTAGGCACAAAATTTTTTATCTTGGGATTTTCCACATCATGAGCAATTCTATCAACACTTCTAGAAAAATCATCAATCTTACTCAACTTTTCTTCTATGGAAGTGTTGATTTTTTTGTGTGTTGATAAATTATTTAATATTATTCTCAAGATCAGAGGTGTTTATATTATTATTATAAGATTGATTTCCATAGGAATTACCATAATTATTAGAGGAATTACTAGGAAAAGGCCTAGGATTAAAATTACCTCTATAAGCATTGTTGTTGAAATTATTTCGAGAGATAAAATTCACATCTGTGGCATCACTATTTTGCTCAATCAAAGTAGACAAAGGCATATCATTGAAATCAATAGGAGCACTTTTACTAGCAACCAATTTCATAAGAGTATCAACTTCTTCACTCAAAGAAGAAATTTCTTCAAGCGAATTAACTTTTTTACTAGTAGGAGCCCTTTCGGTATGCCATTGTGAATAATTTACCATGATATTATCAAGCAAGTTGGTGGCTTCTCCAAAGTAATTTCCATAAAAGTACCACCCGCGGCGGAATCTAAAAGATTACGAGAAACAAAATTCAATCCTGCATAATTTTTTTGTATGATCATCCAAAGATTTAACCCATGAGTTGGGCAATTCCTTAGCATCATTTTCAACCTTTCCCAAGATTGTGCAACATGCTCATGTTCAAGTTGCTTGAAATTCATGATCTGGGTTCCAAGGGAAATAATTTTGCTGGAGGAAAATACTTAGTGATAAAAGCATCTTTGCACTTATTCCAAGAATTGATACTATTGCGAGGCAAAGAAGAGAACCAAATTTTTGCAGAATCACGCAAAGAAAACGGAAACAATTTCATCTTTACCACATCACTGTCCACATCTTTTTTCTTTTGCATATCGCATAATTCCACGAAGGTATTAAGATGGGACGCGGCATCCTCATTAGGAGTACCGGAAAATTGATCTTCATAACAAGATTAAGCAAAGCAGTATTAATATCACAAGACTCCGCACTAGTGGCGGGTGATACGTCTCCATCGTATCTACTTTTCCAAACACTTTTGCCCTTGTTTTGGACTCTAACTTGCATGATTTGAATGGAACTAACCCGGACTGACGCCGTTTTCAGCAGAATTGCCATGGTGTTATTTTTGTGCAGAAATAAAAGTTCTCGGAATGACCTGAAACTTCACGGAGAATATTTTTGGAATATATAAAAAATACTGGCGAAAGAATCAACACTAGGGGGCCCACACCCTGTCCACAAGGGTGGGGGGTGCGCGCACCCCCCTGGGGCGCGCCCCCTGCCTCGTGGGCCCCCTGAGGCTCCACCGACCTCAACTCCAACTCTGTATATTCACGTTCGGGGAGAAAAAAAATCAGAGAGAAGGATTCATCGTGTTTTACGATACGGAGCCGCCGCCAAGCCCTAATCTCTCTCAGGAGGGCTGATCTGGAGTCCGTTCGGGGCTCCGGAGAGGGGAATCCATCGCCATCATCATCATCAACCTTCCTCCATCACCAATTTCATGATGCTCACCACCGTGCGTGAGTAACTCCATCGTAGGCTTGCTGGACGGTGATGTGTTGGATGAGATTTATCATGTAATCGAGTTAGTTTTGTTAGGGTTTTATCCCTAGTATCCATTATGTTTTGAGATTGATGTTGCTATGACTTTGCTATGCTTAATGCTTGTCACTAGGGCCCGAGTGCCATGATTTCAGATCTGAACCTATTATGTTTCCATGAATATATGTGAGTTCTTGATCCTATTCTGCAAGTCAATAGTCACCTACTATGTGTTATGATCCGGTAACCCTGAAGTGACAATAATCGGGACCACTCCCGGTGATGACCGTAGTTTGAGGAGTTCATGTATTCACTAAGTGTTAATGCTTTGGTCCGGTACTCTATTAAAAGGAGGCCTTAATATCCCTTAGTTTCCAATAGGACCCCACTGCCACGGGAGGGTAGGACAAAACATGCCATGCAAGTTCTTTTCCATAATCACGTATGACTATATTCGGAATACATGCCTACATTACATTGATGAACTGGAGCTAGTTCTGTGTCACCCTATGTTATAACTGTTGCATGAGGAATCACATCCAACATAATTATCCATCACTGATCCATTGCCTACGAGCTTTTCACATATTGATGTTTGCTTAGTTACTTTACCATTGCCACTATTACAATCACTACAAAACTGCTACTGTTACTTTTGCCACCGTTACCGTTACTTCCATATTACTTTGCTACTAAATACTTTGCTGCAGATATTAAGTTTTCCAGGTGTGGTTGAATTGACAACTCAATTGCTAATACTTGAGAATATTCTTTGGCTCCCCTTGTGTCGAATCAATAAATTTGGGTTGAATACTATACCCTCGAAAACTGTTGCGATCCCCTATACTTGTGGGTTATCAGCGGGAGGAGCAATCAGAGTGCCGATAAAATCATTGTTGTTGGTATTTGAGAAATCACATAACTTGGTGTTCTCTTGAGTCATGATGACCACACAACAAGATCGCACTCAAAAACAGATCTGGCAAGAAAACGACGAACGTAAAAGAGAGGCGAATAAAACGACAAACTTTTGTGAAGTGGGGGATAGGAAAATGAGAGGCAAATGGAAAATAATGTAAATTGCAAGGAGATGAGATTTGTGATTAGGAACCTGGTATATGTTGAAGATCCTCCCCGGCAACGGCGCCAGAAATTCCTTTTGATGTCACTTGAAGCTACGTCGCTATTTCCCTAAAGAGGAAGGGATGATGCAGCACAGCGGCGGTAGGTATTTCCCTCAGATATGAAACCAAGGTTATCAAACCAGTAGGAGAACCAAGAAACACAACGTAAACAACCCCTGCACAGAGATAACAAATCCTCACAACCCGACGTGTTAAAGGGGTTCTCAGTCCCTTCCGGGGTACGACGCCTCAAGATAGGCAAACGAACGTGAGATAAAATTGGAATAGATTGATAGATCGAACGCCAAATAACATAAATAGAAATAAAACGCAACAAGGTATTTTTGTATTTTTGGTTTAATAGATCTGAAAATAAATGCAAGGAAAAAGTAGACCGCAAAGGTAAATATATGAGAAACAAACCCGGGGGCCGTAGGTTTCACTAGTGGCTTCTCTCAAGAAAAATAGCAAACGGTGGGTGAACAAATTACTGTTGGGCAATTGATAGAACTTCAAAAACTCATGAAGATATCCAGGCAATGATCATTATATAGGCATCACGTCCAAGATTAGTAGACCGACTCCTGCCTACATCTACTACTATTACTCCACACATCGACCGCTATCCAGCATGCATCTAGTGTATTAAGTTCATTAAAAAATGGAGTAATGCAATAAGAATGATGACATGATGTAGACAAGATCTATCTATGTAGAGATAGACCCAATCGTTTTATCCTTAGTAGCAACGATACATACGTGTTGGATCCCTTTCTGTCACTGGGATCAAGCACCATAAGATCGAACCCACTACAAAGCACCTCTTCCCATTGCAAGACAAATAGATCAAGTTGGCAAAACAAAACCCATATATCAGAGAAGAAATACGAGGCTATAAGAGATCATGCATAAAAGAGATCAAAGAAACTGAAATACTTTCATGGATATAAAAAAGATAGATCTGATCATAAACTCAAAGTTCATCGATCCCAACAAACACACTGCAAAAGAGTTACATGATATGGATCTCGAAGAAACCATTCTATTGAGAATTCAAAGAGAGAGAGAGAGAGAGAGAGAGAGAGAGAGAGATGAAGCCATCTAGCTAATAACTACGGACCCGAAGGTCTACAAAGAACTACTCACGCATCATCGGAGAGGCACCAATGGAGGTGCTGAACCCGATCTGAGATGGTGTCTAGATTGGATCTGGTGGTTTTGGACTCTGCGGCGGCTGGATGAATATTTCGTCGACTCCCCTAGGGTTTTGGGAATATTGGGGTATTTATAGAGCAAAGAGGCGGTCCGAGGGGCACCCGAGGTGGGCACAACCCACCAGGGCGCGCCAGGGCCTCCTGGCATGCCCTGGTGGTTGTGCCCTCCTCGAGGCACCCCCAGGCGCAGCAAGGGCCCATTATGTTCCTTCTGGTCCAAAAAAAATCTCTTTGGAGTTTCGTTGCGTTTGGACTCCGTCTGGTATTGATTTCCTGCGATGTAAAAAACATGCAGAAAACAACAACCGACACTTGGCACTATGTCAATAGGTTAGTACCAAAAAATGATATAAAATGATTATAAAACATCCAAGATTGATAATATAACAACATGGAACAATCAAAAATTATAGATACATTGGAGACATATCACAGTCCGGCCGCTTCGAGAGGGATCGTCTGGAGCGGCAGTGGGCGTTCGAGCTGGTGAGCGTCGTTGAACGTGCAGCAGTGGCAGGCACCGTATTGCAGTTGCCTAGATCGTCAGTAGGCTCCTCCTCCTCCTATGCCTCTTACCGAGCGTGCTCGACAGAGGAGAGGCTGCCGGAAGTAGCACAAAGCCCCTCCGTAGTAGTAGTATTTAGGGGCTATTTTGTTCAGTTCATCTGACTATAGGTGTGGTGGAACTGTACAATGTACTTGAAATTAGCTAGTATATATAGTTGAACTAGCTATTTCAGTACGTGGTTGGCAAAAATTGGGGAAAAGTTTCATCGGTTCAGCTGTCGAGTTGAACTGTTTGTATAAATTAAGAACGACTGCTTAATCTATGAATGAAATCTATGCTTAATTACTGAAGTTTAGTTGCAAAAATTAGATAATGCTAGTGATTTCTAGCTGCATATTTTGACAAATCGCAGTGTTACAAGGATTGACAAATGGCAATGTTACTAGATCAACAAATGTCAATCTTTCCAGTTTGACAAATGGCAATATACCCAATATGACAGATGCAAATCTTACCAAATTGTTTGTACGTGGTTGCACACGGGTCATCCAAAACAACTGTTTGCGTTGAAGGGACGCACAAATCCTGCGCTGCGAATTTTCCCTCGACTTAAGGGGGAAGACCATAGCTCTCACTTTACATACGGGTGTCCTATCTAAAACGTATGCGATCAAGAGCTGCAGAAATCCTGCTCGGCACATTTTCTCTTGGCTTCCCGAGGAAGCTGTCGGTTTGCATACGGGTGTTCTAACTAAAACGTTTGCGATCAAGAGCTGCACAAATCCTGCTAGGCACATTTTGCCTTGGCTTCCTGGGGAAGTTGTCGGTTTTGCATACGGGTGTTCTAACTAAAACGTTTGCGACGAGTGTTTTATATTTAAAAACCGTATTAAACTGTGGCTTGGGCGCCATTAATGTAGAGGATGCGAGCAAGGCGGGCGGCCATTGAAGTCAAAGGGCTCGCTTCCCGGTGAGCCTGCGCGGCGTACAACTCGCACGCTTTCCAGTGAGCCTCCGTAATGGAGTACAGCTCGAACACGTCCCATTTAGTCAAGCACTCAAGCACATGTCCGCACGGCACCTCCTCGCCATTAAAAGAGTGAGGCGTGGCGTCACGTGAATGGTTAAGAGAACGCACATAATTTAAATTATACAAAACGTTTGAGATGTTTAAGTGGCAGCTATTTGTTTCAAAAAGGCTTTGTTGGCTGTTATTCGAGTGCGCCTTCTCTCAAAATGGACACGAAAAGTACCACAGCATGTCGGGTGCCATTCCATTATAGCATTGCCAAGTTTCATGAATTTCTGACGAGTTTTGGATTTACTAGAATTTAAAAACAAAGTATCTCAACATTTTGCCGGCAATCAACAGTGCCCTGGTGTTTGAAATTCATTCCCATTTCTTGCATGGGACCTAAGCATGAACCAAAGGATACAGATTTGATTTTTCAACCAATTTATATGCACTTGACATGTGCATGTAGTTCAAATTTGAACTATGCACATAAAATGCCTAGAAAACCCAGTTAATGTATAAAAATGTCAAAACGAACCCTGAAAAATTCCAAATTTAAACACAACACTCCTGTTGTTCTATGTTGACACTAGAAAAAAAATTGAAAGCAAAAAGAGGCAACGGATATCATTTCGTCCCCAAAGGTGGCATGTTCCCTACCGAAACCATCACGCTTGTTGTGAGAAGCTCTAGTTTGTGAGAAGCTTATACCCAAACCTGCCCCAAATGGGACAAAAAATTTACCACGGCATGTTGATGCCGCTCCATGGTAGCACGCCAAGTTTCATGAATTTCAGACGAGTTTTGGATTTACTAGAATTTAAAAACCAGGTATCTCAATGTTTGCGGCGAGTGACGGTGGCAGGGTGTTTGAAATTCATTCCCATTTCTTGCATGGGACCTAAGCATGCAACCAAGGACATAGATTTGATTTTTCAACTAGTTTATATGCACTGGAGCATGTACATGTAATTCAAAATTGAATTACGCACCTGAAATTCCTACAAAACCAAGTTAATGTATAAAAATATCCAAACGAACCCCGAAAAATTTTAAAATTAAACACAACACTCATGTTGTTCTATGTTGACACTAGAAATTTTTTGAAAGCAATAAGAGGAAACGGATATCGTTTTGTCCCCAAAGGTGGCACGTTCCCTACCGAAACCATCACGCATGTTGTGAGAAGTTCTGGTTTGTGAGAAGCTTATACCCAAACCTGCCCCAAATGGGACAAAAATTTTACCACGACATGTTGATGCCGCTCCATGATAGCATGCCAAGTTTCATGAATTTCAGACGAGTTTTGGATTTACTAGAATTTAAAAATCAAGCATCTCAATGTTTGCGGCCGAGTGACGGTGGCAGGGTGTTTGAAATTCATTCCCATTTCTTGCATGGGACCTAAGCATGCACCGAAGAACACAAATTTGATTTTTCAACCAATTTATATCCACTGAAGCATGTGCATGTAGTTTAAATTTGAATTATGCACATAAAATGTCTGAAAAACCCAGTTAATGTATAAAAATGTTCAAACGAACCTCGAAAAATTCCAAAATTAAACACAACACTCCTGTTGTTCTATGTTGACACTGGAAAAATTTGAAAGCAATAAGAGGCAACAAATATCGTTTCGTCCCCAAAGATGGCACGTTCCCTACCGAAACCATCACGCTTGTTGTGCGAAGCTCTGGTTTGTGAGAAGCTTATACTCGAAGCTGCCCAAAATGGGACAAATTTTTTACGTCATGTTGATGCCACTCCATGATAACATGCCAAATTTCATGAATTTTAGACAAGTTTTGGATTTACTAGAATTTAAAACCAGGTATCTCAATGTTTGCGGCCGAGTGACGGTGGCAGGGTGTTTGAAATTCATTCTCATTTCTTGCATGGGACCTAAGCATGCAACCAAGGACACATATTTTATTTTTCAACTAGTTTATATGCACTGGAGCATGTGCACGTAGTTCAAATTTGAGTTATGCACATAAAATGCGTGGAAAACCCAGTTAATCTTTCCCTAATTTTTTCTCTCCCTAATAATAAAGCACGGATTGACTTTGTCGGGTTCACCGTCACAATACGCTTTCTTCTCGTGAATTTACGCTTTTGGTTTGAATTTAAAACATATACGCGAGGTGGTACTAATTCGGCGAACCGTCTGTAGTTTAGTCCGTCGTCAAATTTCTGTAGTTCGGCACATCGCTGCTTTGGGCCGGCCCACGCCGCGTTCTCCGCATGCACACGGCACACATGTCTTACAATTCATCTACAACTGGGACACCTCGGAGCAAAGTAAAAGGGGATCGATGGAGTTTAGGTCACGTCCTCCCCTGGCCAGATCGCTGCTCCCACCGATTTCGCAACCTACCGGCGGCCCCTCCACCACCCGTTCCCAAGATCCCCAACTCCCGCAGCCGTCGCCACCACATCTTCCAACGGTCCTTTCGATCTCGGATACGGTCGATGGGGAACACGCGCGGCCCCTGAAGGCTGGACGCGCGGCGGTGCTGTGGCTGGAGTTCCGGGCGCTCAACTGGGACTGGTAGGCATTGTGTGTGGTGGCGTCAGCCAATCAGCTGCCTGCACGCCATGGCAGAGCGCGGTGAGGCCGAGCACCCGCTTTTCTTTTCGAGTTCGGGGTTCCTTGATTTATTTTCAGCAACAGCTTCATTACGTACCTCTTGTTCTTCCTCCACTATCAATAGAATCTGAACTCGAGCTTTCAGCTGCAGCTTTTAGTATCCTAAGGCACTCATCAACTTCAGAATTACCACCGGGGTGACTTTTCTAAAGAAATCTGGAAAGAAGCGAGGATTCTCAAGTAATAAGATAAGTGTGCTTACAAAAATTTACCTACTGGAAAGTAGATGAGAGGCTCATGAAGTAAAAGGAAGACATGCCTACATATTATACATATCAGGCTTCTGACTTCTCTGATTCCTCAAGCCTCGAGGCTGTGAAAAATCTATGCTACATCGCCACACTTCAGCCACCTTCATTGATGAGGTACATTCAGATTCGGTTTGTTTATTACTTTGTGGATGCTTATCTTCTCATTACAGTGCTAGAAAATTTGATGAAAATTTTATCTTCTCTTTGATGGTCAAGGTTCTAGAGTTCATTTCTATGAAAGAAGGCATAGATTTGCCTTGTGGCCAGTAAAAATGTCAGTGAGAACGAGTAAAAATCTACAACAGGCACTACCAAAAGAAATCAGTCCACACCACGATTTCATTCCCCTTTGTTTTTGAAGTGTTCGCAAGTTCCAAGTGTTATGATATTATACTAATCAGGAGATCGATTTTTCTGCAATCGCCACATGATTTTCATGCAACACAAAATCACAGGAGATTGTGGTAGATTGCGCCGACTTAGGCTACAATTTCCCTGCAAAATTTGGCTGCTGCTAAATCCTTTCTCCCGCAATTTTAATCAGTGATCATGAGTAACAGGGTATTTTTTTCAACTGATCTGTAGAGGTGCATGTTTCATCCTTTTTATCATTCTTGCTTATTGAGTGCATGTTCATTTGTTTTTAATTATATTGGTGCTACTTTGCTTGTGTCAAAAGAATTGCTAATCATGGACGAGTAGTATGCTACCCACTGTTGTTTTGCTATTCAGTACATGTGAGATCCGTTTTTGGACTTCCCAACAATAGTAAAAAAAATTGATTTGACTTCTACACAGGCTGTATCTCATTGGGGGGAAGATCAGAAAATTTATTGAGCATGATGTGTCACCTTATTTCATTTTTCGTGTAAGCTCGACTCTACCTATGTTTACATGGTCTATGTGATCTCAAGAGTCTAGCCAAGATCATGCTTACATGGTCTATCTGATTTTTCAAGTTTGACAGCGAACACGAGCATCCATTCGTAATTTTTCAAGTTTGGTTAGAGTCATGAACCCTTTGCCAGAGACCTCATCCCTAGGTTGCTGGAGGATCAAGATGGTGGCATCAGGGTTCCCATGACCATGCTCGCCACGTTTGAGCTCCTCAAGCACACCCCTAAGCTTGTAAGCTTCTCATTTCTTTGGTCCCTTTCTTTAGCTGTTGCAATTTCGCCTTCAGTTTACAATGCCAGAAGAACACTAACCCTGTCTAACATCAACTCATTATTGTTATAGACACAAAGAAAATATAGGTATTTTTGTAGGTAGTGTCTCAACATTATTGTCTTGTGAAACTGGCCAAGTATAAACTGACATAGCGACATCTTTCAACAATTTCCCATATTATATTACTTCCAGTAGTGTGTGTAACATTGTATTTTTTTTATAGAAACTGAGTCACACACAAAAGGGCCAGATTTTCTGGCACAGAGTTCATGATTTGTACAAATAACCACCTATAAATCTTAATTTAGTTGTTATTGGAAAAGATGGTTGCTTTCGAACCTTCCATGTCGAGAAACTAGAAATAGTATGAATGTGCTTTTCCCTGGCTCCCACATAAGACTGTTGCTCTAATGTTTATTCCAGGTTGAGAATGGCAAGAAGACGCTTATTCTCCATGGTACAAAGATTAGCGCAGTTTCGAACTCCATGCTGTCAGATCTTTTTCACCTGAAGCATGATCATTCCGTGAAGTACGCTAAGAATAACGACAACATCAGACCATCTGAGAGTGGGGGTTAAACTTCCCTGGTGTTCTTCTCCCTTAAATCTTACTACAGCCTTTTATTCACATTTGCTATTCTGTAGTTGGTGAAAATAAGGAATTGTTATCTACTTGAGAAAATAAAGATTAAATCGATGATGCTGTCAAAAGTAAAATGACTTTCTGAGCTAGATAATGACTTTGTGAGCACCAATATAGAACTTATAAACCTTCTCCATGGTTGTTATAATGATCTTTTCAATTTTCCACTGTTGTTTTGCTATTCAGTACATGTGAGATCCGTTTTTGGACTTCCCAACAATAGTAAAAAAAAATTGATTTGACTTCTACACAGGCTGTATCTCATTGGGGGGAAGATCAGAAAATTTATTGAGCATGATGTGTCACCTTATTTCATTTTTCGTGTAAGCTCGACTCTACCTATGTTTACATGGTCTATGTGATCTCAAGAGTCCAGCCAAGATCATGCTTACATGGTCTATCTGATTTTTCAAGTTTGACAGCGAACACGAGCATCCATTCGTAATTTTTCAAGTTTGGTTAGAGTCATGAACCCTTTGCCAGAGACCTCATCCCTAGGTTGCTGGAGGATCAAGATGGTGGCATCAGGGTTCCCATGACCATGCTCGCCACGTTTGAGCTCCTCAAGCACACCCCTAAGCTTGTAAGCTTCTCATTTCTTTGGTCCCTTTCTTTAGCTGTTGCAATTTCGCCTTCAGTTTACAATGCCAGAAGAACACTAACCCTGTCTAACATCAACTCATTATTGTTATAGACACAAGAAAATATAGGTATTTTTGTAGGTAGTGTCTCAACATTATTGTCTTGTGAAACTGGCCAAGTATAAATTGACATAGCGACATCTTTCAGCAATTTCCCATATTATATTACTTCCAGTAGTGTGTGTAACATTGTATTTTTTTTATAGAAACTGAGTCACACATAAAAGGGCCAGATTTTCTGGCACAGAGTTCATGATTTGTACAAATAACCACCTATAAATCTTAATTTAGTTGTTATTGGAAAAGATGGTTGCTTTCGAACCTTCCATGTCGAGAAACTAGAAATAGAATGAATGTGCTTTTCCCTGGCTCCCACATAAGACTGTTGCTCTAATGTTTATTCCAGGTTGAGAATGGCAAGAAGACGCTTATTCTCCATGGTACAAAGATTAGCGCAGTTTCGAACTCCATGCTGTCAGATCTTTTTCACCTGAAGCATGATCATTCCGTGAAGTACGCTAAGAATAACGACAACATCAGACCATTTGAGAGTGGGGGTTAAACTTCCCTGGTGTTCTTCTCCCTTAAATCTTACTACAGCCTTTTATTCACATTTGCTATTCTGTAGTTGGTGAAAATAAGGAATTGTTATCTACTTGAGAAAACAAAGATTAAATCGATGATGCTGTCAAAAGTAAAATGACTTTCTGAGCTAGATAATGACTTTGTGAGCACCAATATAGAACTTATAAACCTTCTCCATGGTTGTTATAATGATCTTTTCAATTTTCCTTTGTATATTAAACTAGAGAATATTATTCTGCATTACTTCAACCGTTACTTTTTATGTGTCTGTAGGACTGTATGGTTCTCACTCAAAGTAGATGCCCAACAAACTTCTTTTGGAAGGACTTATGATCACCACATATATGATCTTGTTAAAGTACGAGTCAAAAACTACAAATCTTCTATTGCTAGAATGGAGCTGGTTGAAGTTGAGCCTTCAATGGAGCGGGTATTTCGGTAGCACCGACATCCAGTTGAAAGTTTACAAAAAGTTTATAGGAGGGTTAGTAAAGCAAATGTGTTCATGAGGACATGCACCAGCAAAAAATCTGAGTCAAAGTGCAAGTCAAATGCTCTTAACAATTTTTTCCGTTGTTTATGTCTTTAATTACAATTCTTATTATTCTTAGCTGGCATTGATATACAAACGAAAATCATGTGGCCTTTTTTCCCTCTCATCGACCATTGCATTTTTTAGTCATATCAGTCTATCTAAAAGAATTCTGTACCTTATGTTTTGTATATTTGGAAATGTCTAAAGGCATGTTGTTTCATATAACTGTGTGCTATGCTGCCTATGCCTTTCCTCGTAGCCTTAGGAGCCATTCGGTAATCCTTCGGCTCCATGAAATCTGAGGAGCTGCAGAGCACCTCTTTCCCAACTCCGCATTTTTTAACTGTTGATCCACCAGCTCCAGGAGTGGAGTTGTGGAGTGGAGTCCCTGCGAACAGGCCTTTAGTATGGTCATTGTTTTCTCTTTCATATCCTTCATCTTAAATTGAAAAATATGAACCATTGCATTGTGCTAAAATTTATCATTCTTATTTGATTTATAGGCAATAGTTCTTCAAGAAAAAAGTAAATTTCGTGTAACAAGCTAAAATAGAATCTTCTCTTTGCAGTTGGGAGCATGTCACGTGAGTATTGAGCTGCCATTATTTGCAAATTCAATTAGTCGACAATGTAGCTTGATGTGTATCTTTGACACCATTCACTTTGAACCACTAGATAATACAAATTGTTTGATTGGTAAATTATTTTTTGGGTTTCCAAACAAACGCTTATTTATTTTGTTTCTGCTCTAACACATGTCTTTTTTACTTTCATAAAATGTCGAACCACTAGATAACGACTAAACTTTGTACGCCCCGTAGCAACGCACGGGCCCTTTGCTAGTAATAATAAAGCACGGCTTGAGTCTGTCGGTTCACCGGCGCGACATTTTTTCAGAAACCCCCTCTGATTTTGCGTAATCAACCCGCAGTCCCTGGATCTGAAAAAACGCTTTGTTTTTTTACAAAAAACCCCAATTCCACCCGGCACCGGCCCCGCCCTAATCCGTGCCGCTGCCACCGCCCCCGCCCACCCGCAAGCAGAGCCGCTCGCCCCCACGACCCTTCCTGCCGCCGCCGGCCATCGTCTCCTCGCGCCCCGAGCGCATCCGCGACCATGACCGCCGCACCTCCCGCAGCCCCCCGCCGACTCGCCGCTGTCCAGGAGGTCCCTGACGCCGCCACCGCCGGCCATCGGCTCCTCGCGCCCCGAGCGCATCCGCGACCACCGCACCTCCCGCAGCCCCCCGCCGCGCCGGCGCCACTCGCCACCATCCAGGAGGTCCCGTCGCCGCCCTTCAAGTGGTCCTGGCAGGACGATGGGTACGACCACCGAGGAGGCCGCGGCAGCCCCCCACCACGGTAGGAATAACGCACCCAGGGGGTGTGGGACTCTGGGCGTCCTCAGCTCGGTTGCTGATCAAGCTTATCGTACTGGATGCCTGATTAGCTCCCGAGAGGGGTCGTAAGGTTTCATGGTGTTGCTTCTACAGGTACGACCGAGGAGGAGGCAGAGGTGGGTATGATGATGACCGGCACCACGGCAGGCATCGTGCTTCAGGTGAGGATTTGCCCTTCTTCATTCAGAATTCAATCCTATCGATCAGTCTCCAAAAGTAAGTATACGGAACATCAAACCATCGGTGGGAAAAGTTTACGAGTGCTCGGCTGCACCATTAGCTTTCATCCAAGGGGTGCTCTTAGTTGCAGTTCGAAATTTGACCACCTAACCGTATCTGTCTACCAATTTGTTATCATGATTCATCATTTCTTTTTTACCTTTAGAAAAGACTCCTTGTTCATTCAGTGAAAAATCTGATGACGGCTCAATTATGATATCCAGATTGGCCTGATTCTAGATTTGGGGCACCGAATGATGGTCCTGGGAATACCCAAAGGTATATATGTATATAATTACCTACACCTACATGTTTATTTCCCTGCTGTGGTTAGTCTTTTGGGTTTCTAGACACTCTTATTTTTTTCTCCTGGGCACCATAAATATGTAGGAATCGTCAGTATTGTAAAAAAATATGGAAATTAAGTTGTCTACTATGCTCTTAGCCACAGTTAACAGATAGAGAATCTTCTTAGAAATTCTCCATATTTGATGTTCGAAAGCAAACTGATCCTTGGCTATATGCACGTTGGATTTTCGATTCTTCATTACTCTTTATTAGCCACCAGCAAGCCTTGTGCTCTTTTTACAGTCAGTACTACTACCACCACAAAAGGCTCGTCCCAGTCGTATAGCAGCTAAACTATCGAAGGCAGGATTAGTGTATGTTTTGGATACAGTCAAATGGAGAATCTGATGAGAATATTCTTTATCTGTTAACAATAGGTAGTTTGGGCATTGACTTTATTTGAATTATTTCTCAGTGTTTTTTATCAAAATGATAAACACGAGGCCAACTTTGCTGGTTATTTTATTGTTTGCATGTTATAGTCCACTATTTTGATGTGCATGCTACTATATTGAGCGCAAATCTACATTAAAAATTCCGTGTAAAAATTTGAGATATATGTAGTTGTGAACTATTTTAGTTTCTTGCATATTTGCATAGATATTCATGCTACACGATTTACACTAATCCTTTTTTAATGTATTCATCTTTGCCATTTTCATCATATCTGCAATAAGTTCCTTTATTGATTGGTACTTGTTCAAAAGAGGGACATGAATGGATGGCCCATTTTGTTTGGAGTAGTTGGGTTAAATCATATATTTTTCCACCTGGTGTGAACATGCATTTTACCACTACAAAAAGTCATTCTTAAAGGTTGATGGATTTAAATTATATACATTATATGTCCTGTACAAAGAAGAGCAAATTGGTGCAGTGAGTGTGGTGGATAGTGTGTCACTCAAACTGCATCGATTAGTATTTTTGTGTGGAGAACACAAGTCATGTTTTGGCACCATATCTTGCAAGTGTACTTAATTGTTATGGCATGATACGATCCCTGATTTCTCAAGAACACATTACACCTTATGGAGCACATAGAAATTTGAATACGTGGATGTGGAAATCAGGTTTTGACTATGCATTAGAAGGTTAGATGGTCCAGGTCTATTATGTACTGGTATTAGTGCTATATATCTACATTGTCTAACTTTAACTTATTAGTTCAATATTTTGGATTCCACATCGTTAACCACCTGGTGCGGCTCCTCCATCAATTCGGTAATTTCAAAGTCTAAGCTAGGTGGACTGTGAAGTACAAAATTACTAAGAAATTAATTACACCGGGTCATAAAGATTCTCTTGCTTGGTAAAGTTTTTGGTTGAAAGTTCTAAGACGATGATACTGTTACAATCCGATGGAGCTGTGCTAATCTCCTGGCTCCTTGCCCTGATGGACACCACACAACTGCACTGCAACCTGCAGTTCTTTCCCTGCTCACCATGACCCGCCTCCTCATCTTTATCCGAGATAAAGGGTAACGTAGACCATCTCCTCACCATTGTTAGTTCATGTTTTCTCTCAACCCAGCCTTTGCATGTGTGCTGAAGGATTGTTTACCTGTTTACAATTGGTGGCTTTCATAATTTTCTTCATAGTTGTTTGTTCGATATAATCTTTAAAATTAGAATTGCCTAGAACTTTACATTACTTTAGAACTCAATTTTCTTGGTAGCTGTTTGTTGGATATAATCTTTAAAATTTGAATTGTCGAGAACTTCACAACTGTAGATCTCGCTCCTCTTGGTGTTGCTCCTTATCGATTCCAATTTTGCTAACTAAGCAGAACTTTTTCCCTATTGCCTCCGAAAGCCCAAAGGAGTGTATTGATTAATTTTATTTACAGGTTTTCATCGAGTCGGACATGATTCCATTTTTAAAGTGTAGTTGGACAGTTCCAAGTATTTGTTTTCATCATGTCGGGATCTCGGAAATATTTGCTGGAGGAAGTACTGCAGTACTGATAGAGGCTCTTTCTCTTAATTTAGATCACTTTGTTGGGCTTCTTTCAAAATCACATCCATGCTATTGATGGTGTGATTTCTCTATTTTTTGCTTATTTAGTACTCGCCACTCCTCTCTAATTGCCTGTTGGTTATCTCATTTTTCCCTTTTTCTGTTGAGCAATTTTTTCTATTGCTGTGGTAGGCCGGAATCAGTTTTTTGTTTAAATCGTAGATGAATAGTCAGTTCTACATATATGTAACATATGCTATTTTTGTTGCCTCATATTAACATGGGAATCAAGGAAGTTTCTGCAAATGTATTCTTTTGGTTGTTTTGTGCCATTTTTATCCCTGTGAACAATCTGAGAGTTTTATTTAAAGTAAATTCATGGCCTGAACGGGCTGTAAAATTCATTAATCAAATAAGTGTTGTCTAACAAGTGTTATTGATAAAGCACGAGTTTGAGAAAATGAACGAAACTGTGAATCTGATGAAGCTTCCTTACACGGCGAAGTGGGCGGATGCGAAAAACAACAGGAGTTAGAGAAAGGCACACCTTGAGCTTACCATTTCCTGAGTGCCAAAGAAAGGTTCATTGGAATTATCAACTTTATTCAATGTGAGGTATTAACAAGCTTTAGAGTTCAAGCTTTCCGTGAATAGCTTTTATGCAAAATCTTAATGTAATTCATAATTTGGTAGAAACAATTATGTTTTAATAATTTTAATTTATGTATAATGTATCTTCTGTATGAACCAAGTCATATTCTCGCACTATCATTTTCTTCATTGTCTTTTTTTGTTCGCCTTTTTCTCCCGTTGCAACGCATGGGCACATTTACTAGTGTATAAAAATGTTCAAACAAACCTCGAAAAATTCCAAAATTAAACACCACACTCCTGTCATTCAATGTTGACACTAGAAATTTTTTGAAAGCAATAAAAGGCAACAGATATCGTTTCGTCCTTAAAGGTGGCACGTTCCTTACCGAAACCATCACGCTTGTTGTGAGAAATCTGGTTTGTGAGAAGCTTATACCCAAACCTGTCCCAAATGGGACAAATTTTTTACCTCGACATGTTAATGCCGCTCCATGATAGCATGTCAAGTTTCATGAATTTCAGACGAGTTTTGGATTTACTAGAATTTAAAAACCAGGTATCTCAATGTTTGCAGCCGCGTGACGGTGGCAGTGTGTTTGAAATTCTTTCCCATTTTTTGCATGGGACCTAAGCATGCAACCAAGGACACATATTTGATTTTTCAACCAATTTATATGCACTGAACATGAGCATGTAGTTCAAATTTGAATTATGCACATAAAATGCCTGGAAAACCCAGTTAATGTATAAAAAATGTCCAAACGAACCCCGAAAAATTCCAAAATTAAACACAACACTCCTGCTGTTCTATGTTGACACTAGAAAATTTTTGAAAGCAATAAGAGGCAACGGATATCGTTTCGTCCCAAAGATGGCATGTTCCGTACCGAAACCATCACGCTTGTATTGAGAAGCTCTGGTTTGTGAGAAGGTTATACCCAAACCTGCCCCAAATGAGACGAAAATTTTTATCACGGCATGTTGATGCCGCTCCATGATAGCATGCCAAGTTTCATGAATTTCAGACGAGTTTTGGATTTACTAGAATTTAAAATCAGGTATCTCAATGTTTGCGGCCGAGTGACGGTGGCAGGGTGCTTGACATTCATTCCCATTTCTTGCATGGGACCTAAGCATGCAACCAAGGACACCGATTTGATTTTTGAACCCATTTATATGCACTGGAGCATGTGTATGTAGTTCAAATTTGAATTATGCACCTGCAATGCCTACAAAACCAAGTTAATGTATAAAAACGTCCAAACGAACCCTGAATAATTCCAATTTTTTTGACAACACACCTATAGTTGCATGTTCACTGCAGATAAAAGTCTAGCAATTCAAACACCATCCTTTGCAGTTGTGACCCCATTACGTAATTCAAATCAAGACGATAAATCAAGCAGATCGCACACAGTTTATTACCACCAACTGTGTGAGATGCAGCAGAAAATATCTTGGAGCACAGTCGGTGTATAGTACGCCTATGGCTTACACGAGAAGGTGCGTCGGCTACAGTCCACAACCGGCGTGTCAAGCACACTAGCTCACTCCCAAAATATAATTTCACTGTTCATTCATCGCCGGTGAAAGATGGGGACGTGGGCCCGCGTCGTGAGGGCACTTCGGCGGCCCACTCCGGCGAGAGCGCGGCCGCAGCCGCCAGGCGCGTGCTAACAAGCTTCGTGAGGGCGACCGCAATCTGCATCCGGGTGGCCAAGGCAGCCCAAAACGGCCGATGTTGCTTCTCAGGCGGCGACAACAGCATCTGCCTCAGGGATAGCAACTGGCGAGAGCGGCACACCAGTTGTCCATTCCGCAGCGGCGGCCTTAGCCCTGATGGAGGCTGCCCACTACCATGTCGAGGCCGTCCACGCCCAGCTCGTGGCGATCACCACACAAATCAAACGAAGTTTCTCCGACAACAGTCGGCAACCCACGGATGAAGAGTTGGCAATTGCCGAGAGAGTTCGAGCAGCTACCCGTTCCTGTGCGGCATACCTTGCCACGACGGAGCCCGCCAAAGCCCAGATCACGGCCGCCCACGCCCAGCTCGTGGCGGCCTATTCCAAAGATATGGCGGACGCGGATGGCGAGATGCTTGCCGAGTATGGTGCAATTGATGCCATGGAGCCCCTTCCCCTGGAGATCGTCGGGCGCGAGCTGGACATGGAGGCGGCGGCAGAGATCGGCGAGCACCAGCTGTAGTAGTACTCTTTGTTTTGTTTAATTAAGAGTGTCGGTCTTTAATTTGTTAGAGTAATGTTTAGGTCAGCTAGCTTTGTTTAATTGCTGAACTTGCTCGATTAAGAAGTGTGGGTGTGCTGTAGTCTCCTTTGTGTACCCAAATTATGCAATGACGTGGATGACCACTATAACCAGGGAATTTCGAACCAAAATTTTTGACGTTCAAACTCATCACACACGGGTTAAGCTATCTGAATCGTTTGTGATGTTCACATATCGTACACAGTTCTGAATAAGGGACCGTGTCTGATCACACTTTGCGCGCCAGTTTTTTCGCTGAAGCGATTCCAAATTTTCGGCTTAAGCGGAAATATCCACCTCCCCGCCCCCTTACCAAAATCCACATTTCCCCTGTTTTCGCCTTCCTTTCCAAGTTGAAACCTTCACTCCTTGCTTGCAGCGCCGCCTCCTCGCCGGCGACCCTTCTTCATGCTGCTCGGCCTCGCCTATCCAGGCAGGTAATCCACACCTGGCCCATCCTCCTCCTCCTTCCACATCCCACATGCCCCGACCGCCGGCGCGAGTGCGACACCTTCCACCCAAATCACCGACCCCTCCACCAAATAAGCGCCGCCCTAAGCCATGGTGCGCGCAGTATAGCCAGGATCTTAAGGAGCATTTGGCAACGGACAAGCAAATCGCAGCCGCACGCGCGGATGAGGTCGTGATGGCTGACATTCGTGTCGACCCCCAGATCTTGGAAGAGCACCTCGCTGTCGAGGCCACCGTTGACGCCTCGCGCGCCGATGACGCGACGCGGTTGTCTGTTTGGTTCAATTCTGCAATGCGATGTTCAATTGTTGTGGGTGCATTCTGTTATTGTATACCATGTGAGAAATAAATCGAATTTGGCTGTACTAAATACATGAGAAACAAATATAATTGCTATATTTCCAAGTTGTTAAGCATGCTTGGTTTGGTTAACTGTCTGATCTTCTATTAGGAGTATGTTATATTGTGCAATGTGGTGCTCAGTTAACGTTTGGTTCATTTTTTGTGATGTTTAGTTAAATGTTTTGTTTGGTTCAATTCTGCAATGCGATGTTCAATTGTTGTGGGTGCATTTTGTTATTGTATACCATGTGAGAAATAAATTGAATTTGGCTGTACTAAATACATGAGAAACAAATACAATTGCTATATTTCTAAGTTGTTAAGCATGCTGGGTTTGGTTAACTGTCTGATCTTCTATTAGGAGTATGTTATATTGTGCAATGTGATGCTCAGTTAATGTTTGATTTATTTGTTGTGGTGTTTAGTTAATTGCTTGGTTCAATTGTGCAATGCGATGTCCAATTGTCGTGGGTAGAATTTTGTATTGTTGTGCATGTGAGGAATAAATAGAATTTGGCTGCACTTAATACATGAGAAACATATACAAGTGCTATATTTCCTAGTTCTTAATCATGCTTGGTTTGGATAAATGGGTTTGCCATGTGGCTTGAATTAATTTGATGAATCTGCAATGTGCTTATTTTTCATCAATATATTTTACTGTAGCATGTGAACCCTTACTTAACCTGATGACTAACTACCTTATATGTGTTGCAGGTAAACAATGGGAAGTACTGAGGTTTACAATCGAGGTTAGCACGTGCATGGTCTGTTGTCTAATAGCACATTATTGTGCAATTGCAAGAACCATTCTAATATTTAGGTTTTTAACAATTTGGTCTTGCACATGTAGGTCCTGCTGTCAGAGGTTTTGACCCACTGTTCGACCCTTTTTGCATATGAGGAAATGAGTTGTCCATGAATATCAGTCAAGTCAAGAAACTCAGAAAGATTGTGAGGATAAAGAAATTAGCGACAAAAAACAACAAGATCTTTTTCTGCACAATGAAGAAGACATCAGTTCACTACAGGATGGTACTAACTATTATACCTTGCCTTTTTTATTCCTTTGCCCCATTTCCAATATAGAGAAGATATTTATGCACATCCTTGTTTTCAGGCCTTTCCAAAGCAGCTCACTGATGATTACCTCTCAAACCACCTGTATGGTCAGGAGGCGAGGAAGGTATTCATACAACACCCACGGTTCAGTATTGAAGTGTTCCTGAAGAGGACGAAGGATGGACAGTCAATCATCCACAGACACTGGCCTAAAGTTACAAAGGCCTTCAACATCAATGAAGGCTCAATATTCGCCTTCTGCTTCAGCAGTTTTCCAGATGAGATACATCTATCTATGTACCGTCTATAATGCTAATTTTGAAAGGTTATAGATGTTGCATGTGAAACTTGGTGCTCGTGTAGTTGTGTAATGGGGTAGCCGAGTGCTGAAGCTATATGATGTTGTACTCTTGATGTATTTCAATTATGAAAATGAAATATATTGTGTGCTTAATATGAAATGTCAATTCGATTAATAAATGGATTATTAATAATCGGATAATTAGCCTGCTAATTGGGTTTTTCTATTGCAAACGGTTATTGAGAAAACACCGTGTGTAATGCATTCAATAACGCACATAGTTTCTAGGAATAAACCGTGTTAGATTAATGAACAATCACACACGACATCCTCTTGAAAACTGTTTGCGTTAGGCTACATGGCGCAAACATTTACCACATAAAAACTGTGAGTGATGGACAACCTTTGCCACACAGTTTCTTCTATGCACCGTGTGTGATGCATTCAATAACGCAAACGATAATTTTTTTAATATCGTGTGCAATGGCAACACTATCATAAATGATTTAACGGGGAAAACTGTGTGTGATGTACCTGTGAACTGAAACGTTTTCCTTGGAGCGACTGTGTGGGATGTACATATGAACGGAAACGTTTAGCGGGGACTGACTATGTGGGATGTACTTGTGACCAGAAACAATTTCGCCTGTATAATTGTATTTTTTAGTTCACTGTACGTATTTCCGTATTTGAGCACTCGCCGGTCGCACACGGCCTCATTTTGCCGAGCGTGTGTGCCAGGAGGGCATATCCCCGACGGTTTCTGGGTCGTGTGGGAAGGACCCCCCTATCGCCGTCACTCACTAGGCGATGGTTCCAAATGCCGCCGCGGAAAGGGGTTAAAAACTGTTTGTATAGCACCTCGTTGTACTAGTGTAAGCATCGCAGCCCCAAACTTTAAGAAACGACAACTTAGGTTTCTTGCCAAACCACAGTTCATATGGTGTCGTCTCCACAGACTTAGATGGTGCCCTATTTAAAGTGAATGCAGTTGTCTCTAACGCATATCCCGAAAACGTTAGTGGCAGATCGACAAGAGACATCATAGAATGCACCATATCCAATAAGGTACGACTACGACGTTCGGACACACCATTATGCTGTGGTGTTCCAGGCGGCGTTAGTTTTGAAACATTTCCACATTATCTTAAGTGATTGCCAAACTCATAACTCAGACATTCTCCCCTTTGATCGGATCGTAGGAATTTAATCTTCTTGTTATGATGATTCTCAACTTCACTCTGAAATTGCTTGAACTTTTCAAACGTTTCAGACTTATGCTTCATTAAGTATACATACCCATATCTACTCAAATCATCGGTGAAGATGAGAAAGTAACGATATCCAACGCGTGCGTGAACGCTCATTGGACCACACACATCGGTATGTTTGATTTCCAACAAGTCACTTACCCGTTCCATTGTTCCGGAAAATGGGGTATTAGTCATCTTGCCCATGAGGCATGGTTCACATGTGTCAAGTGATTCAAAATCAAGTGACTCCAAAAGTCCATCATCATGGAGTTTCTTCATGTGTTTTACACCAATATGACCTAAGCGGCAGTGCCACAAGAAAGTGGTATTATCATCATTAACTCTACATCTTTTGGCATGAATGTTATGAGCATGTGTATCACTACGATCGAGATTCAATAAACCGTTCATATTGGATGCATGACCATAGATGTTATTATTCATGTAAATAGAATAACCATTATTCTCTGATTTAAATGAACAACCGTATTGCGATAAACACGATCTAATCATGTTCATGCTCAACGCAGACACCAAATAACATTTATCTAGGTTCAGCACTAATCCCGAAGGTAGAGGGAGCATGCGATGGTGATCACATCAACCTTGGAAACACTTCCAGCACACATCGTCACCTCGCCCTTAGCTAGTCTCCGTTTATTCAGTAGCTTTAGTTTCGAGTTACCAATATTATCAACTGAACCGGTACGTAATACCCAGGTGCTACTAGGAGTACTAGTAAGGTACACATCAATAACACATATGTCAAATATACTTTTTTTGAAGTTGCCAGCCTTCTTATCTACCAAGTATTTGGGGTAGTTCCGCTACCAGTGACCGTTCCCCTTACAATAGAAGCACTTCATCTCGGGTTTGGGTTCAACCCTGGGTTTCTTCACTGGAGCGGCAACTGGCTTGCCATTCATGAAGTTTCCCTTCTTTCCCTTGCCCTTCTTGAAACCAGTGGTCTATTTAACCATCAACACTTGATGCTCCTTCTTGATTTCTACCTCCGCGGCCTACCGCGAACAGCTCCGGGATCATCTCCATCCCTTGCATGTTATAGTTCATCACGAAGTTCTAGTAGCTTGGTGATAGTGTCTGGAGAACTCTGTCAATTGCTATCTTATCTGGAAGATTAACTCCCACTTGATTCAAGCGATTGTAGCACCTAGACATTCTGAGCAAATGCTCATTGGCTGAGTTATTCTCCTCCATCTTGTAGGCAAAGAACTTGTCAGGGGTCTCATACCTCTCAACACGGGCACGAGCCTGAAATACCAATTTCAACTCTTGGAACATCTCATATGTTCCATGGCGTTCAAAAACATCTTTGGAGCCCCGATTCTAAGCTGTAAAGTATGGCACACTAAACTATCAAGTAGTCATCAGAACATGTCTGCCAGATGTTCACAACATCCACAGATAATGCTAGAAGGGTTGGCACACCAAGCGGTGCATCTAGGACATAAGCCTTCTGTGCAGAAGTGAGGACAATCCTCAGACTACGGACCTAGTCCGCATCATTGCTCACAATAACTTTCAACTTAGTCTTTCTCTAGGAACATATTAAAACAGGGAGCTACAGGAACATCATTGCATCAAGGGAACGGTAGCGGGCCATTGATCTACAACATAATTTGCAAAGACAACTTAGACTATTGTTCATGATAATGAGTTCAATTAATCATATTACTGAAGAACTCCCACTCAAATTGACATCCCTCCGATCATCCGAGTGTAACATGATCCAAATTCACCAACCCAAGTCCGATCATCACGTGAGATGAGGTGGTTTCAATGGTGAACATCTCCATGTTGATCATATCTACTATATGACTCATGTTCGACCTTTTGGTCTCTTGTGTTCCGAGGCCATGTCTTTACATGCTAGGCTCGTCAAGTTTAACCCAAGTGTTCCACATGTGCAAAACTAGCTTGCACCCGTTGTATGTGAATGTAGAGTCTATCACACCCGATCATCACGTAGTGCTTCGAAACGACGAACTTTCGCAACGGTGCACACTTGGGGAGAACACAATTTTGTCTTGAAATTTTAGTGAGGGATCACCTTGCTACCGTCATCCTAAGAAAAATAAGATGCATAAAAGGATTAACATCACATGCAAATCACAAGTGACATGATATGGCCATCAACTTGTGCTTTTGATCTCCATCTCCAAAGCACCGGCATGATCTCCATCGTCACCGGCATGACACCGTGATCTCCATCATCATGATATCCATCATCGTGCCGCCATCGGGGTTGTCATGCCAACCATGCTTCTACTACTATTGCTACCGCTTAGCGATAAAGTAAAGCATTACATAGCGCTTAATGATTGACACGCATGTCATACAATAACTAAAGACAACCCTATGGCTCCTGCCGGTTGCCGTATGTATCGACATGCAAGTCGATATAAACTATTACAAACATGATCATCTCATACATCAAATATATATCATCATGTCTTTGGCCATATCATATCACAACATACCCTGCAAAAACAAGTTAGACGTCCTCTAATTGTTGTTGCATGTTTTACGTGGCTGCTATTGGGTATCTAGCAAGAATGACTCTTACCTACGCAAAGCCACAACGGTGATATGCAAGTTGCTATTTAACCTTCTACAAGGACCGCCTTTGTCAAATCCGATTCAACTAAGGTGGGGGAGACAGACACCCGCCAGCCATCTTTATGCAACAAAGTCACATGTCTGTCGATGGAACCGGTCTCATGTACGTGGACATGCAAGGTTGGTCCGGGCCGCTTCATCCCACAATACCACTGAATCAAGAAAAGACCAAGGAAGGAAGCAATCTAAATATTAACGCCCACAAACTCCTTTGTGTTCTACTCGTGATGTCATCTACGCATAGACCTAGCTCTGATACCACTGTTGGGGAACATTGCATGGGAAACAAAAAAATTCCTACGTAGACCAAGATCAATCTAGGAGATGGACATCTACGAGAGGAGAGATTGCATGTACATACCCTTGTAGATTGCTAAGAGGAAGCGTTAAGAAACGCGGTTGATGTGGTCGAACGTCTTCGCGATACAATCACGATCCATCCCGCGAACTCCCGATCCAAGTGCCGAACGGACGACACCTCCGCGTTCAATACACGTATGGCTTGATGACGCCTTCACCTTCTCGATCCAGCGAGGGATGGTTAAGTAGTAGCTCGAGTCCTCCGGCAGCATGAAGGCATGGTGGCGGTGGTGGTGGCGGAATCTCAGTAGATCTTCGCTAAGCACTACGGACAGGAAGAGGGATGCGAGGGAGAGGAGAGCCAGCACCGTGGCGTGGAGATATGCTCAAGGGGGTGCGGCTGCCCTCTCTCTACCTCTCTATATATAGGGGAAGGGAGGAGGGGGTGGCGCCCCTAGGGTTTCCCGTAGGGAGGCGACAGCCAGGGCAGATGGGATCTCCCCTAGGGTGACTGGCCCCCCAAGCCGGGAGGTGGGAAGCCCTAGGGGCGCCCCCAACCCACCTGGTTACGTGAGATGGGGTGAGGGGGTGCTCAGACCCTTAGTGGGCTGGTTTGCCCCCTCCCCTTGGCCCATGGCCCCCCCAACACTTGCCCCCCCCCCCCGAAACCCCTTTCGGTGACGCTGGTCATCACCCGATACCCCCGCAACAATTCCGGATTCCAATACCCTTCGTCCAATATATCAATCTTCACCTCCGGACCATTCCGGAGTTCCTCGCCATGTCCGGGATCTCATCCGAGACTCAAAACAACCTTTGGTAACCACCATAATGACTCAATTATACTTATATTGTCACCAAACGTTAAGTGTGTAGACCTTGTGTGTTCGAGAACTATGCAGACATGACCGAGACACCTCTACGGTCAATAACCAATAGCGGGACCTGGATGCCCATATTGGTTCATACATATTCTACGAAGATCTTATCGGTCGAACCTCAATGTCAAGGATTCAGCTAATCCCGTATGCAGTTCCCTTTGTCTATCGGTATGTTACTTGCCCGAGATTCGATCGTTGGTATCTCCATACCTAGTTCAATCTCGTTATCGGCAAGTCTCTTTACTTGTTCCGTAATACAAGATCCCATGACTAACTCATTGGTCACATTGCTTGCAAGCTTATTGTGATGTTGTATTACCGAGTGGGCCCTGAGATGCCTCTCCGTCATACGGAGTGACAAATCCCAGTGTTGATCCATGCCAACTCAACAGACACCCTCGGAGATACCTGTAGAGCACCTTTATAGTCACCCAGTTACGTTGGGACGCTTGATACACACAAGGTACTCCTTCGGTGTCAGTGAGTTGCATGATCTCATGGTCATAGGAACTTATACTTGACATGCAGAAAAACAATAGCAATAAACTTAACACGATCATATGATATGCTTATGGTTTGGGTCTTGTCCACCATATCATTCTCCTAATGATGTGATCCCGTTATCAAATGACAACTCATGTCTATAGCTAGGAAACCATAGCTATCTTTGATCAATGAGCTAGTCTAGTAGAGGCTCACTAGGGACACGTTGTTGTCTATGTATCCACACATGTATCTGAGTTTCCGATCAATACAATTCAAGCATGGATAATAAACGATTATCATGAACATGGAAATATGATAATAACCAATTTATTATTGCCTCTAGGGCATATTTCCGACATGCTGAAGAGCAGGTCAACATAGATGAGCTGGCTAACCTGCCAAGCCCTGCACGCGCTTCCAGTCCTTTGCAGGAGGAAAATGTCATCTCAACACATACAATGGACGATGCAGAGGTGACCATCACTGGAGAGGCCCACAAGGTCACAAAAACTTCGGATGCCTTGGCCAAAATTATGGCCAAGGATGAGCTGGCCATGTTGTCAAAGGGGAAAGCTAAACTAGAGCTCCCAAATTTTGACAAGGTCAGCGCCACTGATCTCCATCAAGAATATCTGGCCCGGCTATCTGAGAGCTGGGATGCTGAGATGAACATAGTAAAGGCGCTCAAGCGCAAATATGAGGTGCGAAGTACTCCCTTTTATCCTATATACTCTTGTAGCCCCCAAGGGCCAGCTCAGTAAATAGTACTAGGTTGGCACTTTAGATAACAAGGACTAAATGTGAGAGTAGACCGTAGCCCCCAAGGACTGGATCATCATAGTAATGACAAGTCGGTTCTTTTAAAAGATCACTTAATCAATACTTGGCAGAAAAAGCAACCTGTAGCCCCCAAGGGCCGGCTCATCTCCGTGAGATACCATGGTCTTTCATTGTATAGAAGTTAAAAGTGACTTGCATTAGCCCCCAAGTGTCATGGGTTCTGCTGGCAGCTGCATGAGACTTGTCTTGAAAAATATAAAAGATTTGCATTATAGCCCCCAAGTGTCGGGTCGTGCGACCTCGCCGACTCGGGACTGTAGAAAGGCTTAACTAAGTGTGTATCTGTGATGATAGGATATGCTAGATCTGGCCGAGTCAAAAGCTGACGGCTTGCAAGAGCAATTGAAGACGGAGCGAAAGCTTCGTGAGAGGCCAGAAACATCCTCCTCATATGTGCAAGAATCTATTGCTCTTGCCTAGGAGAAATTGCAAACCTTGAAAGCCGCCCATGAGGAAGAGAAGTCATAACTTTTGAAGCGTGCAGAGGAAGCGGAAGGCCGGCTTGAGCTGGTCATACAAGAGCTGAACACTTTGAAGCGCCACATAACTAATATGACTGTGGCCATCTTTGGTAAGTGGCATTTTCATTGTAGTCAAAATCCGGGTTAAATGTTGGTCGGCTTATTCACACGCTTTCCTTTTGTGCAGGGAAGAGAAATGACAATGCTGTCCAGCTGCCTCTGGTGAACTTGAAGGCAGTTTATACTTATCTTGAGCAGTTATACACGAGGGGTGCCTATGCAATAATGGCAGTGAAGAGTGCCGCAACACCCCCTCAACGGAGCAAGGATTTTCTCAATGACTTATCAACAGTGCCTCAGCAGATTGAGGAGCTGAAGAAATCGGCGGCTCGTGCTGGTACCGGCATGGTTCTTGCTCGGGCAAAAGCTTTTCTTCCTGAGATGGATCCTTGTGAGATGGTTGGCGGCTTTCCTTAATTCAAAATTGATGGTAGTGAAATTTATCAGGAGGACTTTGCACGTTGTGTGAAGGACACTTGAGTAGCGGCGACTCAAATGGTAGAGGAGCTGGGCTTATCAAAATATCAAGCTGGCTACACGGAGGAAAACAAGTGTATCAACCCGCCTGAGTTTAAGTCATTTGTGCCGACTCCGCCCCGTCGTAAGCAAACTTTTGGCCCTGACGTTGACCCGTCTGCTATAATTACCAATGAATAAACCTTCCAAAAAATTTCCACTATCCAGTGGACACCAAGGGACCTCCAGACTGAATAGGATGAGCCAACGCAAGCTAACCCGGCAGCGACTGATGCAGAAGGCTGACATGGGGATGTCAACCCGGAGACCTCTCAGGCAGGTTTGAACAAGTAGCCAAGTTGAAAAACTTGCTTGATATTTATCCCAAACGAGGCTTGTAATAGGCTGGTAGAAAAACTTACTTATCTGTGGTGCCATCGTGCACTTGATACTCTGGAGATATTTTGCGAAACAAATTGAGCCGGTGTGATGTTTGCTAACCCACCAATTTCCATCATACTTTGTAGTACTTTGCGTTCTTCAGAGATGAACCCGGGTTTGTAGATAATAACCCGGGTTATGTTGACACCTCGATCAACTGATAAGCTGGCTTGATGAGGCCTGGCAGATTTGTCAGCAATCGTCCAAAGTATAGAACATATGCCAATACCAAAGTAATGGTTATTATGAACAGGATAAGCCGGTGTGTTTATGACCCGGCGGCCCTGAGGTAGTCCTGGATTAGGGGTCCTCGAGTGTCCGGGCTATTTGATATGGGCCGGACTGATAGGCCATGAAGATAAAAAACATAAGACTTTCCACCGTGTCCGGGTAGGACTCCCATATGCATGGAAGGCAAGCTTGGTGTCCGGATATGAATTTTCCTTCCTTTACAAACCGACTCTGTACAACCCTAGGCCCCTCCAGTGTGTATATAAACTGGAGAGGTGAATGCATAGAGATCATCAGAATTCTCATAGGCTAGACAGCTAGGGTTTAGCCATTACGATCTCGAGGTAGATCAACTCTTGTAACCCCTATACTCATCGAATATAATCAAGCAGGAAGTAGGGTTTTACCTCCTTTAAGAGGGCCCGAACCTGGGTAAACATTGTGTCCCTATTGTCCCTGTTACCATTGATCCTCAGACTCATAGTTCGGGACCCCCTACCCGAGATCTGCCGGTATTGACACCGACATTGATGCTTTCATTGAGAGTTCCACCGTGTCGTCGACAGAAGGATCGATGGCTCAACTCTTCACCAGCAAAGATGCTGTTTCCGGGGAGACCTTTCTCCCTGGTTAACTCTTTGTGTTTGGCGGCTTTGCGCTGTGGGCCAATTCGACTGGTCATCTTGAACAGATCGACAGCTACACCCCTGGTTACCAGATCAGGTTCGGAAGCTTGAATTACATCGCGGATATCCGAGGAGACTTTGTCTTCGAAGGGTTCTCGGCCTCGGCCACCGATCTTCATCCAGATGAAGGAAACCCGTCGGATCCATTATCTGGTTCCACTCAAGGATCGACTCTCGTGCCTGTCCTAGACTTAGATCCAGAGCAGACTACTCCGTCCGAAGACGAGAAGATAAACCTTGCTGGACTTTCTCCCATTAGGAGATCCCTGCCGGAGACCCAGGGGTGACTATGCCGTTAGAGGACCCGGAGTCAATCGTGACTCTTCCTGTCATCAGGAAGCCGGATTCGCCTCTGGACGCTAACTCCGAATCCTGGGCTTCTGCGTCTATCAAGCTTGGTCAGGTGATGATTACTGAACCTAGCACCACAGATCCTCATGCACCTGTCCGGCCTTCGCTCTTAGACGAGGCGCTGGACCTAATGCGATCTCTCGCCATCACGGAAGTATCACCTCCGAACTATGCCCAGCCTAAACTGGGGGCTGAGAGCAGGGAATTTTACGTCCCACCCACCACCCACTTCATAGCCACTTTCCAGGACCTAACTGACATGCTAGACTACGCCTCCGAAGACATCGACGGCATGGACGACGATGCCAGAGCCGAACTAGGTCAAAACTCGCCCATCACCGAGCGCTGGACGGCCACTTCTTCCTACGATGTATATATGGTGGACACATCTGAGAAGAGGGATGACAATGGCACTCAAGATCAAAATAAGGATAAGCTCGTCGATGATCCACCAAAGCGCCGACGTCAATGGTGCCGCTTACGATCGCGTCGGGTGAAGGACAGCAACACCGGCCCCGGAGATAATGATACGCCAGACAACGCCGAAGACCTCGAAGACCCCGTCGACCCCGCGTTGAGCAGGACGACATGGAAGAGGGACAAGTCAACCCCGATGAACTTGTCGATCATGTGGATTCAGAAGATAGTAACTATCTACCAGCCTCCAAGGAGGATGTCAGCCTCGATAACGAAGATTTCATCATGCCAGAGGAACCCCTTGAACAAGAACACTTCAAGCGACATCTCATCGCAACTGCGAGGAGCCTGAAAAAGAAACAACAAAAGCTTCAAGCCAAACAGGATACGCTCAATGACAGATGGACCAAGGTCCTGGCCGCCGAAGAATACGGCCTCGAGCGCCCGACAAAGAGCTACCCAAAGCGCAGGATACTACCACAATTCGACGACGAGGCCCTTGAGCCAATACCGTCAAGATACAATAATGCTGATCATCCAGACCGACCACCACGTGGATGGGACAGAGCGGCTAATCATGCCGAATACCAGCCCGCGCCCCCTCGCCGTAGAGGCAGGGAGACAGCAGCTCCGGGCTACACATACGAATTACGCCAGGACCTGGACAATAGAGCCGGCTAGACCAGATCAACCTACGAATCAAGGGGACGTGTCCCGACACGAGACGACGATGATCAAGCCTAGTGCGACAAGCATAACCAAGCTTGGCCTGAGAACCAAACACGTATGTCATCCGAATTCCGGCGTGGTGTCGCCCGATATAGAGGTGTCGCCCACCCCATGTGCTTTACCGATGAGGTAATGCATCACCAGTTTCCGGAAGGGTTTAAACTCGTAAACATCGAGGCATATGATGGAACGACAGATCCCGCGGTGTGGATTGAAGATTTTCTTCTCCACATTCACATGGTTCGTGGTGACGATCTCCATGCCATTAAATACCTTCCCCTAAAGTTAAAAGGGCCAGCACGGCACTGGTTGAATAGCCTCCCAGAGAACTCCATTGGCAGTTGGGAAGATTTACAGGATGCTTTTGGGGACAACTTTCAGGGCACTTATGTCCGACCACCGGACGCTGATGACCTAAGTCACATAGTCCAGCAACCCGGAGAATCAGCCCGCAAACTCTGGACTCGGTTCTTAATTAAAAAGAACCAAATTGTCAAATGTCCGGACGCCGAAGCCTTAGCGGCATTTAAACACAGCATCCGCGATGAATGGCTCGCCCGACACCTCGGTCAGGAAAAGCCGAAGACTATGGCAGGCTTGACTGCACTCATGACCCACATCTGTGCGGGCGAAGATGAAGGAAATATGCCCTAGAGGCAATAATAAAGTTATTATCTATTTCCTCATATCATGATAAATGTTTATTATTCATGATAGAATTGTATTAACCGGAAACATAATACATGTGTGAATACATAGACAAACATAGTGTCACTAGTATGCCTCTACTTGACTAGCTCGTTAATCGAAGATGGTTGAGTTTCCTAGTCATGGACATGAGTTGTCATTTGATTAACGGGATTACATCATTAGGAGAATGATGTGATTGACTTGACCCATTCCGTTAGCTTAGCACTTGATCATTTAGTATGTTGCTATTGCTTTCTTCATGACTTATACATGTTCCTGTGACTATGAGATTATGCAACTCCCGTTTACCAGAGGAACACTTTGTGTGCTACCAAACGTCACAACGTAACTGGGTGATTATAAAGGTGCTCTACAGGTGTCTCCGAAGGTACTTGTTGAGTTGGCGTATTTCAAGATTAGGATTTGTCACTCCGATTGTCGGAGAGGTATCTCTGGGCCCTCTCGGTAATGCACATCACTATAAGCCTTGCAAGCAATGTGACTAATGGGTTAGTTGCGGGATGATGCATTACGGAACGAGTAAAGAGACTTGCCGGTAATGAGATTGAACTAGGTATTGAGATACCAACGATCGAATCTCGGGCAAGTAACATACCGATGACAAAGGGAACAACGTATGTTGTTATGCGGTTTGACCGATAAAAGATTTTCGTAGAATATGTGGGAGCCAATATGAGCATCCAGGTTCCGCTATTGGTTATTGACCGGAGAAGTGTCTCGGTCATGTCTACATAGGTCTCGAACCCGTAGGGTCCGCACGCTTAAAGTTTGGTGACGATCGGTATTATGAGTTTTTATGTTTTGATGTACCGAATGTAGGTTGGAGTCCCGGATAAGATAACGGACATGACGAGGAGTCTCGAAATGGTCGAGACGTAAAGATCGATATATTGGACGACTATATTCGGACACCAGAAGTGTTCCAAGTGGTTTCGAAGAAAACCGGAGTGTTGGAGGGTTACCGGAAACCCCCCCGGGAGAAATAATGGGCCTGATGGGCCTTAGTGGAGAGAGAGCGCTGGCCTAGGGCAGGCCGCGTGCCCCTCCCCCTCTAGTCCGAATTGGACTAGGAGCGGGGGGGGGGGGGTGCCCCCTTTCCTTCTCCCTCTCCCCCTTCCTTTCCCCCTCCTAGTAGGAGTAGGAAAGAGGGGAGTCCCACTCCTACTAGGAGGAGGACTCCTCCTCCTAGCGCGCCATAGAGGGCCGGCCGGCCTCCCCCTTGCTCCTTTGTATACGGGGGCAGGGGGACCACCTATAGACACACAAGTTGATATGTTGATCTATTCCAGCCGTGTGCGGTGCCCCCCTCCACCATATTCCACCTCGGTCATATCGTAGCGGTGCTTAGGCGAAGCCCTGTGTCGGTAGCAACATCATCACCATCATCACGCTGTCGTGCTGACGGAACTCTCTCGTGAAGCTCTGCTGGATCGGAGTTCGCGGGACGTCATCGAGCTGAACGTGTGCTGAACTCGGAGGTGCCATACGTTCGGTACTTGGATCGGTCGAATCGTGAAGACGTACGACTACATCAACCGCGTTGTGCTAACGCTTCCGCTTTCTATCTACGAGGGTACGTGGACACACTCTTCCCTCTCGTTGCTATGCATCACCATGATCCTGTGTGTGCGTAGGAATTTTTTTGAAATTACCACGTTCCCCAACAGTGGCATCCGAGCCTGGTTTTATGCGTAGATGTTATATGCACGAGTAGAACACAAGTAAGTTGTGGGCAATACAAGTCATACTGCTTACCAGCATGTCATACTTTGGTTCGGCGGTATTGTTGGATGAAGCGGCCCGGACCGACATTACGCGTACGCTTACGCGAGACTGGTTCTACCGACGTGCTTTGCACATAGGTGGCTGGCGGGTGTCAGTTTCTCCAACTTTAGTTGAACCGAGTGTGGCTATGCCCAGTCCTTGAGAAGGTTAAAACAACACTAACTTGATGAACTATCGTTGTGGTTTTGATGCGTAGGTAAGAACGGTTCTTGCTCAGCCGTAGCAGCCACGTAAAACTTGCAACTACAAAGTAGAGGACGTCTAACTTGTTTTTGCAGGGCATGTTGTGATGTGATATGGTCAAGACATGATGCTATATTTTATTGTATGAGATGATCATGTTTTGTAACCGAGTTATCGGTAACTGGCAGGAGCCATATGATTGTCGCTTTATTGTATGCAATGCAATCGCCCTGTAATGCTTTACTTTATCACTAAGCGGCAGCGATAGTCGTAGAAGCAAAAGTTGGCGAGACGACAACGATGCTATGATGGAGATCAAGGTGTCGCGCCGGTGACGATGGTGATCATGACGGTGCTTCGGAGATGGAGATCACAAGCACAAGATGATGATGGCCATATCATATCACTTATATTGATTGCATGTGATGTTTATCCTTTATGCATCTTATTTTGCTTTGATTGATGGTAGCATTATAAGATGATCTCTCACTAAATTTCAAGATAAAAGTGTTCTCCCTGAGTATGCACCGTTGTGAAAGTTCGTCGTGCTGAGATACCACGTGATGATCAGGTGTGATAAGCTCTACGTTCATCTACAACGGGTGCAAGCCAGTTTTGCACACGCAGAATACTCGGGTTAAACTTGACGAGCCTAGCATATGCAGATATGGCCTCGGAACACTGAGACCAAAAGGTCGAGCGTGAATCATATAGTAGATATGATCAACATAGTGATGTTCACCATTGAAAACTACTCCATCTCACGTGATGATCGGACATGGTTTAGTTGATTTGGATCACGTGATCACTTAGATGATTAGAGGGATGTCTATCTACGCGGGAGTTCTTAAGTAATATGATTAATTGAACTTAAATTTATCATGAACTTAGTACCTGATAGTATTTTGCTTGTCTATGTTGTTGTAGATAGATGGCCCGTGCTATTATTCAGTTGAATTTTAATGCGTTCCTTGAGAAAGCAAAGTTGAAAGATGATGGTAGCAATTACACGGACTGGGTCCATAACTTGAGGATTATCCTCATTGCTGCATAGAAGAATTACGTCCTGGAAGCACCGCTAGGTGTACCACCTGCACCGGCAACTACAGACATTGTGAATGCCTGGCAGTCGAGTGTTGATGACTACTCGATGGTTCAGTGTGCCATGCTTTACGGCTTAGAACCAGGGCTTCAACGACGTTTTGAACGTCATGGAGCATATGAGATGTTCCAGGAGTTGAAGTTAATATTTCAAGCAAATACCCGAATTGAGAGATATGAAGTCTCCAATAAGTTCTACAGCTGCAAGATGGAGGAGAATAGTTCTGTCAGTGAACATATACTCAGAATGTCTGGGTACTGCAATCACTTGATTCAACTGGGAGTTAATCTTTCAGATGATAGTGTCATTGACAGAATTCTTCAATCACTGCCACCAAGCTACAAGAGCTTCGTGATGAACTATAATATGCAAGGGATGGATAAGACAATTCCCAAGCTCTTCGCAATGCTAAAGGCTGCGGAGGTAGAAATCAAGAAGGAGCATCAAGTGTTGATGGTCAACAAGACCACCAGTTTCAAGAAAAAGGGTAAAGGGAAGAAGAAGGGGAACTTCAAGAACAATGGCAAACAAGTTGCTGCTCAAGAGAAGAAACCCAAGTCTGGACCTAAGCCTGAGACTGAGTGCTTCTACTACAAGCAGACTGGTCACTGGAAGCGAAACTGCGCCAAGTATTTGGTGGATAAGAAGGATGGCAAGGTGAACAAAGGTATATGTGATATACATGTTATTGATGTGTACCTTACTAGAGCTCGCAGTAGCACCTGGGTATTTGATATTGGTTCTGTTGCTAATATTTGCAACTCGAAACACGGACTACGGATTAAGCGAAGACTGGCTAAGGACGAGGTGACGATGCGCGTGGGAAATGGTTCCAAAGTCGATGTGATCGCCGTCGGCACGCTACCTCTACATCTACCTTCGGGATTAGTCTTAGACCTAAATAATTGTTATTTGGTGCCAGCGTTGAGCATGAACATCATATCTGGATCTTGTTTGATGCGAGACGGTTATTCATTTAAATATGAGAATAATGGTTGTTCTATTTATATGAGTAATATCTCTTATGGTCATGCACCCTTGAAGAGTGGTCTATGTTTGTTAAATCTCGATAGTAGTGATACACATATTCATAATGTTGAAGCCAAAAGATGCAGAGTTGATAATGATAGTGCAACTTATTTGTGGCACTGCCGTTTGGGTCATATTGGTGTAAAGCGCATGAAGAAACTCCATACTGATGGACTTTTGGAATCACTTGATTATGAATCACTTGGTACTTGCGAACGATGCCTTATGGGCAAGATGAATAAAACGCCGTTCTCCGGAACAATGGAGCGAGCAACAGATTTGTTGGAGATCATACATACTGATGTATGTGGTCCGATGAATATTGAGGCTCGCGGCGGGTATCGTTATTTTCTCACCTTCACAGATGATTTGAGCAGATATGGGTATATCTACTTAATGAAACATAAGTCTGAAACATTTGAAAAGTTCAAAGAATTTCAGAGTGAAGTGGAAAATCATCATAACAAGAAAATAAAGTTTCTACGAACTGATCGTGGAGGAGAATATTTGAGTTACGAGTTTGGTCTACATTTGAAACAATGCGGAATAGTTTCGCAACTCACGCCACCCGGAACACCACAGCGTAATGGTGTGTCCGAACGTCGTAATCGTACTTTACTAGATATGGTGCGATCTATGATGTCTCTTACTAATTTACCGCTATCATTTTGGGGTTATGCTTTAGAGACGGTTGCATTCACGTTAAATAGGGCACCATCGAAATCCGTTTGAGACGACGCCTTATGAACTGTGGTTTGGCATGAAACCAAAGTTGTCGTTTCTTAAAGTTTGGGGCTGCGATGCTTATGTGAAAAAGATTCAACCTAATAAGCTCGAACCCAAATCGGAGAAATGTGTCTTCACAGGATACCCAAAGGAAACTATTGGGTACACCTTCTATCACAGATCCGAAGGCAAGACATTCATTGCTAAGAATGGATCCTTTCTAGAGGAGTTTCTCTCGAAAGAAGTGAGTGGGAGGAAAGTAGAACTTGATGAGGTAACTGTACCTGCTCCCTTATTGGAAAGTAGTTCATCATAGAAATCTGTTTCTGTGACTCCCACACCAATTAGTGAGGAAGCTAATGATGATGATCATATAACTTCAGATCAAGTTACTACCGAACCTCGTAGGTCAACCAGAGTAAGATCCGCAGCAGAGTGGTACGGTAATCCTATTCTGGAGGTCATGTTACTTGACCAAGGCGAACCTACGAACTATGAAGAAGCGATGGTGAGCCCAGATTCCGCAAAATAGCTTGAGGCCATGAAATCTGAGATGGGATCCATGTATGAGAACAAAGTGTGGAATTTGGTTGACTTGCCCGATGATCGGCAAGCCATAGAGAATAAATGGACCTTCAAGAAGAAGACTGACGCTGATGGTAATGTTACTATCTACATAGCTTGACTTGTTGCAAAAGGTTTTCGACAAGTTCAAGGAGTTGACTACGATGAGACTTTCTCACCCGTAGCGATGCTTAAGTCTGTCCGAATCATGTTAGCTATTGCCGCATTTTATGATTATGAAATTTGGCAAATGGATGTCAAAACTGCATTCCTGAATGGATTTCTGGAAGAAGAGTTGTATATGATGCAACCGGAAGGTTTTGTCAATCCAAAGGGAGCTAACAAAGTGTGCAAGCTCCAGCGATCCATTTATGGACTGGTGCAAGCCTCTCGGAGTTGGAATAAACGTTTTGATAGTGTGACCAAAGCATATGGTTTTATACGGACTTTTGGAGAAGCCTGTATTTACAAGAAAGTGAGTGGGAGCTCTGTAGCATTTCTAATATTATATGTGGATGGCATATTACTGATTGGAAATGATATAGAATTTCTGGATAGCATAAAAGGATACTTGAATAAGAGTTTTTCAATGAAAGACCTCGGTGAAGCTGCTTAGATATTGGGCATCAAGATCTATAGAGATAGATCAAGACGCTTGATAGGACTTTCACAAAGCACATACCTTGACAAAGTTTTGAAAAAGTTCAAAATGGATCAAGCAAAGAAAGGGGTCTTGCCTGTGTTACAAGGTGTGAAATTGAGTCAGACTCAATGCCCGACCAGTGCAGAAGATAGAGAGAAAATGAAAGATGTTCCCTATGCTTCAGCCATAGGCTCTATCATGTATGCAATGCTGTGTACCAGACCTGATGTGTGCCTTGCTATTAGCTTAGTAGGGAGGTACCAAAGTAATCCAGGAGTGGATCACTGGACAACGGTCAAGAACATCCTAAAATACCTGAAAAGGACTAAGGATATGTTTCTCGTTTATGGAGGTGACAAAGAGCTAGTCGTAAATGGTTACGTCAATGCAAGCTTTGACACTGATCCAGACAATTCTAAATCGCAAACCAGATACGTGTTTACATTGAACGGTGGAGCTGTCAGTTGGTGCAGTTCTAAACAAAGCGTCGTGGAAGGATCTACATGTGAAGCGTAGTACATAGCTGCTTTGGAAGCAGCAAATGAAGAAGTCTGGATGAAGGACTTCATATCCGATCTAGGTGCCATACCTAGTTCATCGGGTCCAATGAAAATCTTTTGTGACAATACTGGTGCAATTGCCTTGGCAAAGGAATCCATATTTCACAAGAGGACCAAGCACATCAAGAGACGCTTCAATTCCATCCGGGACCAAGTCCAGGTGGGAGACATAGAGATTTGCAAGATACATACGGATCTGAATGTTGCAGACCCGTTGACTAAGCCTCTTCCACGAGCAAAACATGATCAGCACCAAAACTCCATGGGTGTTAGAATCATTACTGTGTAATCTAGATTATTGACTCTAGTGCAAGTGTGAGACTGAAGGAAATATGCCCTAGAGGCAATAATAAAGTTATTATTTATTTCCTCATATCATGATAAATGTTTATTATTCATGCTAGAATTGTATTAACTGAAAACATAATGCATGTGTGAATACATAGACAAACATAGTGTCACTAGTATGCCTCTACTTGACTAGCTCGTTAATCGAAGATGGTTGAGTTTCCTAGCCATGGACATGAGTTGTCATTTGATTAACGAGATTACATCATTAGGAGAATGATGTGATTGACTTGACCCATTCTGTTAGCTTAGCACTTGATCGTTTAGTATGTTGCTATTGCTTTCTTCATGACTTATACATGTTCCTATGACTATGAGATTATGCAATTCCCGTTTACCAGAGGAACACTTTGTGTGCTACCAAACGTCACAACGTAACTGGGTGATTATAAAGGTGCTCTACAGGTGTCTCCGAAGGTACTTGTTGAGTTGGCGTATTTCGAGATTAGGATTTGTCACTCCGATTGTCAGAGAGGTATCTCTGGGCCCTCTCGGTAATGCACATCACTATAAGCCTTGCAAGCAATGTGACTAATGAGTTAGTTGCGGGATGATGCATTACGGAACGAGTAAAGAGACTTGACGGTAACGAGATTGAACTAGGTATTGAGATACCAACGATCGAATCTCGGGCAAGTAACATACCGATGACAAAGGGAACAACGTATGTTGTTATGCGGTTTGACCGATAAAAGATCTTCGTAGAATATGTGGGAGCCAATATGAGCATCCAAGTTCCACTATTGGTTATTGACCGGAGACGTGTCTCGGTCATGTCTACATAGTTCTCGAACCCGTAGGGTCCGCACGCTTAAAGTTTGGTGACGATCGGTATTATGAGTTTTTGTGTTTTGATGTACCGAAGGTAGTTCGGAGTCCCGGATATGATCACAGACATGACGAAGAGTCTCAAAATGGTTGATACGTAAAGATCGATATATTGGACAACTATATTCGGACACCAGAAGTGTTCCGAGTGGTTTCGGAGAAAACCGGAGTGCCGGAGGGTTACCGGAACCCCCCCGGGAGAAATAATGGGCCTTAGTGGAGAGAGAGGGGGATGGCCTAGGGCAGGCCGCGCGCCCCTCCCCCTCTGGTCCGAATTGGACTAGGAGAGGGGGGCGGCGCCCCCCTTTCCTTCTCCCTCTTCCCCTTCCTTTCCCCTCCTAGTAGGAGTAGGAAAGAGGGGAGTCCTACTCCTACTAGGAGGATGACTCCTCCTCCTGGCGCGCCATAGAGGGCCGGCGGGCCTCCCCCTTGCTCCTTTATATACGAGGGCAGGGGGCACCTCTAGACACACAAGTTGATCTGTTGATCTATTCCAGCCGTGTGCGGTGCCCCCCTCCACCATATTCCACCTCGGTCATATCATAGCGGTGCTTAGGCGAAGCCCTGCGTCGGTAGCAACATCATCACCGTCATCACGCCGTCGTGCTGACGGAACTCTCCCGTAAGCTCTGGTGTATCGGAGTTCGCGGGACGTCATCGAGCTGAACGTGTGCTGAACTCGGAGGTGTCGTACGTTCGGTACTTGGATCGGTCGGATCGTGAAGACGTACGACTACATCAACCGCGTTGTGCTAACGCTTCCGCTTTCGGTCTACGAGGGTACGTGGACACACTCTCCCCTCTCGTTGCTATGCATCACCATGATCCTGTGTGTGCGTAGGAATTTTTTGAAATTACTACGTTCCCCAACAGAAGAGAGCTGGTTGGCTCGTAGAAGCAATAGTACCAGCGACCCCGGCACCTCTGAGGCCAGGGACGGCAATGGAATGCCGCGATGCAGCAAAAATAAGCGTCGGAACAACAATGAAGAAACCAAGGATACGACGGTCAACGCGGGATTCAGCGGCTCTAAACCCGGTCAGCTGAAGAAGCCGTTCAAAGGAAATAGAGACGGCCCGTCCAACCTGGATAAAATACTAGATAGGCCTTGTCAAATCCATGGCACCCCTGACAAGCCTGCCAACCACACCAACAGAAACTGCTGGGTTTTTAAACAGGCCGGTAAACTAAATACCGAACACAAGGGGAAAGGGCCTCAAAGCGAGGACGATGATGTGCCCCGCCCTCCGAACACAGGAGGACATAAGAAGTCCCCCCTGAGGTGAAAACAATGAACATGATATATGTCACGCACATCCCCAAGAGGGAGCGCAAGCGCGCACTACGGGATGTCTGTGCCACAGAAGCTGTCGCCCCAAAATTCAACCCATGGTTGGCTTGTCCAATCACCTTTGATCGCAGGGACCACCCAACTAGTATCCATCATGGAGGTTCAGCGGCCCTAGTAGTCGATCCCATCATCGACGGATACCATCTCACTAGAGTCCTTATGGACGGCGGCAGCAGTCTCAACTTGATTTATCAAGAAACTATCTGTAAGATGGGTATTGATCCATCAAGAATCAAGCCTAGTAACACTACCTTCAAAGGAGTGATACATGGCGTAGAGGCCCGCTGCACGGGCTCCTTAACACTGGAAGTGGTATTCGGCTCTCCAGATAACTTTTGAAGTGAAGACTTAATCTTCGATATCGTCCCTTTCCGAAGTGGTTGTCATGCACTGCTGGGACGAACGGCTTTCGCCCGCTTTAATGCAGTCCCACATTATGCTTACTTAAAACTCAAAATGCCTGGACCGCGCGGTGTCATCACAGTCAATGGGAATATGGAGCACTCCCTCTGTACTGAGGAGCACACCGCGGCCCTAGCTGCCGAGGTATAGAGCGGCCTCATCAAGCCGAATAGTCCATCGGTCATCAAGACCCATGACACCGCTAAGCGAGTCCGATCCACATTATAGCAGGACAGCTCGGCGAATCTAGAACTTGAATAGCAGCTCAGCCTCTGCCGACCGCCCCATAAGGTTGCGGCATGCGTACCGCGTGTGCATAATTACACACTTAAAATACCTTGGGTGGCGCCGGAGGCATATTGCAGAAAAGGTCTATAGTATGGCTTGACCCTATTTGGACCTTAACCTTCTTTCTCTTTTCCCTTTTTCTTTTCCTTCACTACAGGTTCGTTAAAAACCTACCTACTGCGGTTGTACCAGGGGCTCCTACTTTAGCTACCTTTTTTTATAGACGACCATCAACTTTTCTTCTCAAAGGACTTCTCACCAAGGAGAAACGACACAGACGTGCGGCAGGGCACCACTGGGATCTTCAAAACAACTGCTTTTAGGCCCTGTGTAAAACTTTCCCTTGTGTAAACTCTTGGCATGTAAAATAGCCTTGATGTTCATGACATTATATGTAATAGCACGTCTTGACGTATTAACTAGGATATAAAGGAAACAGTTGATCACCACTTCTGTTTGGTGCTGGGTTATTTTTTGTCATCCGTATTCCCTCCTTACTTCAGATTGCCGCACGTGCTTTAGTCCGGCCTTAATACCGGGGGCTGTCTTCAGCTCCGCACGTTTTCAAGTTCAAAAACCTATAGGGTACTCTTCGGCGTCCCGAATATTGCAATATATGCATCGGCTCCGAATCATGTCTTTGGTCTATAGTTGGGTTGCCCGGCTCCTGTGCTTACCACCTTATGTTCCGCTCATTCGGCTAAGGTAGTAAAGGGAGAACTACTGCGATTGTATTTCTGGTTCGTCCGGTCAAATACCTCAGTAGAGAAAGCCGAAAACTGACTATCATGATAAGGCGAGAGCTGGTCGGTGATTCGGCGACTTACTATAAATCATTCGTAATTTACTTCGTGTTATACGAGGGGCTGGTCTTCGTCCAGCCGCGTGGAAAAAGGCACCTTAGTTCGGATTGCTGCACACGCACAAGGGGCTAGTACCTAGCCTCACCATTAAACTCTTATGGCTAAGTAAAAGTAATAAATCTGCATAGTCTGATTGCCTGGTTCACCCCGCGGATGCCTCCTTTATGGACCAAGACGTTGGATAAAGTACGGTCACGCATTATGCCGGACACCCCCGTAGTATCTGTGTGGGGGCTGAAGCCGACGACTGGTCACTTCCAAAATTAAACGGCCGCACAGGAGGAAATTCGCTTAAGATAAAAGGTGTAAATATATTACAACCACGGGATCATAACATAGTTTTTACAACCCGCACCATTTAATCAAATATCACGTCCTTTGAACACTGGCCCTCGACTATTTGGGCCCCGGCCAAGACGTCTTCAAAGTATCTCTTCGGCTTGCGGTGGTCCTTGCCTTCAGGCGGGCCTGCGGTCGCCACGCCGATGACCTTCATCTTTGACCAGTGCATCTTGACGCGGGCGAAGGCCATCCGAGCACTCTCTATGCAGGCCGAGCGCTTCATAGCATCAACCCGGGGCAGCGCGTCGACGAGCCGCTTCACCAAACCGAAGTAGCTACTGGGCATTGAATCGGCTGGCCAAAGCCAGACTATTAGATCCTTCATGGCCAAACTGGCCACCCTATGCAGCTCCATCAGCTGTTTCAGCTGGTCGTTCAGGGGCGTCGGGTGCTCCGGCGGAAGAACTGTGCGGCACCGGCAGCGCTCCTCGGAAGATCTGCAAATGCGTCTGGAGAACTCCATACTCGAGTAAGCAATGCATATCTTTGACCTCCAAAAACACTTTGCAAAAGAAAGGCCTTCCCAGCCGCTATCTGCTTCGCCTAACGGATCTCCTCACGAGCACTTCGGGACTCGACCCGCGCCTCTTTAGCCTCCTGAAGGGCTTTGGTGAGTTTGGATGATTGGGTCGAAGTCTTCTCCTCCAATTCCTCGCATTTGAGGGTGGCAACCTTCAGCTCCAGTTCGACTTCGGCCACCCGAGCTTCGTGTTGGCGGCAGGCGGCCTGCTCGGTCTTCAGCTCTGCAGCCGCTTTGTCAGCGGCTTCCTTGTTCGTCTTTGCCTCCTGTTGGGCTTTGGCAAGGGCGCCTTTGAGGGTCTCGACCTCGCTTGTCCCAACTAGAATCATAATCAAAGCATTCCATGAGTTAGTCTCTGGATATAGCTAACACTTATGACATACATCTAAACTTTTAACACTATACACATACCTTGCGCTTCATCGAACCGCTTGTTAACACGGTCGATTTCTTCATTGGCCAACTTCAGCTTTCGATTGAGTTCGGAAACTTCTGCGGCCTGGGTGGTCGCCGCCAACAGGGAAGCCTGTTACAATAACAGAGAAGTTTGTTAGCTTTCCCAAATTTTATGTGGATCCTCTATCCGGTTTCTTTTTCACCAAACAGAGGCTCAGGGCTACTCTCTGTATACAGGTATATTCCTCTACATATGGAAGGGCGTTTCGGGTATTACGTCGCATACCTCGAAGCCCATCAGTAGGCTGTGGAAGGCTTCGTCCAGTCCGCTCTTAGCAGACTGAACCTTCTCTACTACAGCACCCATCAGGGTACGGTGCTCCTCCATGATGGAATCACGTTGCAGTGCTTCCGATAGAGTATCCGGCGTCTCCGGATTGGTGGAGGTTGCCGACGGAGCCGATGCTCCTCCCCCCTCTTTCAAAGGGGGTTGCCCACCTGATCCCAGAGCCACATTGGTCTCCGGAATGGTGTCCGGCTGGGGCCTGGATTGCTGGGGGTCCCCACCGTCGGTCGTCATAGGGGTCGCCACCCCTATGTCTACGGCGATCGAGGTGTTAACCTCGGGCGCCTTCTCGGCAGCCTCGCCCGCCCCTCCTCGGCCAGGAGAGGTCCTTCGGGATAACACCTCGGTGTCATCCATGGTGACAGGAGAGGAAGCTCGTGGCAGCGTCTCGCTCTCTGCCATCTCGGGTGGCAGAGAGCTCCCCTCCGATAACGGAGTGTTCGGGAGCTCGCATAGAGGGCTGAAAAGCAATATAGCTCATGTAATAGAAAGGGAGGATTAAAGATAAACAATGTGTATTCAAATACCTATGATGCGGCCAGGGGCTTCGCCCTTGGAGGCCTCTTGCGAACTAGTTCGGATTCTAAATCCGAACTGTCCTGGGGGATCACTTTCCCCCTCTTGGGCGCTTCCCCCTCCGGGTCTTCGGAGGAAGTCATCTTCTTCTTTCTCCCCTTGCGGGGGGAGTCACTTTCCACAACCTCCTCTTCTTCTTCATCATCATCTCCCTCATGGGAGAGGGCCTCGGTCTCTCCAGACACAGCGTCTGAGGGATGCTACCTCTTGAGCTTGCGTTGGTTTTTCCCAGGAATAGGAAAGGGTGATGCAGCAAAGTACAGTAAGTACTTTCCTCAGCTTTTGAGAACCAAGGTGTCAATCCAGTAGGAGACAACGCGCAAGCCACCGAATACCTGCACAAACAAACACCAACTTGCACCCAACGCGATAAAGGGGTTGTCAATCCCTTCACGGTTATTTGCACCGTGAGATCTGATAGAGATGGATAAACGGTAAAGTAATATTTTTGGTTTATGGAACGAAAAGTAAAAGATTGCAAAGAAAGTAAATAGGAAACTGAAATTGTAGATCCGAAACTTATATGATGGAAAATTGACCCTGGGGCCATAGGTTTCACTAGAGGCTTCTCTCAAGATAGAAATTATTACGGTGGGTGAACAAATTACTGCCGAGAAATTGATAGAAAAGCGCAAAGTTATGAAGATATCTAAGGCAATGATCATGAATATAGGCATCACGTCTGTATCAAGTAGACCGACTCCTACCTGCATCTAGTACTATTACTCCACACATCGACCGACTCCTGCCTCCATCTAGAGTATTAAGTTCATAAGAACAGAGTAACGCATTAAGTAAGATGACATGATGTAGCGGGATAAACTCAAGCAATATGATGAAAACCCCATCTTGTTATCCTCGATGGCAACAATACAATACGTGCCTTGCTGCCCCTACTGTCACTGGGAAAGGACACCGCAAGATTGAACCCAAAGCTAAGCACTTCTCCCATTGCAAGAAAAACCAATCTAGTTGGCCAAACCAAATCGATAGTTCGAAGAGACTTGCAAAGATATCAAATCATGCATATAAGAATTCAGAGAAGATTCAAATAATATTCATAGATAAGCTGATCATAAATCCAGAATTCATCCGATCTCAGCAAACACACCGCAAAAGAGTATTACATCGAACAGATCTCCAAGAACATCGAGGAGAACATGGTATTGAGAATCAAAGAGAGAGAAAAAGCCATCTAGCTACTAGCTATGGACCCATAGGTCTGTGGTAAACTACTCACGCTTCATCGGAGAGGCAATGGTGTTGATGTAGCAGCCCTCCGTGATCAAATCCCCCTATGGCAGGACACCGGAAAAGGCCCCTAGATGGAATCTCACGAGTACAGAAGGTTGCGGCGGTGGAAAAGTGGTTTCGTGGCTCCCCTGGAAGTTTTTGGGATATTTGAGAATATATAGGAGGAAGATCTAGGTTAGGGGGTCACCGAGGGGCCCACAAGGTTGGGGGGCGCGCCCTCCACCCTTGTGGCCGCCTCGTGGCTCTTCTGACTTGCACTCCAAGTCTCCTGGGTGTCTTCTGGTCCAAGAAAAATCATCGCGAAAGTTTCATTCCGTTTGGACTCTGTTTATGTATTCCTTTTCTACGAAACTCTAAAACAAGGAAAAAAATAGGAACTGGCACTGGGCTCTAGGTTAATAGGTTAGTCCCAAAAATCCTATAAAATAGCATATTAATGCATATAAAACATCCAAAACAGATAATACAATAGCATGGAACAATAAAAAAATATAGATATGTTGGAGACGTATCAATTATCCCCAAGCTTAATTCCCGCTCGTCCTCGAGTAGGTAAATGATAAAAATAGAATTTTTGATGTGGAATGCTACCTAACAAATTTATCCATGTAATTCTCTTTATTGTGGCATGAATGTTCAGATCCGTATGATTCAAAACAAAAGTTTAATATTGACATAGAAATAATAATACTTCAAGCATACTAACAAAATAATTATGACTTCTCAAAATAACATGGACAAAGAAAGCTTATCCCTACAAAATCATATAGTCGGGCTATACTCCATCTTCATCACACAAAATATTTGAATCATGCACAACCCCGATGACAAGCCAAGCAATTGTTTCATACTTTTGATGTTCTCAAACTTTTTCGATTTTCACGCAATACATGAGTGAGCCATGGATATAGCACTATAGGTGGAATAGACGGTGGTTGTGGAGAAGACAAAAAGAAGGAGATAGTCTCACATCAACTAGGTGTATCAACGGGCTATGGAGATGCCCATTATTAGATATCAATGTGAGTGAGTAGGGATTGCCATGCAACGGATGCACTGGAGCTATAAGTTTATAAAAACTCAAAAAGAAAACTAAGTGGGTGTGCATCCAACTTGCTCGCTCATGAAGACCTAGGGCAATTTGAGGAAGCCCATCATTGGAATATGCAAACCAAGTTCTATAATGAAAAATTCCCACTAGTATATGAAAGTGATATTATAGGAGACTCTCTATCATGAAGATCATGGTGCTACTTTGAAGCCGCACAAGTGTGGTAAAAGGATAGTAGCATTGCCCCTTCTCTCTTTTCTCTCATTTTTTTGTTGGGTCTTCTTTCATTTTTTTGGCCTCTTCTTTATTTATTTATTTTCGTCCGGAGTCTCATCCCGACTTGTGGGGGAATCTTAGTCTCCATCATCCTTTCCTCACATGGGACAATGCTCTAATAATGAAGATCATCACACTTTTATTTACTTACAACTCAAAAATTACAACTTGATATACTTAGAACAAAATATTACTCTATGTGAATGCCTCTGGCGGTGTACCGGGATGTGTAATGAATCAAGAGTGACATGTATGAAAGAATTATGAAAGGTGGCCTAGCCACAAATATGATGTCAACTACATGATCATGCAAAGCAATATGACAATGATGGAGCGTGTCATATAAACGGAATGGTGGAAAGTTGCATGGTAATATATCTTGGAATGGTTATGGAAATGCCATAATAGGTAGGTATGGTGGCTGTTTTGAGGAAGGTATATGGTGGGTTTATGGTACCGGCGAAAGTTGCGCGATACTAGAGAGGCTAGCAATGGCGGAAAGGTGAGAGTGTGTATAATCCATGGACTCAACATTAGTCATAAAGAACTCATATACTTATTGCAAAAATATATTAGTCATCGAAAAAAAAGTACTACACACATGCTCCTAGGGGGATAGATTGGTAGGAAAAGACCATCGCTCGTCCCCGACCGCCACTCATAAGGAAGACAATCAAAAAATAAATCATGCTCCGACTTCATCACATAACGGTTCACCATACGTGCATGCTACGGGACTCACAAACTTTAACACAAGTATTTATCAAATTCACAATTACTTACTAGCATGACTCTAATATCGCCATCTCCATATCTCGAAACAATCATAAGGAATCAAACTTCTCATAGTATTCAATGCACTTTATATAATTTTTTATTATAAACTCTTGGATGCCTATCATATTTGGACTAATTTTATAACCAAAGCAAATTACCATGCTGTTTAGAGACTCTCAAAATAATATAAGTGAAGTACGAGAGTTCATCAATTTCTATAAAATAAAACCACCGCCGTGCTCTAAAAAGATATAGTGAAGCACTAGAGCAAATTTGCCTAGATCAAAAGATATAAGTGAAGCACATAGAGTATTCTAATAAATCACGATTCATGCGTGTCTCTCTTAAAAGGTGTGTACAGCAAGGATTATTGTGGCAAACTAAAAAGCAAAGACTCAAATAATACAAGACGCTCCAAGCAAAACACATATCATGTGGTGAATAAAAATATAGCCTCAAGTAAAGTTACCGATAGACGAAGACGAAAGAGGGGATGCCTTCCGGGGCATCCCCAAGCTTTGGCTCTTGGTTGTCCTTGAATATTACCTTGGGGTGCTTTGGGCATCCCCAAGCTTAGGCTCTTGCCACTCCTTATTCCATAGTCCATGAAATCCTTACCCAAAACTTGAAAACTTCACAACACAAAATTCAACAGAAAATCTCATAAGCTCTGTTAGTATAAGAAAATAAATCACCACTTTTGGTACTGTTGTGAACTCGTTCTTTATTTATAATGGTGTAATATATACTGTATTCCAACTTTTCCATGGTTCATACCCCCCGATACTATCCATAGATGCATCAAAATAAGCAAACAACACGCGAAAAACAGAATTTGTCAAAAACAGAACAATCTGTAGTAATCTGGATATTTCGAATACTTCTGTAACTCCAACAATTCTAAAAAAATTATGAAGACCTGAGAAATTTGTGTATTAATCTTCTGCGAAAATAATCTATTTTATCACGCTCCTGTGATTTTAACAATTCTGGGACCAAGCGCAAAAGTTTCTGTTTTTCAGCAAGATCAAATCAACTATTACTGTAAGCTATCCCAATGGTCTTACTTGGCACAAACACTAACTAAAATATAAAACCACATATAACTAGAGGCTAGATGAATTATTTAAAGGAAAACAGAACCTAAAAAGCAAAAACAAAAATAAAGTTGGTTGCCTCCCAACAAGCGCTATTGTTTAACGCCCTTAGCTGGGCGTAAAACACGAATAGATCTAGGTATTATCATCTTTGGTATGAAATCCATAAGTGTCTCTCATAATAAATTCATAAGGCAATTTAATTTTCTTTCTTGGAAACTGTTCCATGCATTTCCTTAATGGAAATTGAAATCTAATGTTTCCTTCTTTCATATCAATAATTGCACCAATCGTTCTAAGGAAAGGTCTACCAAGAATAATAGGACATGTAGGATTGCAATCTATATCAAGAACAATGAAATCTACGTGCACATAGTTCCTATTTGCAACAATAAGAACATCATTAATCCTTCGAATAGGTTTCTTAATAGTGGAATCTACAAGATGCAATTTAAAGAGCAATAATCAAATTCACGGAAACCTAACACATCACATAAAGTTTTTGGAATCATGGAAACACTAGCACCGAAATCACACAAAGCATGGCATTCATAATCTTTAATTTTAATCTTAATAGTAGGTTCCCACTCATCATAAATCTTTCTAGGAATAGAGACTTCCAATTCAATCTTTTCTCCGAAACATTGCATCATAGCATCAACAATATGTTTAGTAAAAGCTTTATTTTGATTATAAGCTTGATGAGAATTCAACATGGATTGCAACAAGGAAATACAATCTATTAAAGAACAATTATCATAATTAAATTCCTTGAAATCCAAAAGAGTGGGTTCATTGCTATTCAAAGTTTTGACCTCTCCAATCCCTCTTGTATCAATTTTTGCATCAAGATCTAAAAACTCCGAATCATTGGTAGAGATAGGCAAACGACACAACGTAAACACAACAGTGGTAGGTATTTCCCTCAGTGATGAGACCAAGGTTATCGAACCAGTAGGAGAACCAAGCAACACAACGTAAACAGCACCTGCACACAAATAACAAATACTCGCAACCCGACAAGTAAAAGGGGTTGTCAATCCCTTTCGGGTAATGGCGCCTAGAGATAGGCAAGCAGACGTGAGAGAGTTGTAAATATTGATAGATCGAACGCCAAATAAAATAAATTGCAGCAAGGTATTTTTTGTATTTTTGGTTTAATAGATCTGAAAATAAAAGCAAAGGAAAAGTAGATCGCAAAGGCAAATAATATGAGAAAGAGACCCGGGGGCCGTAGGTTTCACTAGAGGCTTCTCTCGAGAAAATAGCAAACGGTAGGTAAACAAATTACTGTTGGGCAATTGATAGAACTTCAAATAATCATGACGATATCCAGGAAATGATCATTATATAGGCATGACGTCCAAGATTAGTAGACCGACTCCTGCATGCATCTACTACTATTACTCCACACATCGACCGCTATCCAACATGCATCTAATGCATTAAGTTCATGGAGAAATGGAGTAATGCAATAAGAACGATGACATGATGTAGACAAGATCTATTTATGTAGAAATAGACCCCATCGTTTTATCCTTAGTAGCAATGATACATACGTGTCGGTTCCCCTTCTGTCACTGGGATCAAGCACCGTAAGATCAAACCCACTACAAAGCACCTGTTCCCATTGCAAGATAAATAGATCAAGTTGGCCAAACAAAACCCAAATATCGGAGAAGAAATATGAGGCTATAAGCAAACACGCATATAGAAGATCAAAGAAGACTCAAATAAATTTCATGGATAAAAAGATAGATCTGATCGTAAACTCAAAGTTCATCCGATCCCAACAAACACACCGCAAAAAGAGTTACATCATATAGATCTCCAAGAGACCATTGTATTGATAATCAAAAGAGAGAGAGAGGAAGACATCTAGCTACTAACTACGGACCTGTAGGTCTACAAAGAACTACTCACGCATCATCGGAGAGGCACCAATGGAAGTGGTGAACCCCTTTGTGATGGTGTCTAGATTGGATCTGGTGGTTCTGGACTCTGCGGCGGCTGGAATTGATTTTGGTCGACTCCCCTAGGGTTTCTGGAATATTGGGGTATTTATAGAGCAAAGAGTCGGTTCAGGGGGGCACCCGAGGTGGGCACAACCCACCAGGGCACGCCTGGGCCTCCTGGCGCGCCCTGGTGGGTTGTGCTCCCCTCGGAGCATGATACGTCTCCAACGTATCTATAATTTTTGATTGTTCCATGCTATTATATTATCCATCTTTGATGTTTTATATACATTTATATGCTATTTTATATTATTTTTAGGACTAACCTATTAACCTAGAACCCAGTGCCAGTTTCTGTTTTTTCCTTGTTTTTGAGTTTTACACAAAAGAAATACCAAACGGAGTCCAATTGACGTGCCAATTTTTGATGGTTTTTTATGGACCAAAAGAAGCCCCCGAAGTAAAAGAGTTGGGCCAGAAGAGTCCCTAGCCATCCACGAGGGTGGAGGGTGCGCCCTACCCCCCTGGGCGCGCCCCCTATCTTGTGGATGACTCGGAGACCCCCTGACTTGTTCCCGACATAAAAATTCCTATAAATACAGAAACCCCAGAAAATAAACCTAGATCAGGAGTTCCGCCGCCGCAAGCCTCTGTAGTCATCAAAAACCAATCGGGACCCTATTCCGGCACCCTGCCGGAGGGGGGAATCATCACCGGTGGCCATCTTCATCATCCCGGCGCTCTCCATGAAGAGGAGGGAGTAGTTCACCCTCGGGGCTGAGGGTATGTACCAGTAGCTATGTGTTTGATCTCTCTCTCTCTCTCGTGTTCTTGATGTGGAACGATCTTGATGTAATGCGAGCTTTGCTAGTTGGATCTTATGATGTTTCTCCCCCTCTACCTCCTTGTGATGAATTGAGTTTTCCCTTTGAAGTTATCTTATCGGATTGAGTCTTTAAGGATTTGAGAACACTTGATGTATGTCTTGCGTGGGATACCTGTGGTGACAATGGGGTATTCTATTGATTCACTTGATGTATGTTTTGGTGATCAACTTGCGGGTTCCGTGACCTTGGGAATCTATGCATAGGGGTTGGCACACGTTTTTGCCTTAACTCTCCGGTAGAAACTTTGGGGCACTCTTTGAAGTTCTTTGTGTTGGTTGAATAGATGAATCTGAGATTGTGTGATGCATATCGTATAACCATACCCGCGGATACTTGAGGTGACATTGGAGTATTTAGGTGACATTAGGGTTTTGGTTGATTTGTGTCTTAAGGTGTTATTTTACTATGAACTCTAGGGCTGTTTGTATAGGAATAGCCCAATGGATTGATCGGAAAGAATAACTTTGAGGTGGTTTCGTACCCTACAATAATCTCTTCGTTTGTTCTCCGCTATTAGTGACTTTGGAGTGACTCTTTGTTGCATGTTGAGGGATAGTTATATGATCTAATTATGTTATCCTTGTTGAGAGAACTTGCACTAGTGAAAGTATGAACCCCAGGCCTTGTTTCAACGCATTGCAATACCGTTTTTGCTCACTTTTATCATTAGTTACCTTGCTGTTTTTATAATTTCAGATTATAAAAACCTATATCTGCCATCCATATTGCACTTGTATCACCATCTCTTCGCCGAACTAGTGCACCTATACAATTTATCATTGTATTGGGACTCTTTGTTATTTGGTCGCAAGGTTGTTTCAGAGAGACCATATTCATCCTACGCCTCCCACGGATTGATAAACCTTAGGTCATCCACTTGAGGGAAATTTGCTACTGTCCTACATACCTCTACACTTGGAGGCCCAACAACGTCTAGAAGAAGAAGGTTGTGTACTAGACATCAGAGCACCCCCAGGCGCTTCTTCGGCCCACTGGATGTCTTCTGTTCCAAAAAATCCACAAAAAGTTTCGTTGCCTTTGGACTCCGTTTGGTATTGATTTCCTGTGATGTAAAAAACATGCAGAAAACAACAACTGGCACTTGGCACTATGTCAATAGGTTAGTACCAAAAAATGATATAAAATGACTATAAAATGATTATAAAACATCCAAGAATGATAATATAACGGCATGGAACAATCAAAAATTATAGATACGTTGGAGACGTATCAACGCCCGCTAACTAAAGTTGACTCGTCTCCAGTCATCTTTATCAAGATTTATATTGGAAAACGAAGATTCAATAGGAGTCACATCAATCACTTTAAGATCTTCATCATTGTTTTCATGGAAACTAGAAGAACACGCTTTTATAAACCAATCTTTTTAGCATGCATCTTGGCGGTTCTTTCTTTGCACTCATCAATGGAAATTCTCATGGCTTTGAGAGAATCATTGATACCATGCTTAGGTGGAATAGATCTAAGTTCCAAAGAATCAATATCAAGAGATATTCTATCCACGTTCCTAGCCACATCATCAATCTTAAGCATTTTTTCTTCAATCAAAGCATTGAAATTCTTTTGCGAACTTATAAATTCTTTAACACTATTCTCAAAATCAGAGGGCATTTTATTATAATTTCCATAAGAATTTTTGTAGGAATTACCATAATTATTAGAGGAATTACTAGGAAACGGCCTAGGATTAAAATTGCCTCTATACGCGTTATTACCAAAATTGTTCCTACCAACGAAATTCACATCCATAGATTCATTATTGTTTTCAATCAAAGTAGACAAAGGCATATCATTATGATCAATAGGAGCACTCTTATTAGCAAATAATTTCTTAAGCTCATCCATCTTTCCACTCAAAACATTAATCTCCTCAATTGCATGCACCTTTTTACTAGTGGAAGATCTTTCGGTGTGCCATTGAGAATAATTAACCATAATATTATCTAGGAGTTTAGTAGCTTCTCCAAAAGTAATTTCCATAAAAGTGCCTCCTGCGGGCGAATCTCAAAGATTTCTAGAAGCAAAATTCAATTCGGCATAAAAGTTTTGTATAATCATCCACAAATTCAAACCATGAGTAGGGCAATTTCGTATCATCAATTTCATCCTCTCCCAAGACTGTGCAACATGTTCATGATCAAGTTGCTTAAAATTCATAATATCGTTCCTAAGGGAGATGATCTTAGCTGGAGGAAAATACTTGGGAATAAAAGCATCTTTACACTTGTTCCATGAATCAATACTATTTTTAGGCAAAGATGAAAACCAAGTTTTAGCACGATCTCGAAGTGAGAACGGAAATAGCTTCAATTTAAATATCATTATCCACATCTTTTTTCTTTTGCATATCACACAAATCAAGGAAATTATTGAGATGGGATGCGGCATCTTCATTGGGAAGGCCGAAAAAATTGATCTTTCATAACAAGATTCAGCAAAGCAGTATTAATTTCACAAGATTCCACATTAGCATCGAGAGCAATCGGAGTACTAATAAAATCATTATTATTGGTGTTTGAATAGTCACACAATTTGGTGTTATCTTGAGCCATCATGACAAAGCAAGCAATCGAACACACAAACACACAAGAAGCAAACGAAGAAGACGAATGGAAGAGGGGCGAAGAAAAGGCGAATCTTTTCAAAAATCGTTTTAGAAGCGGGGGAGAGGAAAACGAGAGGCGAATTGCAAATAATGTAATGCGAGGGATGAGAGTTTATGATGGGTACTTGGTATGTATCGGCTTGGTGTATATCTCCCCGGCAACGGCGCCAGAAATTGGCAAGTTGACGCGAGACAAATCTTGACTTGACTTGGTGTAGATCTCCCCGGCAACGGTGCCAGAAATTCTTCCTGCTACCTCTTGAGCTTGCGTTGGTTTTTCCCTTGCATAGGAAAGGGTGATGTAGCAAAGTAGAGTAAGTATTTCCCTCGGCTTTTGAGAACCAAGGTATCAGTCCAGTAGGAGACAACTTGCAAGCCACCGAATACCTGCACAAACAAACACCAACTTGCACCCGATGCAATAAAGGGGTTGTCAATCCCTTCACGGTTATTTGCAACGTGAGATCTGATAGAGATGGATAAACGGTAAAGTAATATTTTTGGTTTATGGAACGAAAAGTAAAAGATTGCAAAGAAAGTAAATAGGAAACTGAAATTGTAGATCAGAAACTTATATGATGGAAAATAGACCCGGGGGCCATAGGTTTCACTAGAGGCTTCTCTCAAGATAGAAATTATTACGGTGGGTGAACAAATTACTGCCGAGAAATTGATAGAAAAGCGCAAAGTTATGAAGATATCTAAGGCAATGATCATGAATATAGGCATCACGTCTGTATCAAGTAGACCGACTCCTACCTGCATCTAGTACTATTACTCCACACATCGACCGACTCCTGCCTCCATCTAGAGTATTAAGTTCATAAGAACAGAGTAACGCATTAAGTAAGATGACATGATGTAGCGGGATAAACTCAAGCAATATGATGAAAACCCCATCTTGTTATCCTCGATGGCAACAATACAATACGTGCCTTGCTGCCCCTACTGTCACTGGGAAAGGACACTGCAAGATTGAACCCAAAGCTAAGCACTTCTCCCATTGCAAGAAAAACCAATCTAGTTGGCCAAACCAAATCGATAGTTCGAAGAGACTTGCAAAGATATCAAATCATGCATATAAGAATTCAGAGAAGATCCAAATAATATTCATAGATAAGCTGATCATAAATCCTCAATTCATCGGATCTCGGCAAACACACCGCAAAAGAGTATTACATCGAATAGATCTCCAAGAACATCGAGGAGAACATGGTATTGAGAAACAAAGACAGAGAAAAGCCATCTAGCTACTAGGTATGGACCCGTAGGTCTGTGGTAAACTACTCACGCTTCATCGGAGAGGCAATGGTGTTGATGTAGAAGCCCTCCGTGATCGAATTCCCCTCCGGCAGGATGCCAGAAAAGGCCCCTAGATGGGATCTCACGGGTACAGAAGGTTGCGGTGGTGGAAAAGTGGTTTCGTGGCTCCCCTCAAAGTTTTTGAGATATTTGAGAATATATAGGAGGAAGATCTAGGTCAGGGGGTCACTAAGGGGCCCACAAGGTTGGGGGCGCGTCCTACCCCCCTGGGCGTGCCCTCCACCCTTGTGGCCGCCTCGTTGCTCTTCTGGCTTGCACTCCAAGTCTCCTGGGTGTCTTCTGGTCCAAGAAAAATCATCGCGAAAGTTTCATTCCGTTTGGACTCCGTTTGTATTCCTTTTCTACGAAACTCTAAAACAAGGAAAAAAAACAGGAACTGGCACTGGGCTCTAGGTTAAAGGTTCGTCCCAAAAATCACATAAAATAGCATATTAATGCATATAAAACATCCAAAACAGATAATATAATAGCATGGAACAATAAAAAATTATAGATACGTTGGAGACGTATCAAGGGACCCTTGTGGCGGGGGCCGCCCTTGGCCTCCTTGCCCTTCTTCTTCTTGGCCTTCTTCTCTGGCGCCTGATATGGCGCGGGGACCAGCATCCCTGTTATAGGGGTATGGCCGGATCTTCGGGCAGCGGGGCCGAACAGTTGATCTGCTCCACCTTTACCGTCCAGCCCTGTACGGGAAACAAGTATTATAAAACTTTGGTATATCCGAAGCATTAACCAGATAAGTCTTCGGACGGATTATGCTCACCGCGGAGGCCGGATTCTCGCTGTCGAGTCCGATGTCCTCGGTCTTCATCGGCCAGCTTTTCTGGGCCTTGAAGAGCTGCTTCCATATGTCTTCGTGTGTGGTGCTGAAGAAGCGCTTCAAGGTCCGTGGCTCGTCCGGATTGAACTCCCATAAGGGGGAGGCTCGGAGTTGGCAAGCAAGAACACCACGGGCGAGCATCACTTGGATCACATTTGTGAGACCAGTGTTTGAGCTCAGCACGTTGGAGATGCGCTTTTGCAGCATCTTCACCTCCGGTTGGGACCCCCAATCAAGACCCTTGGCGGTCCATGAAGTGAGTCTCGTGGGGGGTCCGGATCTGAAGTTGGGCATGGCCACCCACTTGGCATCGCGGGGTTCGGTGATGTAGAACCATTCCTGCTGCCATACCTTGACAGTTTCGACGAAGACCCCTTTGGGCCAGATGGCGTTGGGGATCTTTCTGACCATGGCCCTGCCGCAGTCTGCATGCTGGCCATCAACCACCTTCGGCTTCAGATTGAAGATCTTGAGCCATAAGCCGAAGTGTGGGGGGATGCGGAGTAGAGCATCACACAAGACGATGAACGCCGATATGTGGAGGAAGGAATTCGTGGCTAGATCATGGAAATCTAGCCCGTAGTAGAACATGAGGCCCCGGACGAAGGTATGGAGGGGAAACCCTAGACCTCAAAGGAAATGAGGAATAATAACGACCCTTTCGCCGGGCTCCGGAGTGGGGATGACCTGATCTTCGGCAGGGAGCCTGTGCGCGATATTTGCGGACAGATAGCCTGCACCCTGGAGCTCCTTGATGTCCTCTCGGTGACCGAGGAAGCCTCCCACTTGCCCTTGGAACCGGATCCAGACATGGCTGGGGAGGTTGGTGGCGGTGAAAAAGATTGAAGTTTCGAGCGCTAGAGCTCGAAGATGGGAAGGCTGGAGCTAGGAGAAGGCGTGAGGGAGAAAGGAGGAATCTTTGCCCTCTTATAGGCAGTGAAATACCAAATGCCCCCCTCCCAAGCCTTAAAACTCGCTTGTTCCCAAAGAGATCATGCAAACGGCACGGTTGGATTACCCAAAACCGTATTAATGGGAATCCCGTAATGGGCGGGCACGATCTCTGTTTTGACAAGACATGCCAATGGAGGCTATGCCTTGAAACACGAAACGGGGGCGTGAAAATGGTTTGAAATGTTAAAGATCCATATGTGACGCTTTGCCAAAAAAGTTGTCAGTAAAAGACACTGTTTTATTTTGGACATCTGGCCTTCGTGGCTAGCTAAGTGTTGTATTAGTTGTATAGAGCCGGATACAGATCCTTTGCACAGGGAGTTATCTTAAAATGTTCAAGGAGAAGGACCCGCCTTGCAATGTCGAAGACAATCCACATGCCAAACACATCGTCAATGCATACTGGTTCAGGGGCTACTGAGGGAGTCCTGGATTAGGGGGTCCTCGGGTGTACAGGCTATTTGATATGGGCCGTACTGATGGGCCGTGAAGATAAAAAGCATAAGACTTTCCCCCGTGTCCGGGTAGGACTCCCATATGCGTGGAAGGCAAGCTTGGTGTCCGGATATGAATTTACCTTCCTTTACAAACTGACTCTATACAACCCTAGGCCCCTCTGGTGTGTATATAAACCGGAGGGTGAATCCGTAGAGATCATCAGAATTCTCATAGGCTAGACAACTAGGGTTTAGCCATTACGATCACGAGGTAGATCAACTCTTGTAACCCCTATACTCATCAAATATAATCAAGCAGGAAGTAGGGTTTTACCTCCTTTAAGAGGGCCCGAACCTGGGTAAACACTGTGTCCCTATTGTCCTTGTTACCATTGATCCTCAGACGCATAGTTCAGGACCCCCTACCCAAGATCTGCCGGTATTGAGACCGACAGGCCCTCGGTTAGTAATTCCTGTAAAACAGAAATAAAACAAAAACAGATGAAATTGTATAAGTGTTAAGCCGGCTTTCGAGGCACGACAAAAAGACCGAATTTCGAGGCACGATTCTTGCTTCAATGAAGCTGGCGTGATAGCCCATGGTTTGTCCTAGCTCTCTGTAAGCCGGCTCTCACATGACTTAAGTCGGTGTTTAACCTTGACAAGTTCAGGGTCATTATTGATTGACTGTCAAGAGTACGTCGGGTTACCTTAGCAGAGTAGCATCGATCGGACATGCAGGTTTAACCAAGATTCATAATGGCATACGTCGGGTCAAGAGGGATGTTAATAGCTAAACTTGATGAGTTGGAAGCCCCCAAGTCCTATGATCAAAAAATAAAGGCTCATGCACAATATATGAGACGAAACGACAGAGGCCCCAAGTTTCGGGGATACCGGCTTTATTATAATGATCATAAAGATATATACAAAGGTATTTTACAATAAGTTGGAGCCGGTGGCTCTACATATAATAAGGCCGAAGATGAGCAATATTCCAAGGCCTGTTGGTCTCTTCCTCACAGGTACATGACTTATTGTGTTCACGTATGTCGATCAGATAGTATGACCCGTTGTTGAGATTCTTGTTGATGACAAAAGGCCCTTCCCATGGAGGTGAAAGCTTATGCATACCTGTCTGTTCTTGTATCAAACATAGCACTAGATCATCCTCCTGGAAAGCATGGTTACGAACCCTACGGTTGTGATAGCGATGTAGGACTTGCTGATAAATTGTAGATCGTGTTGCAGCAAAGTCACGTTCCTCCTCCAAGGCATCCAAAGAGTCCTGACGAGATCGTTCATTATCTGCTTCGACATAGGCTGCAACTCTTGGGGAATCATTATGGATGTCACTGGGTAACATGACTTCTGCACCGTAAACCATGAAGAGAGGCATATAGCCTGTTGATCTGTTGGGGGTGGTCCGGATACTCCAAAGGACCGAGGGGAGCTCCTCAACCCAGCAACCCGGAGTGCGCTCAAGAGGAACCATGAGTCTTGGTTTGATACCTCGTAAAATCTCCTAGTTAGCACGTTCTACTTGGCCATTGGACTGTGGGTGCGCCACTGAGGCTACGTCGAGCCGGATGTGTTCCCTTTGACAGAACTGCTTCATAGCTCCTTTGGACAGGTTAGTGCCATTATCAATGATGATTGTGTGGGTAACCAAAGCAAAAAATTAACTTTTTCAAGAACTTGACCGTTGTTGCTGCATTACAATTGTTGATTGGCTCTGCTTCGACCCACTTGGTGAATTTATCAACAGCAACCAAAAGGTGGGTCTTTGGTCCTTGGATGGTTTGAACGGACCAACCATATCAAGCCTCCAAATTGCAAAGGGCCAAGTTGTCGGCGTTCTGGGAACGGGGGTACCCAGACTTGCCTGCCTGCGGCCCACGGCGTGGCTCCATCGACGGCCTGGTACGGCCCACCTTCAGCATCAACAACTCAAGACCCTCGCGAGGGGCCAAGCCTCGCGAGGCAGAAGACACCAAGACCTCCAGAAGGAACACCCTCCTCAGGCTGGCTCCTGAGGAGCGGAGATCTCTATGCAGGCCCTCACCTCGTGAGACTCGGATGACGTGAGCCATGACGACCAAGGCAAGGCGGGCGCCAGCGGGCGCAGGACAACAGTTTCCTCTTTGGTGCTAAGGAGGCAAGCGCAGGCACGGAGTCTCGAGGAATCAGCCAAAGGTTTCCATTTCCATGCAACAAGACCAAGATCGCCAGGACGGTAGGATGGAGGTCATCGCCGAGCCCACCACGACGTCACAACCAGAGGCTTTGCAGGTGAAGACTACTTTTGTCAGGATAAGATGTACTAGTTGTCTCCCTTCGAATCTAGCCATTGTGGGATCCCTTCCCGCCTCCATTTTGGGGGAAGAGGACCAAGGCCACTATAAATAGGACCTAGCCACCATCATAGAAGGAGACGGATCATTCAGGTCATCCTCTCCCCCACCAGCTCAAGAACACACCTCCTCGTGAGGTTGTTCTTCCACTGTACTAGTTCATCCTCAGCCCCTCGAGGCCAATCCACCACAAAGCAGGAGTAGGGTTTTACACCGCAAGGTGCACTAGTACGCGTCGGTACTATACAAATGGTTTTTAACCCCTTTCCGCGACGGCATTTGGAACCATCGCCAAGTGAGTGTGGGCGATAGGGGGGTCCTTCCCACACGACCCATAAATCGTCGGGGATAGGCCCTCCTGGGACACCAAATGAGCTCGTGTGCGATCGGGTGAGGCATCAGAGCCAAATCATTTCGGTAGGTATGTACATCCCACACGGTGAATCCCAGAAAAACATTTCCGTAGGTATGTACATCCCACATGGTGAATCCTAGAAAAACATTTCCGTAGGTATGTATATCACACACAGTCAATCCAAGGAATACGTTTCCGTTCTTATGTACATCCCACATAGTCAATCTAGGGAAAATGTTTCCGTTCGTATGTATACCACACACAGTCAATCCAAGGAATACGTTTTCGTTCTTATGTACATCCCACACAGTCAATCCAGGGAAAACGTTTCCATTGTATGTACATCCCACACAGTTTTATGTGTAGGCTCGTGTGTGAAAGGTGTAACTATCACACACGCTCTGCCTTGGTTAACTGTTTGCTTTTATCAACTACATCATACACGATTTGATGAAGAAAACTGTGTGGCATTGGGCTATCCATCACAAGCGCTTTTACTGCTAGAACCATTTGCAAAGTTCCATGACACATTTAGCAGGTTTATTAGTTTACAATTAATAATTCCAGTATTATGCAAATTCACATTTCATATCGAACAATTGTTTGCCAATTTCATATCAGGCACATAACTATATTATAACATCACCGTACGATAGCTACATGAAAACAACACAGTACAACATATAGCTAGTTCAACTTCATAAGAAAAATATTAGAACAATATATTCATTTCCCTAATCGAGATCATCTAGGCTCGTCTTATCCACCTCCGCTTTCAATTCAGTAAGAACCTGTTTTGCACGGGCCAACTGGAAAAGTGCGTCCTCCTTCGCCAACACCATCTTAGCAAAGTCTGATTTAAAAAATCTGAGCTCATTCTCCACCTTCCACTTTTTATCCTGCATCTTCAAGTATTCTTCAGCGTTGACAACAGTTTCTCTAAGCCTACGTCTGTTCTCTTCCTCATACATGCTCCAGAGCTTCGCTAGGCACATCTTCAAAGACTGTGGCCACTCTTGATCAACCCACTCCAAGTAAGAACACTTCCATTCATCCTATAATATTTAAAACTAGATCGGTAACAATTGTAGGGGAAATGGGTTTATAGCAACATAGAAAATCACCAGTGCTTATTTTGAAAAACTAAAGAAACATGTTAATTATGACATATCTTCTCAAAAAGATCAATGTGCAAATGAATTAATTGCTACTGATACAACAACCAAATTCTGGAACATCAGAAGCTATAATTAACTACAACAATGCTACAAGTTCTTACTCATGTACAATAAATTAACAAATTGAACATTTTATGAGGAAGGTAAATATAATTGCAACAACATAGCGACAGTGTTTGGATGACAACAAATTGATACTAATAGGTGTGTACATGCACAAATTTAGTAACATAGAACTAATAGCACTAAGGCCGTCCACTATGTACGCCAAAACTGGGGTAAAGACAATTGTTGCTACATCTCGCACCGGTGCCCTGCACTGGCGAGCCGATGCAGTGGGAAAAAATAAGGGACCCGGACTCCGGAGCACGTAGTTGCTCCGATGCCCAGTTCCTTCGTGCCATAAAGATTTAGTATTTTACCGCTTGGCTGCTCGGATGTGTGGACCAAAGTTGGCTACACAAACTGCTGAAGCAGTGCCAAATAATTTTCTAATGGCACCGCTGATGAGATGGCAACAATTTAAGATACTAGGTACAAACTATGACACTGTCTTAGGATGCGTTTGGTTGAAGGTGTGGTATGAATGGGTTGGGACCGTGACGGTGTCTGAATCACATCTAACAAATGATTTGTAACAACAAAGAGGGTCTAACCTTCACTGCACATGCCAGAAACTTCCTCCCACTGTCCACAGATTCAAACACAACTAGCTTCACGCATGGAGATTGATGGTGACAACCAGCAGATAGATCTTCAGCCACCCCGCTCCATTCGTTGCCACTGATGGTCCTAGGGAGCTACAAGAGGAAGAAATGACTCAAATCGACCGCCGGGTAAAAATCCTTTATTCCAAGTCATAGCCCGAGAGAGATAAGAGAGGCATACCCACGTGGTGAAGGAGTCATCGCCGGAGGAGGAACCGCTGGAGAGGTCTTTGAAGAAGACCATGGCGACCCCGACGATAGGATGCGAGATGGCGAGAGCGAGGAAGCGGCTATAGCTTAGGAAGGAAGGAAGGAGGAAACAGGGGAAATGTGACTTGTGGTCGGGGAGAAAAGGGGATGGGGAAGGGGGAGGGGGCGGGGGTAAATATTTTGGTGGTAGGCCAAAATTTTGGAAATGTGGAGGGAAACTTTACGTGCGGTGCCGCCGGACCATTCACTTTGACCGATTGTGTGCATCGCAAACGATTCTTCTACTTTACACGCATGGGATGAGTTTGATAATTCAAATTTTGGTGGAAATTTCCCCGGGTACGTCATTGCATAATTCAACATCGCTTGCTAATTTGGAAACACAAAAGAGCGTACAGCAGACAGACCACACTTATTGAATCGAGCAATTTTAGTAATTAAACAGAGCCAGTTGACCTAAACATTGCTCTAACAAAAGACCAACATTAAAAACAAAGCCTAAGTACGCATAATTTTAACAAATCCACCGCCGCGCCAGCCTATGCATCACCGGTGTGAGATGAGACGTCGATGACTTGTCCTGGAGACATGCCGCCGTTGGTGGACTCCGTGTCCCCCCTGCTGAAGTCGACCGCGTCCTCGTCCTCGGCGCCGCCCTCAAGGTTGTAGTACTCGTAGTAGTGGCTGCGCCAGAGCTCGCGTTGGTACTCCACCACCGATTCCTCGACGGACAGACTCTTCTCTACCTCGACCTCGGCCACGCGCAACTCCTCCTCCTGGCGCTCCTCGATCTCCGCCGCCTCCTGCATCTCCAGCTCCCGCTCGGCGACCTCATGAGGAAGCAGGTGCTCCATGGCCACGGCCGCCTTTTCGAACGTGGGTTGCGTGCTGGAGTCCGAGATGGCCTGGAATATCTTGGCATGTGCATCCTCGATCTCGGCGTGGATGGCCTCGACCCGGGCCAGGGCGACATTGGCGGCATGGACGGCAGCTCGAGCGCTCTCGGCGTTTGCAGCTACCCTGTCGGCTACCGCAGACGCCCTCTCGACGGAAGCAGGCGTGCTCAATGCGGATGCGGCGGCACTCTCGGCGTAGGCGGCCGCGCTCTTGGTGCAAGTGGCGGCGCTCGGGGGGGACGCGGCCATCGTACGGGCCTTCATGAAGCGTTTCCATGACGTCATCTTTGCAAGAAGGGGGTGCGGGAATGGGGATCGAGATTCATGGATTCGGGGGTTGCCGGCACTGGAGCAGATGAGCCGGCGAAGCTTAAGGAGGGAGACTTAAATAGATCCAGATATTTTCATCGCAAACGGTTCCTAGAAAACAACTCTGTGATGTTTTAGATATTTTTTATTAGCTGTGAAAGACGAATTTGGAGTAAAGTGGCAACGGATGGTGTTTTAAATGTACGAGAAACTTTGTAGTACTAATACAACTGTCATGTCAAATTCAACAATGACCCCGTTCGTCATCATACTTTGTTGTACCTTTAACCGTAATTGAAATTTGAACTACATGTACATGCAACAGCTAACCATAACGGTTTGAAAACTCATATTTTGTGTACTTGTCTGCGATTTAGTACCATGTGCAGTAAATTGGAAGGAATTTTCAAACATGTTGGTTTAACGGCTATGACACAATTAAGCATGGAATGACATGGCATTTTAATTCCAAAAAAATAAAAATATATCAGAAACACATGAAACCTTGGTTGATGTAATGTCATGCCACCAGGATGATGTGGTAAAAAATTTGGCATGTTTGACGAAAGTTTGGACACACACCCCTCACAAACCGGAGCAGCTCACTAGAAGGCTCGTGGTTCCCAGAGCGAACAATGCATGTTTGATGACGAACGGGAGATAGCTTCCTCTTACGGCCTTCAATTTTTTTCTACGTTTAACGTGCACTACTACAACTGTGCTGTGAAATTTTGGAAAATTCTAGGAGTCATTTGACCTTTTGAAGACATTTAAGTGATTTTCTAGCCATTTAATGACCGTAATTCAAATTTGAACTACATCTACATGCAACGGCTAACCATAACGGTTTGAAAAATCACATTTGTGTACTTGTGTGCGAGTTAATTCCATGTGCAGTAAATTAGAAGGAAGTTCCAAACAGATTTGTCTCACGACATGGACACTAGCATATGTATGCATGGAGTGACATGACATGTTAATTCCAAAAAATTAAAAAAATATCAGAAACACATGAAACCATGGTTGATGTAATGTCATGCCACCAAGATGATGTGGTAAAAAATTTGGCATGTTTGACTTAAGTTTGGACACACACCCCTCACAAACCGGAGCAACTCACTAGAAGGCTCGTGGTTGCCAGAGCGAACAATGCATGTTTGATGACGAACAGGAGTTAGCTTCCTCTTACGGCCTTCAATTTCTTTTTACGTTTAACGTGCACTACTACAACTGTACTGTGAAATTTTGGAAAATTCTAGGGGTCATTTGACCTTTTGAAGACATTTAAGTGATTTTCTAGTCATTTAATGACCGTAATTCAAATCTGAACTACATCTACATGCAACGGCTAACCATAACGGTTTGAAAAATCACATTTGTGTACTTGTGTGGGAGTTAATTCCATGTGCAGTAAATTAGAAGGAACTTTCAAACAGATTTGTCTCATGACATGGACACATGCATATGTATGCATGGAGTGACATGGCATTTTAATTCCAAAAAATTAAAAAAAATCAGAAACACATGAAACCTTGCTTGATGTAATGTCATGCCACCAAGATGATGTGGTAAAAAAATTGGCATGTTTGACGAAAGTTTGGACACACACCCCTCACAAACCGGAGCAACTCACTAGAAGGCTCGTGGTTCCCAGAGCGAACAATGCATGTTTGATGACGAACGGGAGATAGCTTCCTCTTACGGCCTTAAATTTTTTTCTACGTTTAACGTGCACTACTACAACTATAATGTGAAATTTCGGAAAATTCTAGGGGTCATTTGACCTTTTAAAGACATTTAAGTGATTTTCTAGCCATTTAATGATCCTACTTCAAATTTGAACTACATCTACATGCAACGGCTATCCATAACGGTTTGAAAAATCATATTTGTGTACTTGTGTGCGAGTTAATTCCATGTGCAGTGAATTAGAAGGAATTTTCAAACATATTTGTCTCACGACATGGACACATGCATATGTATGCAGGGAGTGACGTGGCATTTCAATTCCTGAAAATCAAAAAAAAGTCAGAAACACATGAAACCTTGCTTGATGTAATGTCATGCCACCAAGATGATGTGGTAAAAAATTTGGCATGTTTGACGAAAGTTTGGACACACACCCCTCACAAACCGGAGCAACTCACTAGAAGGCTCGTGGTTCCGAGAGGGAACAATGCATGTTTGATGACGAACGGGAGATAGCTTCCTCTTACGGCCTTCAATTTTTTTCTACGTCTAACATGCACTACTACAATTGTAGTGTGAAATTTTGGAAAATTCTACGGGTCATTTGACCTTTTAAAGACCTTTAAGTGATTTTCTAGCCATTTAATGACCATAATTCAAATTTGAACTACATCTACATGCAACGGCTAACCATAACGGTTTGAAAAATCACATTTGTGTACTTGTGTGCGAGTTAATTCCATGTGCAGTAAATTAGACGGAATTTTCAAACATATTTGTCTCACGACATTGACACATGCATATGTATGCATGGAGTGACATGGCATTTTAATTCCAAACAAATAAAAAAAATCATAAACACATGAAACCTTGCTTTATGTAATGTCATGCCACCAAGATGATGTGGTAAAAAAATTGGCATGTTTGACGAAAGTTTGGACACACACCCCTCACAAACCGGAGCAACTCACTAGAAGGCTTGTGGTTCCGAGAGGGAACAATGCATGTTTGATGACGAACGGGAGATAGCTTCCTCTTACTGCGTTCAATTTTTTTCTATGTTTAACATGCACTACTAGAACTGTAATGTGGAATTTTGGAAAATTCTAGGGGTCATTTGACCTTTTAAAGATATTTAAGTGATTTTCTAGCCATTTAATGACTGTAATTCAAATTTGAACTACATCTACATGCAACGGCTAACCATAACGGTTTGAAAAATCATATTTGTGTACTTGTGTGAGAGTTAATTCCATGTGCAGTAAATTAGAAGGAATTTTCAAACATATTTGTCTCATGACATGGACACATGCATATGTATGCATGGAGTGACATGGCATTTTAATTCCAATTTTTTTTAAAAAATCTGAAACACATGAAACCTTGCTTGATGTAATGTCATGCCACCAAGATGTTGTGGTAAAAAAATTGGCATGTTTAACGAAAGTTTGGACACACACCCCTCACAAACCGGAGCAACTCACTAGAAGGCTCATGGTTCCGAGAGGGAACAATGCATGTTTGATGATGAACGGGAGATAGCTTCCTCTTACGGCCTTCAATTTTTTTTACGTCTAACATGCACTACTACAACTGTAATGTGAAATTTTGGAAAATTCTACGGGTCATTTGACCTTTTAAAGACATTTAAGTGATTTTTTCTAGCCATTTAATGACCGTAATTCAAATTTGAACTACATCTACATGCAACACCTAACCATAATGGTTTTAAAAATCATATTTTTGTACTTGTGTGCGAGTTAATTCCATGTGCAGTAAATTAGAAGGAGTTTTCAAACATATTTGTCTCACGACATGGACACATGCATATGTATGCATGGAGTGACATGGCATTTTTTCCAAAAAATTAAAAAAATATCAGAAACACATGAAACCTTGCTTGATGTAATGTCATGCCACCAAGATGATGTGGTAAAAAATTGGCATGTTTGATGAAAGTTTGGACACACACCCCTCACAAACCGGAGCAACTCACTAGAAGGCTCGTGGTTCCGAGAGGGAACAATGCATGTTTGATGACAAACGGGAGATAGCTTCCTCTTACGGCCTTCAATTTTTTTCTACGTTTAACGTGCACTACTACAACTGTAATGTGAAATTTGGAAAATTCTAGGGGTCATTTAACCTTTTGAAGAGACTTAAGTGATTTTCTAGCCGTTTAATGACCGTAATTCAAATTTGAACTACATCTACATGCAACGACTAACCATAACAATTTGAAAAATCATATTTGTGTACTTCTGTGCGAGTTGATTCCATGTGCAGTAAATTAGAAGGAATTTTCAAACATATTTGTCTCACGACATGGACACATGCATATGTATGCATGGAGTGACATGGCATTTTAATTCCAAAAAATTAAAAAACAATCAGAAACACATGAAACATTGCTTCATGTAATGTCATGCCAGCAAGATGATGTGGTAAAAAATTGGCATGTGTGACGAAAGTTTGGACACACACCCCTCACAAATCGGAGCAACTCACTACAAGGCTCGTGGTTCCGAGAGGGAACAATACATGTTTGATGATGTAGTGACCAGACCTCAAACATTCTGATCTCTGTGCATCACTGTCATCCCTGGATCGGTAATGCTGACACGCATAGTACTTGAAGGATTTATAACGGAGTAGCAATCACACACTTATTACATCGAATGTCTCAAAAGAGAACTTATTACAATAAATATGGCTTAAGGCCATCTAATACGATAACAGCGAAAGGCTTGGAAGATAAAGTGAGTCCATCAACTCCAACGGCATCACTGAGTGAAAGACCACGACCTAAGGCACCTTACTCATCGTCTGAAAAGTCTGCAACATGATACGTTGCAGCCCGAAAACGGGTCAGCACATGGAATATGCTGGCAATGTAACACAAGAGAGTAAAGAACAGAAATAATGCTATCACTACATGCATATATGGCTGGTGGAGGCTGTATGGTTAATATGTTTTGCGAAAAGCCAATTTTCCCTACAACAAAGGAATAAAATGTATTTAACTATCATGGTGGTTGTTAAACATTGAGAATGGTAAACCCCATCTCAATCCCAATTAAAAGTAATTAATAACCCAATCAAATTTTATAATTAAGAGTGATGAGATCCACATGATAATCCAAGAAACCAGATATCCAAGATGTCCATAACCGGGGACACGGCTAACCATGATTAGTTTGTACACTCTGCAGAGGTTTGTGCACTTTTCCCCACAAGACTCGATCTCCTCCGTTGGATTTCTCGCACTTCATGGTGTTTGAGAAACGGATGACCGAGACACAGTCTTTCAGAAGCATTAGCACCTTACGATGGGTAGACAGTACCACCTACTTCCCCTACATCTGCTAGTCTACCATTGTAAGAGTTCACACGACTTAATCAACTATGCCAGAGCCCATAATGTCTTGTGGCTGCACACGGAAGTTTCTAGCATGAATAATCTTATGATTCCTTTGAGCCTGGGTGGCAGTCCATAGAAGAATCACACGGTACCCTGGGATTTCCAAAAAATACAGGCAATCACTGGATTCCCCAGGTGCCTCAATCCACCCAGATGTGTATTAAAGTTGCCACCTTAAGTTAACCATTAATTAACAATCTCACATCTGTCATGAATACACTCAAACCCAACCCACGTCTACGAGCATAGCATGGCAATATAAGCATAACGTAGAAGTAACTCCTAGGGTTTGATAATAAACAGGTGAATAGGTACTACCTCATCTACTTCCCAAACCCACAATTTAATTCAATAAAACTTGGTAGTAAAGAGGTATGATCAAAGTGTTACTTGCCTTGCTGATGATCCGCGAAACCTAGAGACTCGTAGTAGCACGCTTCGCACTCCGTGTACTCTATCGCAAACAACCAAGCATACAATAAGCAATCAAGCAAGGGCATGAGTAAAACTCAAATAAGATATCTAACCAGAAAGTTCAACTTAAGAACTCCAGTTTGCAAAAAGAATCAAATCAAACGAAGCAACAAAACTCAAACGGCGAAAAAACAAGCTTCATTTACTAATCTAGACTAAAGTCAAATTTTACAGTAGCAAAAACTTGTTTAAGTTGGTTAAACAGAAAGAGGGCTTCGAGATGAAACTCTAGGCGCTTGAATCGTCTTATTCCGATAAACGAGCGAAAAGATAAACTAAAACGAAAATCGGATCAGAAATCACGATCGAAAATAATCGCGGAAAATCCGAGAAAAAGAAAAACTGACGAACAGGCTAACGAACGAACGTTCGCTGTCTGTGGCTAAACGGTGAAAACCGTTCGTTTAAACGAACGTACGGACGAACGTCCGCTAAATAACTAAACCAAAAAAATCCGATCTAAAAAAAGCATCTAGGGTTTCAAAAAAAACCGATCGGTTTTCTCGCGAAAACGAGGCGGCGGCGGCTACCTCCGGCTACGTCGAGGCGACGGCGCGGCGGCGGGTCGGTGGCGAGGCGCGGTGGCCGTGCAGCGGCGGGGCGGTGGTGCGGCGCGGCGGCATCGGCGGCGGCGCGGCTAGGGTTAGCATTTGGGGCGGCAGGCGCGGGTGGGCTGGCGGCGGTGGCTGGGCCTTGGGGCGGCTCGGGGCGGCGGCTTATAAAGCCCCCCCGAGCGGAATCCCGCTCGGGTACGGCCCGGAGTCGGTTTCTTTTTTTAAATAATTCGAACATGCAGAAAAATAAAGAAAAGAAGTACTAAACGGACTCCAAAAATCCCGAAATAAATTTTCCCCATCCTCTAAAAATAAGCGGGACAAGGTGAACATTAATTTGGGCCTCTAATGCAATTTTGAAAAACGCATATTTTTCCTAATTCAAATAAAATAGCGATAAAACTCCGAATAAAAATCTTATTTGATTTTAATATTAAATCTCCAATATTTATTTATTTTGAGGAAGTCATTTTATCCTCTCTCTTCTATTTTTATAAAAGAAATATTCGAAGAGAAAATAATTAAAATCAAACGGTCCTCTTTTTTAAAATTTGAGAAAACTCAAATATGAAAATAACGAAATCCCCAACTCTCTCCGTGGGTCCTTGAGTTGCGTAGAATTTGTAGGATCAAACCAAAATGCAATTAAATATGATATGCAATGATGATCTAATGTATAACATTCCAAATTGAAAATTTGGGATGTTACAAACCTACCCCCCTTAAGATGAATCTCGCCCTCGAGATTCGGGTTGGCTAGAAAATAGGTGAGAGTGATCCTTCCGTAGGTCTTCCTCTCGTTCCCAGGTGGCTTCATCTTTGGTATGGTGACTCCACTAAACTTTGCAGAACTTGATTACTTTGCTGTGAGTGACTCGGCTGGCAAACTCGAGAATCTTGACTGGCTTCTCCTCGTAGGTCAAATCGCTATCCAACTGTATTGCTTCCAGCGGCACTGTATCTCTCAGAGGAATATCAGCCATCTCTGCATGACACTTCTTCAACTGAGAAACGTGGAACACATCGTGAACTCCTGACAATCCTTCGGGCAATTCCAACTTGTAAGCAACTTCTCCCATACGTTCCAAAACTTTGTATGGTCCCACAAAACGTGGTGCTAACTTTCCCTTAACTCCAAAATGCTTCACTCCTTGAAGTGGGGATACACGAAGATACACTCTGTCTCCAACTTCGTAAACTGTCTCCTTGCATTTAGAATCCGCATAACTCTTCTGCCCGGACTGGGCTACCTTGAGTCTATCGCGAATCAGCTTAACCTTCTCTTCAGACTCTTTAATCAAATCTGGTCCAAACAACTGTCGGTCTCCAACCTCGTCCCACAACAACGGTTTTCTGCACCTCCTTCCGTACAATGCTTCGAAAGGGTCCATCTTCAAACTGGCTTGATAGTTGTTGTTGTAAGAGAACTCTTCGTAAGGCAAATTTTCGTCCCAACTAGATCCATAGTCTAGTGCACAAGCTCTCAACATGTCCTCCAGAATCTGGTTGACTCTCTCAGTCTGTCCATCCGTCTGCGGGTGAAAAGTTGTACTGTACTCTAGCCTGGTTCCCAAAGTTTCATGCAACTGATTCCAAAACCTTGAGCTAAACTGGGTTCCTCTATCTGATACAATGGTCCTCGGAACTTTATACGTCTCCAACGTATCTATAATTTTTTATTGTTCCATGCTATTATATTATCTGTTTTAGATGTTTATGGGCTTTATTAAACAGTTTTATATTTTTTTGGGACTAACCTCCAGAGCCCAGTGCCAGTTTCTATTTTTCTTCTTGTTTCAGTGTTTCGCAGAAAAGGAATATCAAACGGAGTCCAAACGGAATGAAACCTTCGAAAAAATTATTTTTGGAAAGAAATTAATACGGGAGACTTGGAGTGCACGTCAGGGGATCAACGAGGAGGGCATGAGGCAGGGGGGCGCGCCCACCCCCTGGGCGTGCCCTCCACCCTCGTGGACCCCTTGTGGCTCCCCTTACCGACTTCTTTCGCCTATATATTTCCATATACCCTAAAACGATCGGGGAACAGAATAGATCGGGAGTTCCGCCGCCGCAAGCCTCTGTAGCCACCAAAACCCAATCGGGACCCTGTTCTGGCACCCTACCGGAGGGGGGATCCCTGCTCGGTGGCCATCTTCATCATCCCGGCGCTCTCCATGACGAGGAGGGAGTAGTTCACCCTCGGGGTTGAGGGTATGTACCAGTAGCTATGTGTTTGATCTCTCTCTCTCGTGTTCTTGAGGTGGTACGATCTTGATGTATCGCGAGCTTTGCTATTATAGTTGGATCTTATGATGTTCCTCCCCCTCTACTCTCTTGTAATGGATTGAGTTTTCCCTTTGAAGTTATCTTACCGGATTGAGTCTTTAAGGATTTGAGAACACTTGATGTATGTCTTGCCGTGCTTATCTGTGGTGACAATGGGATAGCACGTGATCCACTTGATGTATGTTTTGGTGATCAACTTGCGGGTTCCGCCCATGAACCTATGCATAGGGGTTGGCACACGTTTTCGTCTTGACTCTCCGGTAGAAAGTCCGGGGCACTCTTTGAAGTACTTTGTGTTGGTTGAATAGATGAATCTGAGATTGTGTGATGCATATCATATAATCATGCCCACGGATACTTGAGGTGACATTGGAGTATCTAGGTGACATTAGGGTTTTGGTTGATTTGTGTCTTAAGGTGTTATTCTAGTACGAACTCTTGAATAGATTGATCCGAAAGAATAACTTTGAGGTGGTTTCGTACCCTACCATAATCTCTTCGTTTGTTCTCCGCTATTAGTGTCTTTGGAGTGACTCTTTGTTGCATGTTGAGGGATAGTTATGTGATCCAATTATGTTATTATTGTTGAGAGAACTTGCACTAGTGAAAGTATGAACCCTAGGCCTTGTTTCCTAGCATTGCAATACCATTTACGCTCACTTTTATCATTAGTTACCTTGCTGTTTTTATATTTTTAGATTACAAAAACCTATATCTACCATCCATATTGCACTTGTATCACCATCTCTTCGCCGAACTAGGTTACCTATACAATTTACCATTGTATTGGGTGTGTTGGGGACACAAGAGACTCTTTGTTATTTGGTTGCAGGGTTGTTTGAGAGAGACCATCTTCAACCTACGCCTCCCACGGATTGATAAACCTTAGGTCGTCCACTTGAGGGAAATTTGCTACTGTCCTACAAACCTCTGCACTTGGAGGCCCAACAATGTCTACAAGAAGAAGGTTGCGTAGTAGACATCAAGCTCTTTTCTAGCGCCGTTGCCGGGGAGGTGAGTGCTTGAAGGTATATCTTTAGATCTTGCAATCGAATCTTTTAGTTTCTTGTTTTATCACTAGTTTAGTTTATAAAAGAAAACTACAAAAAAATGGAATTGAGTTTGTCTCATACGCTTCATCTTTTTAATATCTTTCGTGAGTATGATGAAAAGGAAAATTGTGCTCAAGTGCTAGAAGAAGAAGTCTATAAAATGTTTGGCACTAAATCTTTGAATGATGAGCATGATTGCAATGTTGTTAGTATGAACTCATTGAATATCCATAGTACTAATGATGATTGCACTAGTTATGATGAAAATGTCTCCTATAAACATGTCAATTTTTGTGGAGTGCATTGGGTTTGCAAGTACACACCAAATAGGGAAGATAGATATTGCAAGAGGCATAAGCATTTAGAAACTAAATTGTTGCAAGAAAGGCTAGATGTTTGTGCTAAAAATTTAAATTTTCTTAGCCGTACTTGTGAACTTTGCAACGAACGGGGTCATTTAACTATCCGATGCAAATTGTTTCATGATCTAATCGTGTCCAAAAATTGTGATGACTTGATTTCCCTTGCACATTATAATGAACTTAGTTTGCTTATGGGCTATGAAGAAATAAAACGTATAACTAACTATCTCCCAGAATTTGCCCGTTATAAATTTCTTAATTTTGATCTAGAGGAAATTTATATGTATTGTGCAGTGAATTGCATTGAAAATCCTTATATTGCCAATTACATAAAGAAAATATAGGCAAATAGAAGATGAAGAGAACACTAATGAAAGGGAAGAGACTTCCCAATATCCTCCTATTATTTCTTATGATGAATCAGGTAACGAGGAGGAGCTTTCTATTCAACCAATCTCATCAATAAGGAGCTCAAAAAAGAGGGATAAACCCGCACATGATGTGAAGAAGAAAAAGAAAAAACGGAGAAGCAAAGGTAAAAATGTATCCCTCCCAAATAATGTTGCTCCTATTATCGTTGTGCCTCATGAAAATGAATCAAAAATAATTGTGGAAGATGATGCACTTGATGATGATCTAGTTATGCCTATTGCTTGTTGTGATGATTATGATTGGGAAGATAATGATACTTCTTATGATCTTGAAAATCTTTTTGGCACTTGCTTGGAATATGACAATCGCTATACTATTGGTGCTATCCATACTATTAATGATGAGAGTGATTATGCTTATGATATGAAAAGTCCCAAGCTTGGGGATGCTATGTTTGATGAAGATGATGTTTTTGAGAATATATTTGTTGCAATTAATGTTTGTCCCAAGCTTGGGGATGCTACGTTTAATGAAGATGATATTTTGAGCCTCCCAAGTTTTGATATGCAAAGTTGTTATGATGATAGCATGCCTTCTACCTATGATGATTATATTGATGAAAGTGGGTTTGGAAGAGTGTCAACTTTAGGAAGTAATGATCCCACTATTTTGGAGGATGTTGAATCATATTATATTTATGAAAGTGGATTTGGAGAGGTCATGACTTTATTTAGTGATGAGTCCACTATCTTGGAAGAGGTTTCAATCGATTATGATGAGAACAAAGTTGCTACTTATGATGATTATTGTGATAAAACTTATGCTATAAAAAGTAGTGATGATTATATTTATAAAACTTGTCATGATTGTGATTACCCTTTTTCTGAACATTACTCTTTTAATGTGGAAACAATTTATAGTATTCAAGTATTTTATGATACTCCCACTATTCTGAATGAAAATAATTTTGCTTATGTGGAGAGTAGTAAATTTTCTATGCAAGTAGATTATCAAAAGAATGCTTTAGGTGCTGGTTATATTGTTGAATTCATTCATGATGCTACTGAAAATTATTATGAGGGAGGAATATATGCTTGTAGGAATTGTAATAATATCATGTTTCCTGTCTATGTGCTTAAAGTTTTGAGGTTACGCTTGTTTTGCCTTACTATGCTAGTTGATTATTGTTCCGATAAGTTGTTTGCTCACAAAACCTTATGCATAGGAAGTGGGTTAGACTTAAATGTGCTAGTCATGATGCTCTCTTTATGTTTCAATTCTTATCTTTTATGTGAGCATCATTGAAATCATCATGCCTAGCTAGGGGCGTTAAATGATAGCGCTTGTTGGGAGGCAACCCAATTTTATTTTAGTTTCTTGCTTTTTGGTTCTGTTTAGGAATAAATAATCTATCTAGCTTCTGTTTAGATGTGGTTTTGTGTTTTAATTCGTGTTTGTGCCAAGTAAGACCTATAGGATCTTCTTGGATGATAGTTATTTGATCTTGCTGAAAATTCCAGAAACTTTCTGTTCACGAAAACAATTGTTTAAAATCACCAGAACGTGATAAAATACTGATTCTAATTGCAGAAGATCAATAATGAAATTATCTAGGTCGTCCTATTTTGGTAGAAGTTTTTGAGTTCCAGAAGTTTGCGTTAGTTACAGATTACTACAGACTGTTCTGTTTTTGACAGATTCTGTTTTTCGTGTGTTGTTTGCTTATTCTGATGAATCTATGGCTAGTAAAATAGTTTATAAACCATAGAGAAGTTGTAATACAGTAGATTTAACACCAATACAAATAAAGAATGAGTTCATTACAATACCTTAAAGTGGTGCTTTGTTTTCTTTCGCTAACGGAGCTTACGAGTTTTCTGTTGAGTTTTGTGTTGTGAAGTTTTCAAGTTTTGGGTGAAGATTCGATGGACTATGGAATAAGGAGTGGCAAGAGCCTAAGCTTGGGGATGCCCAAGGCACCCCAAGGTAATATTCAAGGACAACCAAGAGCCTAAGCTTGGGGATGCCCCGGATGGCATCCCCTCTTTCGTCTTCGTTCATCGGTAACTTTACTTGGAGCTATATTTTTATTCACCACATGATATGTGTTTTGCTTGGAGCGTCATTTTATTTTATTTTGTTTTGCTTGCTGTTTGAATAAAGTATCAAGATCTGAAATTCTTAAATGTTAGAGAGTCTTCACATAGTTGTATAATTATTCGACTACTCATTGATCTTCACTTATATCTTTCGAAGTAGTTTGTCATTTGCTCTAGTGCTTCACTTATATCCTTTTAGAGCACGACGGTGGTTTTATTTTGAAGAAATAGATGAACTCTCATGCTTCACTTATATTATTTTGAGAGTCTTTAGAACAACATGGTAGTTTGCTTTGGTTATGAAACTAGTCCTAATATGATGGGCATCCAAGATGGGTATAATAAAAACTTTCATATAAGTGCATTGAATACTAAGAGAAGTTTGATACTTGATGATTGTTTTGAGATATGGAGATAGTGATATTAAAGTTGTGCTAGTTGAGTAGTTGTGAATTTGAGAAATACTTGTGTTCAAGTTTGCAAGTCCGTAGCATGCACGTATGGTAAACGTTGTGTAACAAGTTTGAAACATGAGGTGTTATTTGATTGTCTTCCTTATGAGTGGCGGTCGGGGACGAGCGATGGTCTTTTCCTACCAATCTATCCCCCTAGGAGCATGCACGTAATGCTTGGTTTTTGATGACTTGTAGATTTTTGCAATAAGTATGTGAGTTCTTTATGACTAATGTTGAGTCCATGGATTATACGCACTCTCACCCTTCCATCATTGCTAGCCTCTTCGGTACCGTGCATTGCCCTTTCTCACCTTGAGAGTTGGTGCAAACTTCGCCGGTGCATCCAAACCCCGTGATATGATACGCTCTATCACACATAAACCTCCTTATATCTTCTTCAAAACAGCCACCATACCTACCTATTATGGCATTTCCATAGCCATTCCGAGATATATTGTCATGCAACTTTCCACCGTTCCGTTTATTATGACACACTTCATCATTGTCATATTGCCTTGCATGATCATGTAGTTGACATCGTATTTGTGGCAAAGCCACCATGCATAATTATCATACATGTCACTCTTGATTCATTGCCCATCCCGGTACACCGCCGGAGGCATTCATATAGAGTCATATCTTGTTCTAGTATCGAGTTGTAATCATTGTGTTGTAAATAAATAGAAGTGTGATGATCATCATTAATAGAGCATTGTCCCCCAAAAAAAGAGAAAGGCCAAAAAAAGGGAAGGCCCAAAAAAAGAAAAAAAGAAAAAAAAAGAAAAAAAAGGGGCAATGCTACTATCCTTTTTCCACACTTGTGCTTCAAAGTAGCACCATGATCTTTATGATAGAGAGTCTCTTGTTTTGTCACTTTCATATACTAGTGGGAATTTTTCATTATAGAACTTGGCTTGTATATTCCAACAATGGGCCTCCTCAAGTGCCCTAGGTCTTCGTGAGCAAGCAAGTTGGATGCACACCCACTTAGTTTCTTTTGTTGAGCTTTCATACATTTATAGCTCTAGTGTATCCGTTGCATGGCAATCCCTACTCCTTGCATTGACATCAATTGATGGGCATCTCCCTAGCCCATTGATTAGCCGCGTCGATGTGAGACTTTCTCCTTTTTGTCTTCTCCACATAACCCCCTCATTATATTCTATTCCACCCATAGTGCTATATCCATGGCTCACGCTCATGTATTGCGTGAAAGTTGAAAAAAGTTTAAGATTACTAAAGTATGAAACAATTGCTTGGCTTGTCATCGGGGTTGTGCGTGATGAGAGCGTTCTTGTGTGACGAAAATGGAGCATGACCAAACTATATGCTTTTGTAGGGATGAACTTTCTTTGGCCATGTTATTTTGAGAAGACATGATTGCTTAGTTAGTATGCTTGAAGTATTATTATTTTTATGTCAATATTGAACTTTTGTCATGAATCTTATGGATCTGAATATTCTTGCCACAATAAAGAGAATTACATGGATAAATATGTTAGGTAGCATTCCACATCAAAAATTCTGTTTTTATCATTTACCTACTCGAGGACGAGCAGGAATTAAGCTTGGGGATGCTTGATACGTCTCCAACGTATCTATAATTTTTGATTGTTCCATGCTATTATATTATCTGTTTTGGATGTTTATGGGATTTATTAAACACTTTTATATTATTTTTGGGACTAACCTATTAACCCAGAGCCCAGTGCCAGTTTCTGTTTTTCTTCTTGTTTCAGTGTTTCGCAGAAAAGGAATATCAAACGGAGTCCAAACGGAATGAAACCTTCGGAAAAGTTAATTTTGGAAAGAAAGCAATACGGGAGACTTGGAGTGCACGTCAGGGGATCAACGAGGAGGGCACGAGGCAGGGGGTGCGCCCACCCCCCTGGGCGCGCCCTCCACCCTTGTGGCTCCCCTTACCGACTTCTTTCGCCTATATATCTCCATATACCCTAAAACGATCGGGGAACAGAATATATCGGGAGTTCTGCCGCTGCAAGCCTCTGTAGCCACCAAAACCCAATCGGGACCCTGTTCCGGCATCCTGCCGGAGGGGGGATCCCTGCCCGGTGGCCATCTTCATCATCCCGGCGCTCTCCATGACGAGGAGGGAGTAGTTCACCCTCGGGGCTGAGGGTATGTACCAGTAGCTATGTGTTTGATCTCTCTCTCTCTCTCGTGTTCTTGAGGTGGTACGATCTTGATGTATCGCGAGCTTTGCTATTATAGTTGGATCTTATGATGTTTCTCCCCCTCTACTCTCTTGTAATGGATTGAGTTTTCCTTTTGAAGTTATCTTATCGGATTGAGTCTTTAATGATTTGAGAACACTTGATGTATGTCTTGCGTGGGATAACCGTGGTGACAATGGGTTATTCTATTGATTCACTTGATGTATGTTTTGGTGATCAACTTGCGGGTTCCGCCCATGAACCTATGCATAGGGGTTGGCACACATTTTCGTCTTGACTCTCCGGTAGAAACTTTGGGGCACTCTTTGAAGTACTTTGTGTTGGTTGAATAGATGAATCTGAGATTGTGTGATGCATATCGTATAATCATGCCCACGGATACTTGAGGTGACATTAGAGTATCTAGGTGACATTAGGGTTTTGGTTGATTTGTGTTTTAAGGTGTTATTCTAGTACGAACTCTTGAATAGATCGATCCGAAAGAATAACTTTGAGGTGGTTTCGTACCCTACCATAATCTCTTCGTTTGTTCTCCGCTATTAGTGTCTTTGGAGTGACTCTTTGTTGCATGTTGAGGGATAGTTATGTGATCCAATTATGTTATTATTGTTGAGAGAACTTGCACTAGTGAAAGTATGAACCCTAGGCCTTGTTTCCTAGCATTGCAATACCGTTTACGCTCACTTTTATCATTGGTTACCTTGCTGTTTTTATATTTTCAGATTACAAAACCTATATCTACCATCCATATTGCACTTGTATCACCATCTCTTCGCCGAACTAGTGCACCTATACAATTTACCATTGTATTGGGTGTGTTGGGGACACAAGAGACTCTTTGTTATTTGGTTGCAGGGTTGTTTGAGAGAGACCATCTTCAACCTACGCCTCCCATGGATTGACAAACCTTAGGTCATCCACGTGAGGGAAATTTGCTACTGTCCTACAAACCTCTGCACTTGGAGGCCCAACAACGTCTACAAGAAGAAGGTTGCGTAGTAGATATCAGAACTCCATGCAGACATACGATCCTGGTCATGTATATCTTTGCCAACTTAGCACTGGTGTAAGTGGTCTTCACTGGGATGAAATGAGCTACTTTCGTCAAACGATCGACTACAACCCATATCGAGTCATAGCCTGAACGAGTCCTGGGTAATCCCGTGATAAAGTCCATGCCTAGTTTATCCCACTTCCATTCGGGTATCGGCATGGTTGTAGCAATCCTGCTGGCTTCTGATGCTCTGCCTTCACTCTCTGACAAACATCACAAACTGCTACATACTCCGCAATATCCTTCTTCATTCCGGTCCACCAGAAACTATCCTTCAAATCCAGATACATCTTGGTATTTCCTGGGTTAATCGAATATGGCGAATCATGGGCCTCTTGCAGAATCAACTTCCTGATCTCCTGATCATTTGGCACATATACGCGGTCCTCAAACCATAAAGTATCGTGCTCATCCTCACGAAATCCTTTAGCTTTTCCTTTGCTCATTCGTTCCTTTATTTCGGCTATCTCCTTGTCCGTCTTCTGAGCTTCTCTGATCTAATCCATAAAAGTAGACTGAATCTCCAAAGCTGCTACATAACCTCTCGGAACTATCTCCAAACATAGCTCGCGAAGGTCATCTGCCAACTCCTTGGGTAATTCTCCGGTCATGAGTGTATTGCCATGGCTTTTGCGGCTCAACGCATCGGCTACTACGTTAGCCTTTTTGGGACGATAATGCAATCTCATATCATAATCCTTAATGAGCTCTAACCATCTCCTTTGCCTGAGATTCAACTCCTTCTGCGTGAAGATATACTTCAAACTCTTGTGATCTGTGTATACCTCACAATGGTTTCCGATGAGAAAATGTCTCCAAGTCTTCAACGCATGCACTACGGCTGCTAACTCCAAATCATGCGTAGCATAATTTAACTCATGGGGTTTAAGCTGTCGTGAGGCATATGAAACAACTCTTCCCTCCTGCATTAGTACGGCTCCAAGTCCTCGACGAGAAGCGTCGCAATACACTTCATAATCCTTACGTTGATCTGGCAGAATCAACACTGGTGATGTAACCAAGCGTTTCTTCAACTCCTGAAAACTGGCCTCACATTCCTCAGTCCATTTGAACTTGGTGTCCTTCTTCAACAACTCCGTCATAGGCTTTGCAATCCTTGAGAAATTGTCAATGAACCTCCGGTAGTATCCTACGAGTCCAAGAAAACTCCGGATCTCTCCAACTAACGTGGGTGACTCCCAATTTGTCACAGTGACAACTTTGGTGGGGTCTACTGCTATTCCTTCTCCGGATATAACATGTCCAAGAAATCCAACTTCCTTCAACCAAAACTCACACTTGCTGAACTTGGCGTATAGCTGATGTTCTCTGAGCTTCCCAAGTACCAAACGAAAATGCTCTTTATATTCTTCTTCATTCTTCGAGTAGACTAGAATATCATCAATGAACACCACGACGAACTTATCCAAAAACTCCATAAACACCTTGTTCATCATGTTCATAAAATAGGCAGGTGCGTTAGTCAGGCCAAATGACATAACGGTATACTCATATAGCCCGTACCTTGTGGTAAAAGTTGTCTTAGGTATATCCTGCTCTCGAATCTTCAGCTGGTGGTACCCTGATCGCAGATCGATTTTGGAAAACACCTTAGCTCCTTGAAGCTGGTCAAACAAATCATTGATCATTGGTAGTGGGTACTTGTTCTTGATCGTCACCTCATTCAATCCTTGATAATCAACAACCATCCTTAATGATCCATCCTTCTTCTCCACTAGAAGTACTGGGGATCCCCAAGGTGACGAACTTGGGTGAATATAACCTTTATCTAGTAACTCCTTAATCTGCTTCTTAATTTCCTCCAAATCCTTTGCGTGCATTCTGTACGGTCTCTTAGATATTGGCCCTGTGCCTGGCAAAAGCTCAATTAAAAACTCAATGTCTCTATCCGGTGGCATGCCTGGCAACTCTTCTGGAAATACAGCCGGAAAATCCTTCACCACTGGTACTTCCTCATGTACAACTCCTGATAAGGAATTTACTTGAGTCCTATTCGGCACATGCTGGGATACATACTTGATCCTTCTTCCTTCTGGGGTGGTGAGCAAAATCGACTTACTGGCGTAGTCAATGTTCCCTCCATACTTCGATAACCAATCCATGCCTAATATCACATCCAGTCCTTGTGACTCCAATACTATTAGGTTTGAGGGAAACAGGTAGTTACCAATCCTTAATGATAATCGATCACACCATAGGCTAGCCATATACTCTGCTCCTGGTGAGGTTACTAACATGGGTGACCTAAGGGCTTGGGTTGGCAGTTTAAACCTATCCACAAATCCCCGTGATATGTATGAATGCGATGCACCATTATCAAAAAGTACGACTTTAGTAAATGACTTAACCAAAAACTTACCTATTACTGCATCGGGTTGGGCTTCAACCTCCTCCACGTTAACGTGGTTCACTTGTCCCCTGGTGAAAGGGTTGGGCTTCTTCCTAGAGCTTCTATTGCCGTTTCCATTCTTAGCTTCAGGACACTCATTGGCGTAATGTCCGGTCTTCTGGCACTTGTAGCAAGTAACATGGCTTAGATCCTTCTTGGCGGGTGTTGCCGGGTTGGAACGGTTCTGTTCGTTGCTTCCTCCATTGCCATTCCCGTTCTTGGCGCCACTATGGTTATGCGAACTCCCTCCAGAGTGATTGTGACTTCCATGGTTATGGACAAGTCCTCCCGAGTTCGGGGTGAAACGAGGTCTCTGATGAGCTCCAGAATTGTACTTCCCTTGTCCATACTTCCTCTTGCGGCTGTCAATCTGCTGCTGCTTCCCTTCAAGCATGAGAGCTGTATCTACCAACTCCTGGTAGTTATTGAAATTTGCCACCATCAACTGCATGCTCAGCTCATCATTCAGTCCTTCCAGAAACTTCTCCTTCTTAGCTGCATCTGTAGCGACGTCATCCGGGGCATAACGTGCTAGCTTATTAAATTCATCCACATACTCGCCAACAGTGCGTCCTCCTTGGCATAAGTTGTGAAACTCGCACTTCTTCATGGCCATAGCTCCTGCTGATACATGGGCAGTGCGAAAAGCCTGCTGGAACTGGTCCCATGTCACAGTGTCGATGGGGTAAGTGACTATGAAATTCTCCCACCATGATGCTGCGGGTCCATCAAGCTGATGTGCGGCAAAACACACTCTCTCCGCATCTGTGCATCCTGCAGTAGTCAACTCCCTTTCAATCTTGCGGAGCCAATCATCTGCAACAATCGGCTCGGTGCTACTGGGGAACACCGGCGAATTCAGCCTAAGAAAACGGGCTAAGTGATCAACTGGTGGTGGTGGGGGTGGGTTGTTGTTGTTCCCCTGGTTCTGATTCTGGACTAGTATCTGCGTTAATGCATTCTGCTGCTGGATCAACTGAGTGAGCTCCCGTGGGAAAGCAAATCCATTATCGCGTCTCGGAGGCATCTGCTGGGTTTTAGAAAAGATGAGAAAACAGAGTAGAATGAGGTCTAGGGGGAAAACACTACCCACATGCACATGAGACAAACACAAACATATCACTCAATCAATCAAACAAGGGCATACAATCGGTCTAGAACTATCGTTACAAAAGTACTCGGACTATACTATATACATGGTGGAATACTACTACTGATATGGTGGTCGACTAGAAAAATTGATCGGTCGAAGACTCCATGATATCCGCTCCAGCTTCATCAACATAGTCATCATCGCTATCATCAGGGTCCGAGTCAGTGTCGTCGATGATGATGTAGTTCTCCGGGCAAGTGGGACCGTCATCTTCTCCTCCTGGCGTGGGGTCTCCCATGAAAACTCCTAGCTTCCTTGTCAGGTCGTCATTCTTCTCCACTAGTACGACAATTTCCTCCATATAATCCTCGCGAGTAGCCTCGAGTTCTTCCTCCAATTCCGTGATCCTTGTCATCGCCTTCTTCAAATCTATCATCCTGCGCACATCTGGTTCTCCTGGTGTCAAATGTGCTGGTTTAACTCCTGGATGAAAGCTGCAATCGATCTATCCTTCCTGGTGCTGATCATCTCCCATTGCTCATCTCGGCGCCCACAAATCTGGTAGATAGTATCCTTGAGATCCTTGTGGTAAACTTCTCCAATGTGTCCCATGGTGATGTGGGCTGCCATACTCTTTCCTAGACTCCAGGTCGGTGCATCAAAAGAAAACTCTATGGGCTCAGTGACTGGCGTGAATGTCCTTCCTGGAACTTGAACTTGAATCATCCAGCGCTCCTCTTCTGGTAAAGTGGCGTTGTAAGTCCCGGTGAAGCTTGGTATTCCGATGTTCAGGTACCTAGTGACTTCCTTCAAGTGGCGTCCAAAAGGTGTGTCTTCATCCGGTTGCGTGAACTTGATCCTTGCATCCGCCATCCTAAAGAGTAGAAAAATGGAGAGAAGTCAGAAATGAGAAGAGAGTAGTGATCTAGGGCTTTAGCTTAGTGGTCGTGTCCTATAGTCAGCGTGTGCTCTGGTACCATCTTGTAGCCACCAGACCTCAAACAGTCTGATCTCTGTGCATCAGTGTCATCCCTGGATCGGTAATGCTGACACGCACAGTACTTAAAGGATTTATAACAGAGTAGCAATCACACACTTATTACATCGAATGTCTCAAAAGAGAACTTATTACAATAAATATGGCTTAAGGCCATCTAATACTATAACAGCGGAAGGATTGGAAGATAAAGTGAGTCCATCAACTCCAATGGCATCACTGAGTGAAAGACCACGACCTAAGGCACCTTACTCATCGTCTGAAAAGTCTGCAACATGATACGTTGCAGCCCGAAAACGGGTCAGCACATGGAATATGCTGGCAATGTAACACAAGAGAGTAAAGAACAGAAATAATGCTATCACTACATGCATATATGGCTGGTGGAGGCTGTATGGTTAATATGTTTTGCGAAAAGCCAATTTTTTCCTACAACAAAGGAATAAAATGTATTTAACTATCATGGTGGTTGTTAAACATTGAGAATGGTAAACCCCATCTCAATCCCAATTAAAAGTAATTAACCCAATCAAATTTTATAATTAAGAGTGATGAGATCCACATGATAATCCAAGAAACCAGATATTCAAGATGTCCATAACCGGGGACACGGCTAACCATGATTAGTTTGTACACTCTGCAGAAGTTTGTGCACTTTTCCCCACAAGAATCGATCTCCTCTATTGGATTTCTCCCACTTCATGGTGTTTGAGAAACGGATGACCGAGACACAGTCTTTCAGAAGCATTAGCACCTTACGATGGGTAGACAGTACCACTTACATCCCCTACATCTGCTAGTCTACCACTGTAAGAGTTCACACGACTTAATCAACTATGCCAGAGCCCATAATGGCTTGTGGCTGCACATGGAAGTTTCTAGCATGAATAATCTTATGATCCCTTTGAGCCTGGGTGGCAGTCCATAGGAGAATCACACGGTACCCCGGAATTTCCAAAAAATACAGGCAATCACTGGATTCCCAAGGTGCCTCAATCCACCCAGATGTGTATTAAAGTTGCCACCTTAAGTTAACCATTAATTAACAATCTCACATCTGTCATGAATACACTCAAACCCAATCCACGTCTACAAGCATAGCATGGCAATATAAGCATAACGTAGAAGTAACTCCCAGGGTTTGATAATAAACAGGTGAATAGGTACTACCTCATCTACTTCCAAAACCCACAATTTAATTCAGATCCTAACCATGCAATTGTTTGAGGATTGATCTAATGCAATAAAACTGGGTAGTAAAGAGGTATGATCAAAGTGTTACTTGCCTTGCTGATGATCCGCGAAACCTAGAGACTCGTAGTAGCACGCTTCGCACTCCGTGTACTCTATCGCAAACAAACAAGCATACAATAAGCAATCAAGCAAGGGCACGGGTAAAACTCAAATAAGAGATCTAACCAGAAAGTTCAACTTAAGAACTCCAGTTTGCAAAAAGAATCAAATCAAACGAAGCAACAAAACTCAAACGGCGAAAAAAACAAGCTTCGTTTACTAATCTGGACTAAAGTCAAATTTTACAGTAGCAAAAACTTGTTTAAGTTGGTTAAACAGAAAGAGGGCTTCGAGACAAAACTCTAGGCGCTTGAATCGCCTGATTCCGATAAACGAGCGAAAAGATAAACTAAAACAAAAATCGGATCAGAAATCGCGATCGAAAATAATCGCGGAAAATCCGAGAAAAAGAAAAACTGATGAACGGGCTAACGAACGAACGTTCGCTGTCTGGGGCTAAACGGTGAAAACCGTTCCTTAAAACGAACGTACGTACGAACGTCCGCTAAATAACTAAACCGAAAAAAACGATCTAAAAAGGCATCTAGGGTTTCCAAAAAAAACCGATCGGTTTCCTCGCGAAAACTGAGGCGGCGGCTACCTCCGGCGACGTCGAGGCAACGGCGCGGTGGCGGGTCGGCGGCAAGGCGCAGCGGCGGGGCGGTGGTGCGGCGCGGCGGCGTCGGCGGCGAGGTGCGGCGAAGGGGCGGTGGTGCGGCGCGGCGGCGGCGCGGCTAGGGTTAGGGTTTGGGGCGGCGGGCCGGGTGGGCTGGCGGCGGTGGCTGGGCCTTGGGGCGGCTCGGGGCGGCGGCTTATAAAGCCCCCCCGGGCGGAGTCCCGCTCGGGTACGGCCCGGAGTGGGTTTCGTTTCTTTTAATAATTCTAACGTGCAGAAAAAGAAAGAAAATAAGTACTAAACGGACTCCAAAAATCACGAAATAAATTTTCCCCGTCCTTTAAAAATAAGCGGGACAAGGAGAACATTTATTTGGGCCTGTAATGCAATTTTGAAAAAACGCATATTTTCCTAATTCAAATAAAATAGCGATAAAACTCCGAATAAAAATCTTATTTGATTTTAATATTGAATCTCCAATATTTATTTATTTTGAGGAAGTCATTTTATCCTCTCTCTTTTATTTTTATAAAAGAAATATTCGAAGAGAAAATAATTAAAATCAAACGATCCTCTTTTTCAAAATTTGAGAAAACTCAAATATGAAAATAACGAAATCCCCAACACTCTCCGTGGGTCCTTGAGTTGCGTAGAATTTGTAGGATCAAACCAAAATGCAATTAAATATGATATGCAATGATGATCTAATGTATAACATTCCAAATTGAAAATTTGGGATGGTACAGATGACGAACGAGCTTCCTCTTACGGCCTTCAATTTTTTTATACGTCTAAGTCTAACGTGCACTACTACAACTGTAATGTGAAATTTTGGAAATTCTAGGGGTCATTTGACCTTTTACAGACATTTAAGTGATTTTCTAGCCATTTAATGACCGTAATTCAAATTTGAACTACATCTACATGCAACGCCTAACCATAACGGTTTAAAAAAAATCATATTTGTGTACTTGTGTGCGAGTTCACTCCATGTGCAGTAAATTAGAAGGAATTTTCAAACATATTGGTCTCACGACATGGACAATATGCATGGAGTGCCATGGCACTTTAATTCCAAAAATTAAAAAATAATCAGAAAAACATGAAACCATGCTTGATGTAATGTCATGCCACCAAGATGATGTGATAAAAAATTGGCATGTGTGACGAAAGTTTGGACACACACCCCTCACAAACCGGAGCAACTCACTAGGAGGCTCATGATTCCGAGAGAGAATGATGCATGTTTGATGACGAACAGGAGATAGCTTCCTCTTACGACCTTCAAAATTTATTCTACGTTAAACGTGCACTACTACAACTGTACTATGAAAATTTGGAAAATTCTAGCGGTCATTTAACCTTTTAAAGACATTTAAGTGATTTTCTAGCCATTTAATGACCGTAATTCGAATTCGAACTACATCTACATGCAACGCCTAACCATAACGGTTTGAAAAATCATATTTGTGTACTTGTGTGGGAGTTAATTCCATGTGCAGTAAATTAGAAGGAATTTTCAAACATATTGGTCTCATGGCATGGTCACATGCATGGAGTGCCATGGCATTTTAATTCCAAAAAATTAAAAAATGACCAGAAGAACATGAAACTTTGCTTGATTTAATGTCATGCCAACAAGATGATGTGGTAAAAAAATTGGCCTGTTTGACGAAATTTGGACACACACTCCTCACAAACCAGAGCAACTCACTAGAAGGCTCGTGGTTCCGAGAGGGAACAATGCATGTTTGATGACGAACGAGAGATAGCTTCCTCTTACGGCCTTCAATTTGTTTCTACGTCTAACATGCACTACTACAACTGTAATGTGAAATTTTGGAAAATTCTAGGGGTAATTTGACCTTTTAAAGACATTTAAGTGATTTTCTAGCCATTTAATGACCGTAATTCAAATTTGAACTGCATCTACATGCAACACCTAACCATAACGGTTTGAAAAATCACATCTGTGTACTTGTGTGCGAGTTAATTCCATGTGCAGTAAATTAAAAGGAACTTTCAAACAGATTTGTCTCACGACATGGACACATGCATATGTATGCATCGAGTGACATGGCATTTTAATTCCAAAAAATTAAAAAAAAATCGGAAACACATGAAACCTTGCTTGATGTAATGTCATGCCACCAAGATGATGTGGTAAAAAAATTGGCATGTTTGACGAAAGTTTGGACACACACCCCTCACAAACCGGAGCAACTCACTAGAAGGCTCGTGGTTCCGAGAGGGAACAAATGCATATTTGATGACGAACGGGAGATAGCTTCCTCTTACGGCCTTCAATTCTTTTCTACGTTTAACATGCACTACTACAAATGTAATGTGAAATTTTGGAAAATTCTAGGGGTCATTTGACCTTTTAAAGACATTTAACAGATTTTCTAGCCATTTAATGATCGTAATTCAAATTTGAACTACATCTACATGCAATGGCTATCCATAAGGGTTTGAAAAATCATATTTGTGTACTTGTGTGCGAGTTAATTCCATGTGCAGTAAATTAGAAGGAATTTTCAAACATATTTGTCTCACGACATGGACACATGCATATGTATGCATGGAGTGACATGGCATTTCAATTCCAAAAAATTAAAAAATCAGAAACACATGAAACCTTGCTTGATGTAATGTCATGCCACCAAGATGATGTGGTAAAAAAATTAGCATGTTTGACGAAAGTTTGGACACACACCCCTCACAAACCGGAGCAACTCACTAGAAGGCTCGTGATTCTGAGAGGGAACAATGCATGTTTGATGACGAACGGGAGATAGCTTCTTCTTACGGCCTTCAATTTTTTTTCTACGTCTAACATGCACTACTACAACTGTAATGTGAAATTTTGGAAAATTCTAGGGGTCATTTGACCTTTTAAAGACATTTAAGTGATTTTCTAGCCATTTAATGACCGTAATTCAAATTTGAACTACATCTACATGCAATGGCTAACCATAACGGTTTGAAAAATCATATTTGTGTACTTGTGTGCGAGTTAATTCCATGTGCAGTAAATTAGAAGGAGTTTTCAAACATATTTGTCTCACGACATGGACACATGCATATGTATGCATGGAGTGACATGGCATTTTTTCCAAAAAATTTAAAAAATATCACAAACACATGAACCCTTGCTTGATGTAATGTCATGCCACCAAGATGATGTGGTAAAAAAATTGGCATGTTTGACAAAAGTTTGGACACACACCCCTCACAAACCAGAGCAACTCACTAGAAGGCTCGTGGTTCCGAGAGGGAACAATGCATGTTTGATGACGAACGGGAGATATCTTCCTCTTACGGCATTCAATTTTTTTTCTACGTTTAACGTGCACTACTACAACTGTAATGTGAAATTTGGAAAATTCTAGGGGTCATTTGACCTTTTAAAGACATTTAAGTGATTTTCTAGCCATTTAATGACCGTAAGTCAAATTTGAACTACATCTACATGCAACGCCTAACCTTGGCACTCCATGGCATTTTAATTCCAAAAAATTAAAAAATGACCAGAAAAACATGAAACCTTGCTTGGTTTAATGTCATGCCAACAAGATGATGTGGTAAAAAATTGGCCTGTTTGACGAAATTTGGACACACAGCCCTCACAAACCGGAGCAACTCACTAGAAGGTTCGTGGTTCCGAGAGGGAACAATGCATGTTTGATGACGAATGGGAGATAGCTTCCTCTTACGCCTTCAATTTTTTTTCTACATTTAACGTGCACTAATACAACTGTCATGTGAAAATTTGGAAAATTTCAGGGGTCATTTGACCTTTTAAAGACATTTACGTGATTTTCTAGACATTTAAGTGCAAGTTAAAAAATTATTAGATGATGTAAATATCTGGTGTTCAAAAAAGAAAATGTAAAGATCTGGCAAGACAACCGCCCCCCACATGATTGGCACTCTATCTTGCGGCTCAAGGTTTGGTAGGTGAGTGGCAGGGATCATTAATCAGACATGGTTCTGTATTGGAAACCGTCAACTATTATGTTCACACACGGATTTTGCTACGGGAATCGTGTGTAATTCACACTACAGTACTCGTAAATTCCGGCGACCGGCGTGTGTACTGTCCGTGTCGATCTAGATTTCGCCCGGCAATAAATACTACCCTGCTCACGTCGTCCCGCCTGCATTCTCATCTACATCCTGCCCTCGCTCGCCCTCTCTCTTTCTCTCAAATCTCTGCCATGGCGCCACCGGTCTGCCCACACGCCAACGAGGAGTCGCCGCCTCGCGAGGACGCTCACTCGAATAGCTGCGACAAGGACCCCTACGCGCCGTCGGACGAGGTTGCGCTGGACCCCCAAAATTTGGATTGGTTTTGGGGCCAGTACAATCTTTGTCTATGGAAGTCGCTGCCGCCGGCTGAGAAAGCCAGGCAAGTGGCATTCAAGAAGGAGATGGCGGAGGAGGAAGCCAGGTACCAAGCGGCCTGTGAAGCCCGTGATGCCGCCTGGAAAAAGGAGGCGGCGGAGCTTTGGGGGCGGGCGCGTCGTCGTGCGGAGGAGGTGTACGAAGACGGGTACTTTGTGAGGAAGGTCAAAGGCGCTGGGAGCCTCATCGCTGCATGGAGGTGGGCCGATAAGCTCCAGCGTGCCACCGACGAGGAGCTCCGGTGGGCGCCCAACGAAATGGCAAGATCGTTCGCGCTCGTCCGCCAGCAAGAAGCAGATCGGTACGTCAAGCGCTACGAGGCAGAGGAGGTGGAGTACTGCCTCCGTACTGGGAAGACATCACTCACCAGGGAGCTGCTGGCGAGGGGCTGCAGGAATACTGGCCCCAGGAGGGATTATTAGTTTTAGTAATGTTCGTTTTCAATTTTATGCATTGTACCTAGTAGTTAAGTATCATCACGTATATGTGATGATATTATATATATATATGCTGTGATGAACTAATGAACAATTAATATATATATATATATTATGAATTCCATTTTCTATCTGTTTTTGTATACTAATTTGAATCTAGTTGTTATCATCCACATATACAGAATGGAAAGAATACACACACACATTGAAACAGAACATATAAGAACGCAAAACAGAGTACACACATTGAAACAAAGGAATAAACATAGCAATACTATGATTGTTGTGAATACATAGCTATCCACGTCGAAACGACTCAACAAAATAAAACGCGTCCAGGAGACCATGACCAGCAGCCCTTACCTACGGTAGCTCTTGGCTCTCCCTGAACTCGTGCAGGCGTTCGTCCAAGCGGTCGACACGCTCGCGGTACATCTGGAGCGTGATCTCGAGCTCCAAGTTGGCTATTTCATCGAAGATCACCAGCTCGAGGATGCGACGGCCATGTTCCTCTACTGCGCCCAGGTGGACACCCGCGCCAAGGAGGCGGTCGAGCGTACCGACCAGCGCGTTGGCATCGAGCGGGCCGCGGACAAGGCGAACGGCGCGACCCATGCGAACGGCGCGGTGGGCGTTCGGTGCAAGTACGGCGCGGCCGGCCTCTGGTGCACGTACGGCGTAGAGGGCCTCTGCCCACTCCTGGCGAGGAATGGGGGTACTGACGGGACATGTACCCAGCTATGATGTTGTGTCGACAGCAGGCAAGCGCCGATGGATCCGTTGTTGCTGTGTGGCACGCCGTGCCTCTCGCTCTGCGACGCTCCAACGGTCTTGTCGTGCGGTGAGCCGCAGCCTATCGGCGCGAACGCGCCTAGCTTGCTCTGCGGCGCGCCATCGATCATGTTGTGCGGCGAGCTGCAGCCTGTCGGCGCTGACATGCCTATCTTGATCCGCGACACTCAAGCGCCATGCGCCAAAGGTCTGCTCAACCCTGGCGGTGACGCGCATCATGGCGTCGTCCATCGCATTGCCGGGGAGCGCCTCGGCCTCGACCGGCCGTGGCGCCTGCTCGTTTTGATGGCAGAGGCGGCGCCTTGGTGGGTTGGCATGCTTGGAAAAGGTGGATGTGCTATAGGCTGCGCTTGTCGCCTCCGTGCATCGCGCGCCGCCTAGGTTTATGCGCAATATCGCTGGGTGGCGGGAAACAGGTGAGGAGATGGCGAGAAACGGTGGCGTGTTCATAAAACGCCATCAATTAATGGAAACATAGCATAGAAGGAACATCGAGCTAGCACAAGAAGTAGATGATGATCTGATGAACACGGACCACACTAGGGAACCCGTCGGTGATGAATTCATCAAGCGCAAACGGTTGAATACTAGCAAGCGTTTGCCCACAACACACACGGCTTATTCCATCACAAACAGGTCGGATGGATCAACTATATGCCACGTATCGCACATTGTCAAAAAGTAATGCGGTATACCTTCTTGAACATGTGTTAAAAAAACAAGGACCTCGAGGTTAAATTAACTCATGGGATGGATCATCCAGGTCAAAGGTAATTTAATTTGACCGGGATGACCCATCCCATCAGTTAATTTAACATCAAGACAACTTCCCATCCAGTCACCCATCTGATGGCTGCTCCAGCCTGAGCACACTTAACTTGAGAGTTCTCTTAGATGAGCTACTGGTGGAACAGCTAGTCCTTGCTGATATAGGATGCCTCTTCGCATCCTTGTGGCCAATAGATGTTGTGTAGACAGAGCATATCACATACGTCTTATTAGAAGAAATCGTCTGTGTTATTATCAGTCTTCGCACACATTTCTGATTACAGACCTGTTTGCCACGTATCACACACATCTTGATATATTGAATCGTTTCTATTCTCTTGTCTCAACGCGAACAGTTCATCCGAGTGAACCGCATGCCGTATATCGCACACACCTTGATCTGGCTGACCGTTTCTTTTGTGTTGCCTAATCACAAACATTTCATCTGAGTGAACCATATGTTGTATATTGCACACACCTCCATATGGCTGCCCATTTATTTTGTTCCTCCTCATCGCAAATAGTTAATTGAATTGAACCGTATGCCCTGCATCGCACATGCAACTAAAATATGAGCCGTGTTTGATGCATCCTCCATCGCAAATGTTTTGCACCTTTTTTGACAGTTTTTTTTACACCACTATTTGTGATTATTGCATCGCACACAGTTTCGTCGAAGGGTCTCTGATCGTAGTGTCGTGTTAGCAGCATCCTGCGGTAGTGGTGGCCCGAACCTGGGTAAACTACCTTGTCCCTTTTCCTTCCTGTTCATTGAGATAGGCCGTGAGGTTGGCGAGTAAGCAGACTGGGGAGGTTGAGTTCTTCGCACGCACCCCAGAGTTCGAATCTATCAAGGGTCTGCGGAGCCCAAATTTGACATTGGCGCGCCAGGTAGGGGTGCGTCGGAGCCTCTCTTCCTCCAGTCGATTCGCCACCGTTTCGCCGTCCCCATGGCTGATGCTCGTCGAGTTCGTGCTGAGCACCGGGCCACCCTCGCCGCTCGCGTCGCCCATACGGCGCCCGCAGGCGATGGTGCTCCCCATCGCTCCCCGTCGCCCGCAGCCAATACTGCCACCGGCCCGGTGGCCCACGAGTAGCAGGCTTCATCGATGCAGCCCTCCATGCGGCGGGATGGGCGCACCGCCACTCCGTCGCTGACCCCCGCGGCCGCTTCGTCGTCTCATGCTCATCGCGGGTCAGCGAATGCGCTGGCTGCGTTGCTCATGGCGTGCAAGCTCCTGCGCTATCGCCCCATCGACGACCTCTACGAGGACTGGCTGGACCGCATTGCCGAGCTCGTCAGCGCCGCCGGAGAGTCTCCCACGCCACCCCGCTCGCTGCATCACCCGCCGCCTGCCGCAGGTGACGTGGCGCACAGTGTGCCTCCTCCACCTCCCCGACAAGACGCCATCATCGAGCCAAGGCGGGAGGCTCCTTGGCACGATCCGCAGCGCAGGGCGCCCGCGCGCGATGAGGCAAGCTGCCAGGTGGTGCAGTGGCCGCAAGAAGATGCTCGTGCGCTCCCAGCATCGCCACATCAAGACCGCACGCCGCCTGCGGTGGTGGCACGCGAGCGCCAAGATCAGGCTCTACCTCTACGGCGGGCTCCCGTGACCACAGCGGGATGCCGCGCGTTCACTCCGGAGCTGCGCCGCGTCATCTGGCCAGGGAAGTTCAAGCCCAACCTGCCTCCATGCTACGACGGCACCCCCGACCCTGCCGAGTTCCTGCAGCTCTATGAGCTGAGCATCGAGGCGGCCAACGGCGACGAGAAGGTTATGGCGAACTAATTTCCCATGGCCCTCAAAGACGGCGCGCTCTCGTGGCTCCCGAACCTCCCCGCGGGATCGATCTCCTCCTGGGACAAGATGCGAGAGCGTTTCGTCGCCAACTTCCAAGGCACTAGCGACCGCCCACCAGCCGCGGGTGATACGTCTTCAACATATCTACTTTTCCTAACGCTTTTCCTCTTGTTTTGGACTCTAATTTGCATGATTTGAATGAAACTAACCACCGACTGACGCTGTTTTCAGCAGAACTACCATGGTGTTGTTTTTGTGTAGAAATAAAAGTTCTCGGAATGGAATGAAACTTTGCGAGGATTTTTTCTACAATAAATAAGAATTTCTGGAGCCAAGATCCACCGGAGGGGGCACCTAGGTGGGCACAACCCACCAGGGCGCCCCTCCCCCACCTCCTCGCGCGCCCAGGTGGGTTGTCCCCACCTAGTGGCCCCGAAGACCCTGAAACCGACACTATAAAATCCTATTTTCCAGAAAAAATCAGGGAGAAAGAATTATTGCGATCCATGAGACGGAGCCGCCGTCACCTCATGTTCTTCATCGGGAGGCTAGATCTGGAGTCCATTTGGGGCTCCGGAGAGGGGGGGTCTTCGTTCTTCATCATCACCAACCCTTCTCCATCGCCAATTCCATGATGCTCCCCACCGAGAGTGAGTAATTCCTTCATAGGCTCGCTGGTCGGTGAGGAGTTGGATGAGATTCATGATGTAATCGAGTTAGTTTTGTTAGGGCTTGATCCCTAGTATCCACTATGTTCTAAGATTGATGTTGCTATGGCTTTGACATGCTTAATGCTTGTCACTTTGGGCCCGGGTGCCATGAACTCAGATCTGAACCGTTTATGTTATCACAATTATATCCATGTTCTAGATCCGATCTTGCAAGTTATAGTCACCTACTACGTGTCATGCCGGCAACCCCGGAGTGACAATAGTCGGGACCACTCCCGGTGATGACCGTAGTTTGATGAGTTCATGTATTCACTATGTGTTAATGCTTTGTTCCGGTTCTCTATTAAAAGGAGGCCTTAATATCCCTTAGTTTCCAATAGGACCCCACTGCCACGGGAGGGTAGGACAAAATATGTCATGCAAGTTCTTTCCATAACCACGTATGACTATTTACGGAATACATGCTTACATTATATTGACAAACTGGAGCTAGTGCCATATCGCCCTAGGTTATAACTATCTCATGATGAATATCATCCAACAAGTCACCGATCCAATGCCTACGAATTTGTCTCATATTGTTCTTGCTAAGTTACTATTGTTATCATCACTGTTACACTTGCTACAAAATTACTGCTAGCACCGTTACTGTTACCGTTACTGCTGCCACTGTTATCAAAACTATCGTACTACTTTGCTACTGATCACTTTGCTGCAGATAATTAATCTCTAGGTGTGGTTGAATTGACAACTCAGCTGCAAATACCTTCAAATATTCTTTGGCCCCCCTTGTGTCGAATCTATAAATCTGGGTTGAATACTCTACCCTCGAAAACTGTTGCGATCCCCTATACTTGTGGGTTATAAAGACCTTTTTCTAGCGCCGTTGCCGAGGAGCATAGCTATATCTGTTGAGTCACTTGGGATTATTATCAATTTATCACTATGAAGAATCCGAAGGATGCTAAGACTAAGATATTTCCCTCAAAGATGAGGGGAGGTAAGGAACTGCCATCCAGTTTTGCTTTAGATTCACCTTCTGTTATAAGTAAACTTGCAACACCACCACATGCTATCAATTCCGATATGTCACAAGTTATTGATGATGCTACTTCTACTATGAATGATGCTTCTGATGATGCTAGTACCTTGCTGGATAATGATGATGTGCCACTTGGTGAATTTCTTGATGAACAAATTGCTAGAGTAATACAACATGATGTTGTTGAATCTGATGATGAGCTTGAAACTGAAACTCCGGAAACACCTGCTAGAACTAGCCTTCCTAGATATGAATTGCCTAAGGTACCGGAAGGTTGTGTTATGAATGAGGAGACAACTAGAGATATTCTTGCTTGTAAGGATAGAGATGATCTAGAGAAATTATTATGCAAGTATAAAGAAAAATCTCTGAATGCTAGAATGAAATATTATCCTAAGTTTGCTACTTCATCTATCTTTATTGATGATAAGGATTATGAATTCTCTGTCGACCCAGAGTTAATTACTTTGGTTGAATCTAATCCTTTCCATGGTTATGAAACTGAAACTGTTGTGGCACATCTTACTAAGTTGAATGACATAGCCACCCTTTTTACTCATGATGAGAAAACTCGCCATTACTTTATTCTCAAATTATTTCCTTTCTCATTAAAGGGTGATGGTAAAGCTTGGTACAATACTATTGCTCCTGGTTGTGTGCGTAGTCCCCAGGATATGATTTATTACTTCTCTGAAAAATATTCCCTGCTCATAAGAAACAAGCTGCTTTACAGGAAATATTTAACTTTGTGCAAACTAAAGAAGAGAGTCTCCCACAAGCTCGGCGGAGGCTTTGCCCATTACTTAATGATTTGCCTGATCATCCTCTCAAGAAAAATGAAATACTTGATATCTTCTATAATGGACTAACCGTTGCTTCTAGGGACTTCCTAGATAGTTGTGCTGGTTGTGTTTTCAGGGAACGAACTGTTGGGCAAAGCTGAAGAATTATTGAATAACATATTGAAGAATTATGATGATTTGACTCTTCCCGAACCACCGCCAAAACCCATTCCGAAGAAGAGGGGTATATTATATCTCAGTCCTGAAGATATGCAAGAGGCAAAGAAATATATGAAGGAAAAGGGTATTAAAGCTGAGGATGTTAAAATTTTACCTCCTATTGAAGAAATACATGGGCTTAATACACCACCACTTCCTAAAGTGATAGAGGTAAATTCTCTAATGAAGTTCAATGATACTGACAATCCTCACAATATGCATCCTAACCAATTCCTTTATGAGTTTGAAAACTGCATTACTTCAATGCAAATATTATGAAATAATTGAAATAAAATTCTGATATGATTGCTCGCTTGAGTGACTTGTTATTTATAATCTCAAATGATGTTATAGGTGTTGGAAAGCATGCTTCTATGGTTCAAAATCGGTTAGAACAAGTTGCTAAATCTCAAAGAGGTGTTGAAATACAATTCTGATATGATTGCTCGCTTGAGTGACTTGTTATTTAGAATCTCAAATGATGTTAGAGGTGTTGGAAAGCATGCTTCTATGGTTCAAAATCAGTTATAACAAGTTGCTAAATCTCAAAGAGAATTGCTTGATGAAATGAATAATAATATACATGACTTTGCTGTTAGAGTTGCAACTAGAGGAGGTAAAATGACTCACGAACCACTTTATCCTGAGGGACACCCAAAAAGAATTGAACAAGATTCACAAAGAGTTAACACCGATGCACCTAGTCCTTCTAGAAAGAAAAAGAAGAAGAAAAGTGATAGGACTTTGCATGCTTCTAGTGAACTTGATATAGAAAAACCTCCTGATAATGATAATGAAACTTCTATCTCAGATGCTGAAACTCAGTCTGGTAATGAACACTGACCTTATGATAATGAAAAAGATAATGATGAGGTTCATGAAGATGCTTAACCAAACAATGAAAAAGAACCAGATAATGATGTTGAGATAGAACCACCTGTTGATCTTGATAACCCACAACCTAAGAATAAAAGATATGATAAAAGAGACTTTGTGGCTAGAAAACACGGTAAAGAAAGAGAACCGTGGGTTCAAAAACCTATGCCTTTTCCACCCAAGTCAACCAAAAAGAAAGATGATGAAGAATTTGAACGCTTTGCTGAAATGCTGAGGCCAGTCTTTTTGCGTACTCGCTTGACTGATATCTTGAAAATGCCTCCTTATGCAAAGTACATGAAAGACATCATCACCAATAAGAGAAAAATACCGGAAGCTAAAATCTCCACTATGCTTTCTAATTATACTTTTAAAGATGGAGTACCTAAAAAACTTGGAGATCCGGGAATACCAACTATACCTTGCTCCATCAAAAGAAATTATGTGAAAACTACTTTGTGTGATTTAGGAGCTCGTGTTAGTGTTATGCCTTTCTCTTTATATAAAAGACTTGACTTGAATAAACTCACACCTACTGAAATATCTTTGCAAATGGCTGATAAATCAACTGCCATACCTATCGGTATCTTTGAGGATGTGCCCGTTGTTGTTGCTAATGTTACTATTTTGACTGACTTTGTTATACTTGAGATGCCCGAGGACGACAACACGTCGATTATCCTTGGTAGACCCTTCTTGAATACTGCAGGGGCTGTTGTTGATTGCAATAAAAGCAAGATCATTTTTCATATTAATGGTAATGAGCATACGGTGCACTTTCCGAAGAAACAATTCCAAGTGAATGGTATTAATGTTATTGAAAAATCTCCGACAATCACTATTGGAAGTTTTCAAATACCTCTACCTACTGTCAAAAAGAAATGTGAATGCTTATTGTTGGGGACATTCATATCCCCGTTGAGGTAACTTAGTGATTTACGAAAGTTCTTCGGTTTCATGCTAATTGAAAGTGGTTGTTAATAAGACTTGATCAACCTTATTAATGAATCATTTTTGAGAGGTATGAAGTTGATGAATTTAGTAAGCACTACCTTTTGTCCCTATCTTTTGTTTTCTGTTTTTTATTAGTTAAATAAAATAAAATGCCATGTTTTATCTGTTTTATGAATTTCCCATGCAATAAAAAAATGACCCAAAAATAAAAGTTCTTAGAATGCTCTGAAAAGTTAATACGATTTTTTCCTTAATGTTTAAGAATTTCTGGTGCAAATAATATCAGAGGGAGGTGGGCACAACCCACCTGGGCGCGCCAGGACCCCCAGGCGCGCCCTGGTGGGTTGTGGTCCCCACGTGGGCCCCCTCACTTATCTCTTCACACCACATCATCACTTACCTCCAGAAAAAAATATCCATTGCTCTCTCTCCCGCGTTCTTGCTCTCAAACCCGCGGATTTTAGCTCCCTTTGCTCGAAGCTCCGTTTCCAAAACTGTTTCGGGGGATTGTTGCTTGGTATGTGACTCCACCGTTTGTCCAATTAGTTTTTGTTTTAGTGGTTTATATTTTGAATAATTAGCTACTCTTGGTGCTGCTGTAGATGAGCTTGCATGTTGAATTCTTAGAGTTCTAAGTAGTTTGAATGCTTGCTTTGGCCTCTATGTATCCCTATGAGTAGTTGCTATCAATTTTGTGAAGTTTTGTTGGAAAAATTTATGGACTAAACATTTCAGAATTTTGTTCATAGGAAAAGGATGAATATCTTTAGGAAGTTTTCTTCTAAGAAGAACTCCAAGGGTGTTATTGGGGAGTCATCTGACAGTGATCTCCATCTTCGGAGGTTGGCGGAGGTACGGCCGTGCGTATGGCCACATACCCAGTTCATGGAAGAGGCTGGAATCCTTTCAATAGTTCACGCAATATTGTGCTAATGCCGGCCTCACCGACTTCATCGCAGATGAGTGTGAACAGCATCAAATCCTCACAAACATCTTTGTTCAAAGTTTTACTTTCTTTCCTAGGAATAATCCCCCTGAGGTGCAGTTTAATTTATATGCTGAAACCCGTCAGATACCACTTACTGAATTTTGTAACATATGCATGATCCCTTCTGACGGGAGTTTAGCTGAGCCTAGGCCAGCAGAGTTTGAGGCCTTTTATCGCACCTTGACAGTGGGAGATGAGAGAGGGGTGTCAGCTATCACTGCCATTGGCTTGCATTTTCCTTCTGTTCATTACTTTGCTCTTTTCATTGCAAAATGCTTGCTTGCTAGAGAGAAGGTGGGTGCACTCAGTTCACCAGACCTTACTATTTTACGTCATGCACTAGAGGGCGACAACACTTATAGCTTGGGAGCTATTGTGGCTCGTCGCCTCCACATTAATAAGTCCAAGGGTAAAATACATGGTGGGATTTTTGCTACTCGTTTGGCAGCTCACTTTAATGTTGAGATACGCCCTCATGACTACCCCCTGACCAAGGTTTACCTAGACCGCACAGCCATGGATCACCACCATTTCACTGATAACAATTCTCCTGGCATTCCTATTCCTTATAACCTTGTTTTTAGCATTGAAACTCGTGATATTATTCCATTGCCCGCTCCTGCTTTGTTTGATTCTGTTGCCAGGGGCGGATATAGGATTATGCCTGCGGACATCATCGCCTACCGGAACGCTCAGGCTGCTGCAGAGGCAGATGAGGAGCCTCAGCAGTGGGATGAGTGGATGCCCGCTCCTCAGTACCCCAACTACCATCCAGGATACTGACTGTTTACCAAGTTAGGCCAAAAGCCTAAGCTTGGGGGAGTACGTATTTCTCACTGACATTACATTCATGATCACTTATTCCATTAGTCGGTGTTCACACTTTTTCATTGTATTATCCATGCTTAATTTTATTCTCTCGCTTTCTTCCTGTGTGTTTGAAAAATCTTAGAAAAACCAAAAAAATAGTTGTAGTTAGTTTACTTTCTATGCATGTTTAGTAGTAGCACTAAAAAGAAAACCGCAAAGAGATTTCCTTGTTCTTCTTTTGCTTGTTGGGAACTTTCCCGTGTAAATAGTTTTTCTCATTTTTGCTTTCCCTTTATTTGCTTGTTCAAGAAAACCAAAAACTTCAAAAATATTTTAGTTTGTTTCTTTGAATTTCTTTTCTTTTTATTCGAGTCTTACCGAGGAGAAGACCACGATGAAAATGTTGAGTGGCTCTCATATGAATAATTGTTGATCTAATAATGAGCCCATTTGACCTTGTCTTCTCCTGTTGAATAAAATGTTTGCAGATTCCAGCTTAGTCCACGACACTCTTGCACTATTATTATTTTCATATCGTTCAGTCGTGCAAGTGAAAGGCAATAATGACGATATTCGATGAACTGGCCGTGGCAGAGAGAAACGGGTATGAACTCGCCTTGTTCTATTTGTGTAAATATGTTTAACCTAGTATCCAAGATTCAACCCATTATGATTAAACATGTTTGCAATGACAATTAAAGATTATAGTTTTTCATGCCATGCATAAGTAGCTAGGAGTGGATAATGATTTATCTTGACATTGCGTTAAAATGATTGTGATGTAGTGTGATGATATAGTATCCTCCTCTGAATGTTCGAGTGGCTTGACTTGGCACATGTTCATGCATGTAATTGAATCAAAACCAACATAGCCTCTATGATATTTATGTTCATGGTGTCCATATCCTACTCATGCTAGTGTCCAATGTTACTTACGCATAATGCATGTTTATGACCGTTGTTGCTCTCTAGCTGGCCACTTCTCAATCTAATTGCTAGCCTTCACCTGTACTAAGTGGGAATTCTGCTTGTACATAAAAAAACCTTGAACCCAAAGCTATTCCAGATGAGTCCACCATACCTACCTATATGCGGTATTACCCTGCCGTCCTAAGTAAATTTGCATGTGACACCTCTAAAAACTTCTAATAAATATCCTTTTTGTGTGCCTGGATCATTCATGGAACGACAGGAGGTGGTCGGTATCTTCCATGCTAAGCGGGTTATTCTTAGTCGAGTGTTTATTCACTCGCCATCGCACGAGAAAAGGGCGGTAATAGGGATGCCCAGACCCAAACTGCAAAAGAAATGATCTCTCAAATAATCAAACAAAAACTCCCAATGGAGTCAAAGCCTTTACTTTTATCGCTTGGGAACCACCACTAGTGTGCTTGGCATGGAAGATATTGATAACTGATAGTCGTGAAGTAAATGAGAAGGGTGCATGTCTCAAAATATCATTTACCTCTGTTTTAAAATTTAGCTCTGGCACCTCTGCAAATCATTGCTTCCCTCTGTGAAGGGACTATCTATTTACTTTTATGTTGTGTCATCACCTTCTAAAATATGCGCCAGAACCTAAGAGCACAGCTATCATAACTTATGCATTGTGTGTAGCTAATGTTGGGTGCATCATGACTGGATCTTTTCTACCATCAATTAAAATGTTTAGTCACTGCTTGAACTTTGGAGGTGCTCTGCATTTATGTTTTGCGGTCTCAGAAAGGGCTAGCGAGATAACACTATTGTCATATTATATCATGGTTGTTTTGACAATGTGTTGTTGTTTGAGATATCTTATTATTGATCGCTAGCTGATTATCTCATTGATATGAGTTAATATAATCTTTAAGAGTTATCGTCGGCATGGTTAGTTATAAAGTTGGCTGAAAACCTGGGTGCTGCTTAAGCTTATTTATGCAAACAAGAGCAAAAGAGTTCGTAAAAGTTTTTCTTTTTCACTTTTAGTTTATCAACTGAATTGCTTGAGGACAAGCAAAGGTTTAAGCTTGGGGGAGTTGATACGTCTCCAACGTATCTACTTTTCCTAATGCTTTTCCTCTTGTTTTGGACTCTAATTTGCATGATTTGAATGAATCTAACCCGGGACTGACGCTGTTTTAAGCAGAACTACCATGGTGTTGTTTATAGTGCAGAAATAAAAGTTCTCGGAATGGAACGAAACTTTGCAAGGATTTTTTATACAATAAATAAGAATTTCTTGAGCCAAGATCCACTGAAGGGGGGCACCTGGGTGGGCACAATCCACCAGGGCGCGCGTCCCCTCCTGGCGCGCCCAGGTGGGTTGTCCCCACCTGGTGGCCCCGCACACCCTGAAACCGACGCTATAAAATCCTATTTTTCCAGAAAAAATCAGGGAGAAAGAATTATCGCGATCCATGAGACGGAGCCGCCATCACCTCCTATTCTTCATCGGGAGGCCAGACCTGGAGTTCGTTTGGGGCTCTAGAGAGGGGGATCTTCGTTCTTCATCATCACCAACCCTTCTCCATCGCCAATTCCATGATGCTCCCCACCGGGAGTGGGTAATTCCTTTGTAGGCTCGCTGGTCGGTGAGGAGTTGGATGAGATTCATCATGTAATCGAGTTACTTTTGTTAGGGCTTGATCCCTAGTATCCACTATGTTCTAAGATTGATGTTGTTATGACTTTGCCATGCTTAATGCTTGTCACTTTGGGCCCGGGTGCCATGAACTCAGATCTGAACCGTTTATGTTATCACAATTATATCCATGTTCTAGATCCGATCTTGCAAGTTATAGTCACCTACTACATGTTATGATCTGGCAACCCCGGAGTCACAATAGTCGGGACCACTCCCGGTGATGAACGTAGTTTGAGGAGTTCATGTATTCACTATGTGTTAATGCTTTGTTCCGGTTCTCTATTAAAAGGAGGCCTTAATATCCCTTAGTTTCCAATAGGACCCCACTGCCACGGAGGGTAGGACAAAAGATGTCATGCAAGTTCTTTCCATAAGCATGTATGACTATTTACGGAATACATGCCTACATTATATTGACGAACTGGAGCTAGTGCCGTATCGCCCTAGGTTATAACTGTCTCATCATGAATATCATCCAACAAGTCATCGATCCAATGCCTACGAATTTGTCTCATACTGTTCTTGCTAAGTTACTACTGTTATCATCACTATTACACTTGCTACAAAATTACTTCTATCACTGTTAGCGTTACCGTTACTGCTGCCACTATTATCAAAACTATCATACTACTTTGCTACTAATCACTTTGCTACAGATAATTAATCTCCAGGTCTGGTTGAATTGACAACTCAGCTGCAAATACCTTCAAATATTCTTTGGCTCCCCTTGTGTCGAATCTACAAATTTGGATTGAATACTCTACCCTCGAAAACTGTTGCGATCCCCTATACTTGTGGGTTATCAGCGGGTGACCTACGGCGCATCAAGCAGCAGCCAGGAGAGACCCTGCAGAAGTACATCCAGCGCTTAAACAGTGTTCGCCACAAGATCCCCAAGGTGTCGGATGAGGCCATCATCTCGGCGTTCACTGATGGCGTCCGCGACGTCAAGATGAAGGAGGAGCTCGCCATACACGAGGACCTATGCACGGCTTTGGAGATGTTCAACATGGAAACCAAGTGTGCGAGGGCTGAGGAAGGACGCCTCTCGCTCCTGGAACATCCGGAGGCTGACCCAGAAGACAAGAAGACCAAGGCCAAGGACGTGAAGTGCATGGGACTGGCCGTGCTCGCGGCCGAACCAGAGATGAAGCGCGGCTGTGACCACCCAGAGTCATCCAAGGGTAGCCGCCCGTTCTGCATCTTCCACAACATGCACAGCCACAACACCAATGACTGCCAGGAGCTCGGGGCCATCCGCGACAGGCACCTCGGTCATCGCCCCAAGCGCATCGATCGAGGCTACAGTCGCGGATGAGGCCAAGGCGGAGGACGCTGGGACGACCGCGACCCCTGCCAGGAATGGCGCGATCAGCCTTGTGAGGACCGTTGGCAGGGCCAGCCTCGTGAGGGTCCCTAGAGGGACCAGCCTCGCGAGGACCACCCTCGGGGCAATAATGGCCTTCCCCTGCTGCCGCCACCGCCGAGAATGAATGACGACCACCACCAGGACGAGTGGGCTGGGGGCTTCCAAGAGCCTCGAGCCATCGCTTGCATCCTGGGCGGCGCTCAGGCCCCTGCCTCTCATCACATCTTCAAGCAGTTTGCTCGTGAGGTGAACGCGGCCCTCCCCAAGCTTGAGGCAACACGTCCGCTCAGGTGGTCCAAGTGCACCATCACCTTCAACTCTTTCGACCAGCTCAAGTGCGCGGCAACTGCCGGTGCCCTCCCGATGCTCTGCTCGCCTACCACCAGCAATGTGCTCATCACCAAGACACTCATCGACGGCGGTGCGGGGCTCAACGTTCTCTCCGTCGAGACGTTCGACCGGCTCCAGGTGCCCTATGACCAGTTGCAGCCTACCAAGCCCTTCTCAGGAGTGACCGACGGCTCCACCACCCTGTTAGGGCAGATCCGCCTCCCTGACACCTTTGCCAAGCACGACAACTACCGCACTGAGCTCATCGACTTCGACGTCGCCCACATTCGCCTCCCGTACAACGCCATCCTCGGGTACCCGACCCTGGCTAAGTTCATGGTTGTGACCCACCATGGCTACAATGTCCTCAAGATGCCAGGGAGCTGTGGCGTCATCATGGTCGCGTGCGAGGAGAAGGACGCGGTGTGCTCTCTCGAGTGTGCCTACCAGGCTGCGGCGGTCGAGAACCCAGATGACGAGGGCGCTGCCTATCCTCCTGAGTCCGTCCCCAACAAGAAGAAGTAGCTACTCCACCATGAACCTCAGGAGGATGGGGAGGCCGGTGGCCCTGCCTTAGGACCTACGCCCACTGACGGGGCGCCTCCCTCCCTTTCATAGGAAGGCGTGCCCGACGCCCCTCTCACGCTTGGCTCAGGGGCTCTCCTCTGGAGGGCCTCAGACCTGGCCAACGTCACGAGGGAGGTGCTCAGGCACCATGTGGAGGCGTGCTTCAACGCGCGCTTCCACCAGGAGGGCACAAAGCGTGAGGCGCCAGGTGCTCAGGAGTTCATCACCAAGGCAATCGAGGAGCTTCAGGAGCCAAGAGATATGCGAGGCGACCGCCGCCCACCACCCGGCGCAGCTCCCTGCCCCGGCGAGGACAGCGAGTTGCGCGCCTGCGTCAACATCCCTGGGCTCAACAGGGCCGCGTCACCGGAGCTCTTCTGGCCGTCCCACGTTGGCCGGTGCGAGGGCCCCCCTCACAGCTACGTTCGCATGCCTTTTGGCCTGCCGAATGCGGCTGCTACATTCCAGCGCCACATGCGGAGCGTCCTGGCAGCTCATGAGGCCAGGCACCAGGCGATCCTGTCGGAGGTGGTGACGGATCCCCGTGAGCTCCCCGGGCCCCCAGAGCCTCCCGAGGCTCAGGACCTGGGCGGCTCATGAGGAGCGACTTCTGCAGCACGCGTCTCCAGCTACTCCAACACCTCTTCAGCAACAGTGCCAGGTGACACTTTTTTGGTTTGTTCTGTTAAGGGGCGCCCCCCGGGCTGCACTATCCCCAAGCTGTGTGGGTTCGTCCCTGCGGCATGTATCGTTTTTGCATCTATCAGAACTGGCTCTACCCTTAGATCATGAGTTGCTTTATGATTTTTACCTGTCTGTCTGGTGCTTCGACGCCATGAACGTTGTACGCCCTTCCAAACCCACCATCGACCGCCTCATGATTAAGGACTGGCACGGTGTTTGTGCTTGGGTCCGTCCCTACAGAGTCGCTAAACCCAGTGGCTGAGCTCTGGCTCGCGGGCCAGCTCCCGTGCACGTCACCTCCCATGGTCCTTCGTGCCTTGTTCTCGCATGAGCTAATCGGGGGCAGACAAGTTAGGGCGCGCGACCCAGTGCCTCACCACTGCGGGAGCCGCGCGCCGGTTGTCTTTATTCAGGACATTCGCATGAGAAGACTGGGCATGGCGTCTGTGCTCGGGTCCGTCCCTGCAGCGTCGACAAACCCAACGGCTGAGCTCTGTCTGGCGGGCCGGCCCCATTCACATCACCTCCTGGGGTCATTGGTGTTTGGCCTTCTCATGCGATAACCTCAGGAGATTCACTCGGCGCAGGTCGCCTAACCATCTCGCAGGACTATAACAAGTGTTCCGAATCAAATTCAAGTGCAACCCGCCTTGAGGTAGTGCCTCGTGAGTCCCGCGCTGGCTCACGAGTGTCCATAAACACCTCCTCTAGCCCAGCCGTGCAAGCCACGTGTCAGGGCGGGGATGTACACACCCCGGAGTCTCCCCTTAGAGGGAGCTCCCACCCACGTACCAGTGGAAGCACCATGCTCTGTGTTGGCAGTCGACACGGTCGAGGAGCGGCTATGCCTATGCAAGAGCGGAAGCACCATGCTCCGCGCTGGTGATAAACAAATGAGAGTAGCCTCACGGCTGCAGTAACCTCAGGCGAGCCACCAGGCTCGGTGTTCAGCCTCACCGTGCCGCTTTCCCCTCGGGAGAGTCGTGCGAGGGGGCTGGGCATGGGGGCTACGCTCAGGTCACGCCTGGCGTACGCCACCTCACCAGGTCCCTCGGACCTGGTCTTCGCGCGCCCCTCCCGGGCGAGAGCTTGGCGAGGAAAGGTGTGGAGGTATGTTCATACGTCAAGGGGGACTCCTGAGCATCGCGACTCGGGAGCCTAACAGGTCACGTAGCCCCTCACCCCTTGGTCTCGTCCTGGTGATCCGGACGCCTCAACAGCGGCTGAGATATGCGCGGGGCTGGGCCCTGCCGACGCAGAACGCTAAGACCTAGTCCCGCATCTCCTTCCCGGGGGCTGTTCGTACGTCAAGGGGGACTCCTGAGCATCGCGACTCAGGAGCCTAACTGGTCACATAGCCCCTCACCCCTTGGTCTCGTCCTGGTGAGCTGGACGACCCAACGGCGGCTGAGGTATGCACGGGGCCGGGCCCTGCCGACACATAACACTAAAGCAAAAGGAAAGGAAATCGCAGAACCCTAGCAGATTATTACAAAACATATTGTCTCTTAAAGTTCCAAGCATAAGTTCTTATGCCTGCACGAGGCACCATACATGTTGCAGGACTAAAACAGGGGGAAGCGCCGCCCTCGAGCTTCTTCCTCAGCCTTGGGCACCGCCGTCGCCTGCCTGGGGAGGCCCACCGTCCTTGCCATCAGCCGTAGTCATGGGGTCGACGGCGAGGAACTTCCGCAGCAGGGCCTCCACCTGATCCTTCACGGCTTCGGCAGTAGCGGCGTAAAGCTCGGGGTCCACGGGCTCAAGCAAGGGACCAAGGTCAAAGCTGGGGTCTCGAAGATAGAGATGGCTGAAGACGCACATCGCGGCCGAGATAGAAAGCGCGCGGGCCTCTCCCTCCACCATGGGGCCCACTCCGACGACGATGCCCTCGAGCGCCGCGATGAGCTTGAGGAGCAGCCCGGCGGGGCCTTCCTCCGGAGTCACCAGCGGCTTCTCGTACCCACTCCCATAGAGATTCTAGAGTGCCTTGCGGGACCTCAGCTCGAGGGAGTCGAAGGTGGCACGCCCCGCGGTGGCCGCCTTCTCAGCCGTGACAAGGAGCTTCTCCCTAGCCTCCAGACGACTTTTCTCCTTGGAGACGAGCTTGGTGTGGGATGCCTGGGCCGCCTCCACCTCCTCCTTCAGATTCTCCAGGCGGCCGTGCTCCGTGGCCTGTTCCTGGCCTGCCTGCTCCAGCTCGGCGTTGCGGTCCGTAAGCGCAGCTTCCTGGGTCTTCAGCTTCTCCTCCTGCTCCTCGAGCTGGCAGGTCTAGGCGGCCTGCTTGTCGTGCAGGGTCTTCAGCTCGGTCTCCGCCGCACGGCAGCGCTCCTCGGCGGCCTTTGCGTCCTTCAACGACATGTAGCAAGTGGTTGCGGCTATGCCGGCCACCTTCCGGCCCTCCTCTGCGGCCGCCTCGACCTGGCCCCAGGCCGCCCTGATGGACGAGTCGGCCTGGAGCCACCCCGAGAACAGCTCCAGGCGCCCCAACGCCCTGCGCCGGTCGGGGCCCTGAAGATTGTCCCGGAGCCGATCCAGCGCGCAGAAGGCCTCCTCCGGAGCACCGGGCATGGCAGAAGAACCATGGCCCGCTGGCATGGTGGCTAGGCAAGGAGACTGCGCTGGTGTCAAGGCGGTGAAGCAGCGGCAGCAAGGACGGCCGGGGGATCCAGAGCCCCCGGGTCGTCAGCAGGCGCGCTGAAGGCGATCGCCTCCGGAGTCGGCTTGGCCACAGGGGCAGGCTTCTCCTAAGGCTGGGCCCCCGAGCCTCGAGAGGGCAACCCTGCAGCAGGAGGACGTGAGGCAGCCTCGTCTTTTCGCGCCGGAGTCTCTGAAGCCGCGGCAAGCTGCTTGGCCTTCGTGGCTCCAGCGTCCTCCTTCTTCCTCTTCGCCGCCAACGTCAGCCTGATCATCAAGATGAAAATGTTGGGTACTGCTTCAAGAGCAGGAAACCAATACAAGGTGATACACTTACTGGTCCTCGGCGACGTACTCCCTCTTCCTACCCAGGAGCGTGACGCCCCCAAGCTTCCTGGGCACGGGCGTCGCCGTGCTCTCAGGAGCAGACGAATGCGCGGCGGCAGGATTTGCGACAGCGGCGGCCGACGGCAAGATGGAGGCGCCGCCCCGAGGAAGTGACGCGGCCTCGCCCTTCTTCGGGGTCCCCTGCTTCAGCTTCCTCTGGGGGTGCCCCCGGACCTCGTGGTGACCCTGGTGGAGCGCGGTGACTCCCTGACTGGGTGCTCGCCGGTGTCGTCATCATCGGGAAGGACGTGGAGGAGCTCGCTCTGCCGCGGGGGAGAGGTCTCCTGCACTCCCTCCAAGGTCACCTCCGAGTCCTCGTTCCGCTCCTCCCGGGAGGGATCGCCGGAGGACACAGGCACCGGGGAGCCCGGGGGATGGGAAGACTTCAGCGGCACGAGCCCCCGCTTGTTGAAGACAGGCATGTCGGCGGCTATCTTCTCCCCGTCGACATGGCGGTACAGCGGGAGAAAGGCTTCTGGGGGCCGCCCTGGTCCTTCCCGAGTGAGGTGCCCACGGTCTTGCTCAGCTCCTCGTCAGACAGGGCATCCGGGCGCAACCGGAGGTCGTCTTCCGCACCCTTGAAACTCCACAGGGGGCGTGAGTGCGCCTGGAGCGAAGCTAGGCACTGCGTCAGGAACTCCTTGACGATCGTGGCCCCCGTCAGCTTCTCCGCCTCCAGGTTGGTCGTCGTCTTCTCCAGCAACTGCTCAGCCCGGGGGTCGGTGAGCTTCTCGTGAGCCCACCGGTCCAGCTTCGCCGGGAAGGCAGTCGGCAGCTCCAGCCGAGCATGGGAGCGCTTGGCGTCCATGAAGATCCACTTGTGCCGGAAGTCCTCCACCTTCTTCCCGGCCCTTGAGATCGTGTTGCTGCCGTGAGCCGCGACGAAGCTGGCGCACCCAGAGCACTGGCCGCTGCTTACCCGGAGGTAGAAGAAGTGGCGGAACAGCGCAACAGAGGGCGCCACCCCCACGAACGCCTCGCAATAGACGGCGAAGATCGACGGGAGGAGGATGGAGTTGGGGTGAAGATGGAGGGCATGGAGCCCATATAGGTTCAGGATGGCGTAGAAGAAACTGGAGAAAGGGGGAACCAGCCCAGTGAAGACGTTGTGCAGAAAGAAGGAGTAAAAGGTCTCACCCAAGGCTTCCGGCTCGGCGGAGCCGACCCGGAGCACCGTCTCTCCCCCCTCATTGCCGCTGCACGCCGTCAGCGGGAGCGCGGCGGCAAGGTGCTTCTCTTCAGCAATGGTGGACGCGCTCAGGGCCGGCTCGAACCAGGAAGCCGAGCGTGCGGCAGGGGCCGATGATTTCGCCTTGTCGGTGGCCATCGGTGGTGAGCTCGGGGCAAGGATTCAGCAGATTTGGAGGCGCTCTGAGCAGAGGGAGAAGGGGATCTGTAGCAAGACGAAGGGAAGGCAATGAAGGTGCAGCGGCAAGCGCCAGCCTTTTGTCAGCCCGGGACGGTTGCCGAGGCAGTGTGGGGAAGCGGAGACGCCCACATCCCATAAAAAGCCACGCGTCGACCAAGGCCGTAGGCGGTTAGGGCCCGCGGCGCTCCGCACTTGCCCTTTGGCTTCGCCTCGAAGCCAAGTCCGAGCGCGCCTTGGGCCCGGGGGATACTGTCGGCGTTCTGGGAATGAGGGTACCCAGACTTGCCTGCCTGCGGCCCACGGCATGGCTCCATCGACGGCCTGGTACGGCCCACCTTTAGCATCAACAACTCAAGACCCTCTTGAGGGGCCAAGCCTCGCGAGGCAGACGACACCAAGACCTCCAGAAGGAGCAGCCTCCTCGGGATGGCTCCTAAGGAGCGGAGATCTCTATGGAGGCCCTCACCTCGTGAGGCTCGGATGACGTGAGCCATGACGACCAAGGCCAGGTGGGCGCCAGCGGGCGCCAGGACAGCAGTTTCCTCTTTGGTGCTAAGGAGGCAAGCGCAGGCACAGAGTCCCGAGGAATCAGCCAAAGGTTTCCATTTCCATGCAACAAGACCAAGACCGCCAGGACGGCAGGACGGAGGTCATCGCCGAGCCCACCACGGCGTCACGACCAGAGGCTTTGCAGGCGAAGACTACTTTTGTCATGATAAGATGTAGTAGTTGTCTCCCTTCGAATCTGGTCGTTGCGGGATCCCTTCCCGCCTTCATTTTGGGGAAGAGGACCAAGGCCACTATAAATAGGACCTAGCCACCATCGTAGAAGGGGACGGATCATTCAGGTCATCCTCTCCCCCACCAGCTCAAGAACACACCTCCTCCTAAGGTTGTTCTTCCACTGTACTAGTTCATCCTCAGCCCCTCGAGGCCAATCCACCACAAAGCAGGAGTAGGGTTTTACACCGCAAGGTGGCCCGAGCCTGGGTAAACTGCCTTATTCTTTTTCCTTCCTGTTCATCGAGCTAGGCCGTGAGGTTGGCGAGTAGGCATACTGGGGAGGTTGAATTCTTCGCACGCACCCCAGAGTTTGAATCTATCAAGGGTCTGCGGATCCTGAAATCTGACATAAGTGATGAGAATCATCCGTAGTTCCTAAGCCGGCACATGAGCCTGGCGTGCAAACTTCTGGCATCCATCACACTTGCGCATAATATCCTCAGCATCAGCGTGAGCCGTGAGACAATAAAAACCATGTCGAAAAGCCTTTGCCACCAAGGACCTTGAGCCGGCATGATGACCACAGTCACCAGAGTGAATCTCATTAAGGATTTCTCGCCCCTCTTCAGGGGAAACACAACGCTGAAAAACACGCGTGATGCTTCTTCTGTGCAACTCGCCATTGACAATAGTCATAGACTTGGAACGTCTGATGATCTGACGAGCAATGAGTTCATCCTAATAGAGCTCGCCTTGAGTCAGATAAGCTAGATAAGGAAACGTCCAATCTGGTATAGCATGAAGAGCAGCTACCAACTGCGCCTCCTGGTTAGGTATAGCGAGATATTCCTCTAACGGCAGCTTGACAGAACGATTATGGAGAATATCAAGGAACACATTGGAAGGGATCGTCTTATGCTGAGAGCCGAGTCGTGACAATGCATCAGCCGCCTCATTGAGCCGCTGATCTATGTGATCAACCTGATAACCTTTAAAATTTCCCGCGATGTTAGTCACCGCTTGTCGATAAGCCACCATGAGGGGGGTCCTTTGAATTCCACTTTCCAGAGACCCGCTAAGTGACTAGATCAGAGTCGCCTAGGCATGTGACCCGGCTGAGATTCATCTCCTTAGCCATACAGAGACCATGAAGGAGGGCCTCATACTCAGCTACATTGTTAGTACAGGGAAACATGAGCCTCAGAACATAACCAAAAATTGTCACCTCGTGGTGAACCTATGATGACTCCAGCCCCCGAGCCTTCCAATTGTCTAGAACCGTCAAAATGGATCGTCCAATACGTGTTGTCTGGCTTCTCCTTGGAGACTTGAAGTTCAGTCCAATCATTGATGAAATCCACCAATGCTTGATATTTGATAGCCATCCGAGGCACATATTTCAGATAATGTGGTCCAAGCTCAGTCACCCACTTAGCAACCTGGCCTGTGGCCTCCCTGTTCTGGATAATGTCTCCCAGAGGGGCTGAGCTGACCACATTTATGGGTGTTCCTGGAAGTAATGCTCCAGCTTGCTTGGACTCGGTCAGAACGTCGCTGACATAATAGACTGGCCTTTGGACAGGATATTCCTTCACTGCCTCCTTGAGCTCCACAAAAACTGTCACACTTACTGCTTTGTTGTTAGCATCAATGTACAGGAGCATAGGCCTTTGTGAAAGGATCGATATAGTTGACTAGAGGGGGGTGAATAGGCAACTAACAATTTTTAGCTTTTCTTTACCAATTTAAACTTTGCGTCAAAGTAGGTTGTCTAGATATGCAACTAGGTGAGCAACCTATACGATGCCACAACAACAAGCACACAAGCAAGCAAAGGATACAACACAATATAAGCTTGCACAAGTAAAGGTACGAGATAACCAAGAGTGGAGCCGGTGAAGACAAGGATGTGTTACCGAAGTTCCTTCCTTTTGAAGGGAAGTACATCTCCGTTGGAGCGGTGTGGAGGCACAATGCTCCCCAAGAAGCCACTAGGGCCACCGTATTCTCCTCATGCCCTCACACAATGCGAGATGCCGTGATTCCACTATTGGTGCCCTTGGAGGCGGTGATTGAACCTTTACAAACAAGGTTGGGGCAATCTCCACAACTTAATTGGAGGCTCCCAACAACACCATGAAGCTTCACCACAATGGAATATGGCTCCGCGGTGACCTCAACCGTCTAGGGTGCTCAAACACCCAAGAGTAACAAGATCCGCAAGGGATTAGTGGGGGGAATCAAATTTCTCTTGGTGGAAGTGTAGATCGTGGCCTCCTCAACCAATCCCTAGGAAATCAACAAGTTTGATTGGCTAGGAATGGTCTAGGCTAGGAAGGCACGGACATATACCGCACCACACAAGCGGTACTACCGCAAGGGCCCATGGTACTACCGCGAAGAACTGCGGTACTACCGTTGGCACGGCAGCGGCCAAGACCAGTCCTGATGCGCTAAGGCAGGGAGCGGTAGAACTGCTGGCGCAGTACTACCGCGCCCCCTTGCGGTACTACCCTAAGGTAGGAATGGTCTAGGCTAGGAAGGCACGGACATATAAAAATACATCCGTGACTACTTCCGTTGAGTTTTGATCTATGCAAAAATCTGACACGGTACTACAGCAAGCCTGGAGCGGTACTACCGCGTAGGGCGCGGATGTGAAAAAAATACATCCGCCCCTACTTCCGCTCATGCTGTTGTGCCTGGCCAGAGCCCACGGTACTACCGCGCCCATGGAGCGGTATTACCACATAGGGCGCAGATGTAAAAAAATTACATCCACCCCTACTACCGCTCGAGCAGCTGCGCATGGCCTGAGGCCCCGGTACTACCGTTTCCAAGGAGCGGTACTACCGTGAGCACCTGCGGTACTACCGCGCTGGAGGCCGGTACTACCGCAAGGGCATGCGGTACTACCACTACAAAGAGTAGTACTACCGCATGCCCCAGTTCAGCAACACTAGGAGTCCTTCATTTTGCAGAGGCACGGAGAGACAGAGGATGCTCCAAAGATCCAAAGGAAAGGTGGTGCAAAACGGAACAGACATGTATGTGTTGATTCCACCCAAACCTTTCCAACGCGGGCCCCCTCTTAATAGTACGGCTTTCCTATGACTCAAATCCACCGAAAAGAAACGTAGAGAAACACCGTCTTCAATAGTCTTCGAGGGGCACCAAATTGTCTTGTGCTTAGACATGATATATCTGAAATGCTCAATACACACGATTAGTCTGCAAAAGCATTGTCATCAATCACCAAAACTACTAAGGGATAAATATGCCCTTACAATCTCCCCCTTTTTGGTGGATTGATGACAATATGGGATTTGCACATAGGGATATAAAATGAAACATAGGCAAACCCAACATCTAAAATATAGACGGGCTCCCCCTAGATTTGTGCACTTTAGATAAGTGCTTTGGACTGCACGGCACACATACTAGGATCAACACTCCCCCTATGTTTTATAGACGAAGCATATCTTGCAATAAAATAACTAATGCTAAGCATGGAGGCAAGATAATAACAAGAGCATAAAGAACTGGCACAAGATAGCATAAGCTCACGGGCTACTAAGCAGTAAAGACAATAAGATAATCTAGAGTGCATATGTCTTACACCAGATGATAAGGAAATAATACGACACACGAGCACAAACCATACCAAAGCAAACGAGGTTCAACAGAACGAAAGCAAAGTGACAAGGCGAGACAAAACACGACACAAGACTTGCAAATCCTACGCTCTCTCCCCCTTTGGCATTGAGACACCAAAAAGGCAGAGAGGACACCTACAACACAGGTGGTAGCTCAAGCTGGGGCAATCACTCGTCACGCTCCTCGTCGGTCTCGGCAGCGGGGATAGTCTCCTCCTCAGGCTCAGTCCACTGGTAGCCCTGCTTCGTCATCCATTCTGCCTCTGGCGTGATGTGCTTCTCGGACCCGCTGGATATCTCCTCGCCAAACGTCCTCAAGATCCTCTTGTCGCGGCGGCGACTCTCCTTGGAGGCAACATGGGTCCTATAGTGCCCCTTGGCTTGCATACGGAACAAGGCCTTCAGCTTCTTAGCCCATGAGGGCTCAGTAGAGGGAGGAGCATACCCAGCAGAGCTGTCCTCATCCGCTTCCTCCTCCTCAATCTCATCCTTGTCGACGTCCATTTGAGCAGCCTCTGCCTCAGCACGGGTAGTGGTGTTAGCCCACTGATGCTTGATGCGGAGCTTTATGGGGTCGTGACGGATCCAGTCAGGGGCAACAAACTTATCATTGGGATACAGCTTCTCCCAAGTCCTCGTGATCAAGAGAAACAGGTAAGGTCCATAGATGGGTACCTTACGGTTGAACACGGCAAACCGTAGCTCACACCACATGATATGTGAGACATCAAGTGGTTCCGTCTGAGCAAGACGCGCCTCCTCACAAATGAGCATCATATCCACGAGATAGGCATGCACCTTGTCCTTGTCACCAATGCGCGAAAAGAGGGAGTTGCGGAAGATCCGCTGCATGATGTCCAGGAATGGGTTTAGCACCCACGTCTTCTTGTCATTGGGAAGCTTCTTCTCAACATAGTACTGCTGAAGCTTGTTCTTGTTGGCGACTCGGGGTTGGCATGAGGTCGAACACCAACGGGCGTGTTGAGCCCCTCATCACGAACCTGCAGCAGATCCATGAACTCCTTCCACTTAGCGGTCAGCTAATGTCCATTGGTCATCCATGTCATTGTACGTTCCTCATCAGTATGGAAGTGGACCGAGGCAAAGAACTGAGCCACAATCTCAGGGCCATAGTCCAGGTGGAAATAGATCACGCCCTCAATGCCAAACTGCTTCACCAGGTCCAAAGCCTCACTAAAATAGTCACGGTGCTTATCCTGCCTCATATGATTCATGTCAATCTAGTGCACGTCCACGTAGATGTTCTGCTTGGCCTTGATAACATCCAGATAGATAAGATTTTGCTGCTTGGTCCAGAACAAATCATTCCCTCTGAAGTTTGCACGGGGATTCACATAGGGGTTGATCCTCCTTCGAGTGACAAACTCAGCAAGTGGTATCTCATCCATGCCCATTGAGGGATCCCTGTTCTTGGTGGCGGTGGTCTTGGTTCTGCGTTGGGGGGCACTGGAGCCCTCTGGAGCTTCATCTTGGTTGCGCAGGCGCTTCGAGCCCGTGTCACGGACAGGATTCGACCGACGGACATTGGAACCGGAGCCACCACCTATGACACACAACACAAGAACACGCAAGAGAAGCAAGAAGGATCAATGCAAAGACCACAGCAAAAACAAATGAAACAAGTAGAAATGACATTGGGTAGTTGCTACACGGAAGGTTCGACTACAATGGTAGTACCGGCACCATTGTGCGGAACTAAAATTTTACTTCTGCTCCAGCCGCGGTAGTACCGCGCCGGGATGGCACAGTAGAACCGCGCCTGGAGCGGAAGTAAAATTTTACTTCCGCGCCTCGCGCGGTATTACCGCTCCTGAGGAGCGGTAGTACCGCTCGGGGTCAGATCAGAGACAAAACAGATCTGAGAACCTCCATGACAACGGAGCGGTACTACGGTTGATCAAAACTACCAAGTAGCAACATACCAACTAGCATCTCTACACATTACTACTCTCCTACACCCTACTCTTGCAAAGATTTGGCCTAAAATCTCAAGAACAACATGCATCTCCCCAAAAACCTAGAGACAAGACAACAAGGCAAAGAGAGAGGGATTTGGGGAGAAACCTTGTTCCATGGCAAGAGGGCGAGGTGGGGAACGATCCCACCGGTCGGAATGCGAGGACAGCGGTCGGAGACGGAGATCCGGCAAGGTCCTCCGGCGCCGTTCTTGGGCAGGAGAGAGAGAGACGTTGTGGGGAAAAAGAGTTGAATGGGTATGGGGGAGTTGGAACTCCCCCTGCCCGCTCTTAACTCCCACGCGCTCGTGACTGTGTGGTAGTACCACGGGTCATCGTGGTAGTACCGCCCGGGCGGAAGTACCGGTCGCAGGGCGATAGTACCGCTCGTGCAGCGGTAGTAAATTTTTACTACCGTGCTGGTTGCGGTAGTACTGGGCACAGCTGCTGTGGTAGTACCATGGCAGACCACGGTAGTACAGTAGACCCAAGAAAATGCAAGATTTGCAAAAAGAGAGAAAACTGGCCTTTGCAATGAAACCTTCACGCAAACGGACACACCAAAGAGCTAGCACACGAAGAAACTCAAACACTAGCTCGGCACGAAGAAAGAAAGGCAAGAGGCAACAAGGACCAAACACGCGACACAACCTCTCCAAAGAGAGGGTGGTGGCCGGAGCCACCTATGTTTGAGTTAATTGGTATGGCACCGCGAAGAATTATCCTTGGGCCCATTACCAAGACTCGTCTTTGAAGCACAAGTACCATCAAAAATGGCTAATGTGAAAGAGTTGATCAATTTATGCATAATGGGGGGAGGGAGAGTTCATTGAAAGAACAACACTCCCCCTATGTCCATGCCTACACCTAAACAGGATAACAAGTTGAGTATGGTGGGGTGTGCAAGGGTTCAAGCCACATTGCTCGAATCAATGATATTTAGCTCATGCCTTAACTCGCGAAATCTTGCTTCATCCAAGGGCTTCATGAAGATATCTGCAAGGTTATCATGAGTGTTGACATAGTTGAGCTTGATCTCCTCTCGCCTAATATGATCCCAGATGAAGTGATACCGAATCTCAATGTGCTTCGTCTTGAAGTGTTGCACCGGGTTGAGAGAAATCTTGATGGCACTTTCATTGTCACACCAAAGAGGCACTTTGTCACAAATGACACCGTAATCCTTTAAAGTTTGCCTCATCCATAGAAGTTGTGCACAACAACTACCAGCGGCCACATACTCCACTTCGGTGGACGAGAGAGACACACAACTTTGCTTCTTAGGAGACCAACTCACCAAAGAGCAACCAAGGAATTGGCACCCTCTGGAGGTTGACTTCCTATCCACTTTGTCTCCCGCCCAATCGGAGTCCGAATATCCTACAAGGTTGAAGCTTGCTCCTCTTGGGTACCATAAGCCAAAGTTTGGGGTATGAGCCAAATGTCAAAAGATTCGCTTGACCGCCACAAAGTGGCTTTCCTTAGGTGCGGCTTGAAACCGTGCACAAATTCCTACACTCAACATGATATCCGGTCTAGATGCACAAAGGTAAAGCAAGGAGCCAATCATGGAGCGATATACCTTTTGATCCACCGCTTTACCATTGGGGTCTATGTCAAGTTGGCATTTGACGGGCATTGGAGTGGAAGCCGGCTTGACATCACTTAGCTTGAATCTCTTGAGCATGTCTTGAGTGTATTTGGCTTGGTTGATGAAGGTCCCTTCTCTTCTTTGCTTGACTTCGAACCCGAGAAAGAACTTCAACTCTCCCATCATGGACATCTTGAACTTTGAGGTCATGAGAGCGGAAAATTCCTCATTGAAAGCTTTGTTAGGGGAACCAAAGATAATATCATCAACATATAGTTGGCACACAAAACTCCCCTTTGACCTTCTTAGTAAAAAGAGTGGGGTCGATTTTCCCAATTTCAAACCCATGATCTTGCAACAACTCGGTAAGGTGGTCATACCATGCATGTGGGGCTTGTTTAAGGCCATAGAGTGCCTTATCGAGTTGGTACACATGATCGGGGAAATAGGGATCCTCGAACCCGGGGGGTTGTTCGACATACACCAACTCATTAATAGGACCATTAAGAAAAGCACTCTTCACATCCATTTGTTGCAACTTGCAGTTATGATGATAAGCATAAGCAATCAACAAATGAATAGATTCAAGGCGAGAAACGGGAGCAAAGGTTTCACCGTAGTTGACACCCTCGACTTGGGAGTAGCCTTGTGCTACCAAACGAGCCTTGTTGCGGACTATAATTCCGTGGGCATGTTGCTTGTTCTTCAATATCCACTTGGTTCCAATGACATTATGGTTCACCGTTGGCCTTGGCACCAATCTCCACACCTTGTTGTGCTTGAAGTTGTTGAGTTCTTCATGCATGGCATTAAGACAATCCGGATCTTCGAGCGCCTCATAGACCTTTTGGGGTTCAACACAAGAGACAAACACGTGATGTTCACAATAGTTTGCCAATTTTCTGCGAGTGCTTACCCCCTTTCGTATGCTTCCAAGCACATTCGTCATGAGATGACCCTTGGTAGAGAGCTTGGAAGCAATCTTGGCGGCACGATGATACGTCCATTTTGCATCATGCTTTTATATCGATATTTACTGCATTATGGGCTGTTATTACACATTATGTCACAATACTTATGCCTATTCTCTCTTACTTTACAAGGTTTACATAAGGAGGGAGAATGCCGGCAGCTGGAATTCTGGGCTGGAAAAGGAGCAAATATTAGAGACCTATTCTACACAACTCCAAAAGTCCTGAAACTCCACGAAAGTTATTTTTGGAAATAATAAAAAATACTGAGCGGAAGAAATACCAGAGGGGGCCCACACCCTGGCCACGAGAGTGGGGGCGTGCCCTACCCCACTGGGCGCGCCCCCCTGCCTCGTGGGCCCCCTGTTGGCCCTCCGGTGCCCATCTTCTGCTATATGAAGTCTTTCATCCGAAGAAAAATCATAAGCAAGCTTTCGGGACGAGACTCCGCCGCCACGAGGCGGAACCTTGGCGGAACCAATCTAGGGCTCCGGCAGAGCTGTTCTGCCGGGGACACTTCCCTCCGGGAGGGGGAAATCATTGCCATCATCATCACCAACGCTCCTCTCATCGGGAGAGGGCAATCTCCATCAACATCTTCACCAGCACCATCTCCTCTCAAACCCTAGTTCATCTCTTGTATCCAATTCTTGTCTCTAAGTCTGGGATTGGTACCTGTAGGTTGCTAGTAGTGTTGATTACTCCTTGTAGTTGATGCTAGTTGGTTTATTTGGTGGAAGATCATATGTTCATATCCTTTATGCATATTAATACTCCTCTGATTATGAACATGAATATGCTTTGTGAGTAGTTACGTTTGTTCCTGAGGACATGGGAGAAGTCTTGCTATTAGTAGTCATGTGAATTTGGTATTCGTTCGATATTTTGATGAGATGTATGTTGTCTATCCTCTAGTGGTGTTATGTGAACGTCGACTACATGACACTTCACCATTGTTTGGGCCTAGAGGAAGGCATTGGGAAGTAATAAGTAGATGATGGGTTGCTAGAGTGACAGAAGCTTAAACCCTAGTTTATGCGTTGCTTCGTAAGGGGCTAATTTGGATCCACTTGTTTCATGCTATGGTTAGGTTTACCTTAATACTTCTTTTGTAGTTGCGGGTGCTTGCAATAGGGGTTAATCATAAGTGGGATGCTTGTCCAAGTAAGGGCAGCACCCAAGCACCGGTCACCCACATATCAAATTATCAAAGTACCAAACGCGAATCATATGAACGTGATGAAATCTAGCTTGGCGATAATTCCCATGTGTCCTCGGGAGCGCTTTTCTCTATATAAGAGTTTGTCCAGGCTTGTCCTTTGCTACAAAAAGGATTGGGCCACCTTGCTGCACTTTATTTACTTTTGTTACTTGTTGCTCGTTACAAATTATCTTATCACAAAACTATCTGTTACCTATAATTTCAGTGCTTGCAGAGAATACATTGCTGAAAACCGCTTATCATTTCCTTCTGCTCCTCGTTGGGTTCGACACTTTTACTTATCGAAAGGACTACGATAGATCCCCTATACTTGTGGGTCATCAAGACTCTTTTCTGGCGCCGTTGCCGGGGAGTGAAGCGTCTTTGGTAGGTGGAATTTGGTAAGGAAAATTTTATATAGTGTGCTGAAATTTACTGTCACTTGTTACTATGGAAAGTAATCCTCTGAGGGGCTTGTTCGGGGTATCTTCGCCCCGACCAGTAGAGCAAAGAGTTGCTCCTCAACCTACTGAACCTACTGAAAATCAAAATGTCTACTTTGAGATTCCTTCGGGTATGATAGAAAACTGCTAGCAAATCCTTTTGCAGGAGACGGAACAATGCATCCTAATGAGCACCTAATATATGTGGATGAAGTTTGTGGATTATTTAAGCTTGCAGGTGTGCCCGATGATGTTATTAAGAAGAAGGTCTTCCCTTTATCTTTGAAGGGAGATGCATTGATATGGTATAGGCTATGTGATGATATGGGATCATGGAACTACAAACGATTGAAATTGGAATTTCATCAGAAGTTTTATCCTATGCATCTTGTTCATCGTGATCGCAATTATATATATAATTTTTGGCCTCGCGAAGGAGAAAGCATCGCTGAAGCTTGCGGGAGGCTTAAATCAATGTTATATTCATGCCCCAATCATGAGCTCCCAAGAGGAATAATTATTCAAAAAATTTATGCTCGGCTTTCTGATAACAATCGCACCATGCTCAATACTTCTTGTGCTGGCTCTTTTACGATGAAGACTATTGAATTCAAATGGGATTTATTGGAAAGAATTAAACACAACTCTGAAGATTGGGATCTCGACGAAGGTAAGGAGTCAGGTATGATACCTAAGTTTGATTGTGTTAAATCTTTTATGGATACCGATGTTTTCCGTAAATTTAGCACTAAATATGGACTTGACTCCGAGATAGTAGCTTCTTTCTGTGAATCTTTTGCTACTCATGTTGATCTCCCTAAGGAGAAGTGGTTTAAATATCATCCTCCCATAGAAGTAAAAGTGGCTGCACCTATTAAAGTTGAAGAAAAGATTGTCACTTATAATGATCCTATTGTTCCTACTGCTTATGTTGAGAAACCACATTTTCCTGTTAGGAGAAAAGATCATGCTAAAGCTTCAACTGTGGTTCATAAAAGCAATATTAGAACCTATACACCTCCTGAGCAAGTTAAAGTTGAACCTAATATTGCTATCGTTAAGGATCTCTTGGCTGATAATATTGATGGGCATGTTATTTATTTCTGTGATGAAACTACTAGAATTGCTAAACCCTGTGCTAAAGATAAACATAGACCTGTGGTAGGCGTGCCTATTATTTCTGTTAAAATAGGAGATCATTGTTATCATGGCTTATGTAATATGGGTGCTAGTGCTAGTGCAATACCTCATGACTTATACAAAGAAATTATGCATGATATTGCACCTGCTGAGATAGAAGATATTGATGTTACCATTAAGATTGCCAATAGAGATACCATATCACCCATTGGAATCGTTAGAGATGTTGAAGTCTTGTGTGGGAAAACTAAATATCCTGCTGATTTTCTTGTTCTCGGTTCCCCACAACATAGCTTTTGTCCCATTATATTTGGTACACCCTTCTTGAACACTGTCAATGCTAAGATAGACTGCGAAAAGGATGTTGTTACTATTGGTTTGGGTGATATGTCTCATGAGTTTAATTTCTCTAAATTTCATAGACAACACCGTGAAGAGGAATTGCCCAGCAAAGATGAAATTATTGGTCTTGCTTCAATTGCCGTACCTCCTAGTGATCCTTTAGATCAATATTTGCTAGATCATGAAAATGATATGTTTATGAATGAAAGAAGGGAAATAGATGAAGTATTCTTTAAACAGGAACCCATCCTGGAACACAATTTGCCTGTTGAAATCCTAGGGGATCCTCCTCCACCCAAGGGTGATCCCGTGTTTGAGCTTAAACCGTTACCTAATACTCTTAAATATGCTTATCTTGATGAGAAAAAGATATATCATGTTATTATTAGTGCTAACCTTTCAGAGCATGAAGAAGAGAGATTATTGAAAACTCTGAAAAAGCACCGCGCTGCTATTGGATATACTCTTGATGATCTTAAGGGCATTAGCCCCACTCTATGCCAACACAAAATAAATTTGGAGAAAGATGCCAAACCAGTTCATGATCACCAACGACGGCTGAATCCTAAGATGAAAGAAGTGGTAAGAAAGGAAATACTAAAGCTTCTTGAGGCAGGTATTATTTATCCCGTTGCTGATAGTCAATGGGTAAGTCCTGTCCATTGTGTCCCTAAAAAGGGAGGTATTACTGTCGTTCCTAATGATAAAGATGAATTGATTCCGCAAAGAATTATTACAGGTTATAGGATGGTAATTGATTTCCGCAAATTAAATAAGGCTACTAAAAAAGATCATTACCCCTTACCTTTTATTGATCAAATGCTAGAAAGATTATCCTAACATACACATTTTTGCTTTCTAGATGGTTATTCTGGTTTCTCTCAAATACCTGTGTCAGCCGATGATCAATCAAAGACCACTTTTACTTGCCCTTTCGGTACTTTTGCTTATAGACGTATGCCTTTTGGTTTATGTAATGCACCTGCTACCTTTCAAAGATGCATGATGGCTATATTCTCTGACTTTTTTGAAAACATATGTGAGGTTTTCATGGATGATTTCTCCGTTTATGGATCCTCTTTTGATGATTGCTTGGGCAACCTAGATCGAGTTTTGCAGAGATGTGAAGAAACTAATCTTGTCTTGAATTGGGAAAAGTGCCACTTTATGGTTAATGAAGGTATTGTCTTGGGGCATAAAATTTCTGAAAGAGGTATTGAAGTTGATAAAGCCAAGGTTGATGCTATTGAAAAGATGCCATGTCCCAAGGACATCAAAGGTATAAGAAGTTTCCTTGGTCATGCCGGTTTTTATAGGAGGTTAATTAAGGACTTCTCAAAAATTTCTCGGCCTCTGACTAATTTGTTACAAAAAGATATACCATTTGTCTTTGATGATGATTGCATAGAAGCATTTGAAATACTTAAGAAAGCATTGATCTCTGCACCTATCGTTCAGCCACCTGATTGGAATTTACCTTTTGAAATTATGTGTGATGCTAGTGATTATGATGTAGGTGTTGTTCTAGGGCAAAGAGTTGATAAGAAATTAAATGTTATTCAATATGCTAGTAAAACTCTAGACAATGCTCAGAGAAATTATGCTACTACTGAAAAAGAATTCTTAGCAGTTGTATTTGCTTGTGATAAGTTCAGACCTTATATTGTTGATTCTAAAGTAACTATTCACACGGATCATGCTGCTATTAAATATCTTATGGAAAAGAAAGATGCTAAACCTAGACTTATTGGATGGGTTCTCTTGCTACAAGAATTTGATTTGCATATTATTGATAGAAAGGGAGCTGAGAACCCCATTGCAGACAACTTGTCTAGGTTAGAGAATGTTCTTGATGACCCACTACCTATTGATGATAGCTTTCCTGATGAACAATTAAATGTCATAAATGCTTCTCGTACTGCTCCATGGTATGCTGATTATGCTAATTACATTGTTGCTAAATTTATACCACCTAGTTTCACATACCAGCAAAAGAAAAAGTTTTTCTATGATTTGAGACATTACTTTTGGGATGGCCCACATCTTTATAAAGAAGGAGTAGATGGTGTTATTAGACGTTGTGTGCCTGAGCATGAACAGGAACAGATCCTACGCAAGTGTCACTCCGAAGCTTATGGAGGACACCACGCTGGAGATAGAACTGCACATAAGGTATTGCAATCCGGTTTTATTGGCCTACTCTCTTCAAGGATGCCCGTAAGTTTGTCTTATCTTGTGATGAATGTCAAAGAATTGGTAATATTAGTAGACGTCAAGAAATGCCTATGAATTACTCACTTGTTATTGAACCATTTGATGTTTGGGGCTTTGATTATATGGGACCTTTTCCTGCCTCTAACGGGTATACACATATTTTAGTTGCTGTTGATTACGTTACTAAGTGGGTAGAAGCTATTCCAACTAGTAGTGCTGATCATAACACCTCTATTAAGATGCTTAAAGAAGTTATTTTTCCGAGGTTTGGAGTCCCTAGATATTTAATGACTGATGGTGGTTCACATTTTATTCATGGTGCTTTCCGTAAAATGCTTGCTAAGTATGATGTTAATCATAGAATTGCATCTCCTTATCACCCACAGTCTAGTGGTCAAGTAGAATTGAGTAATAGAGAACTCAAATTAATTTTGCAAAAGACTGTTAATAGATCTAGGAAGAATTGGTCCAAGAAACTTGATGATGCATTATGGGCCTATAGAACTGCATATAAAAATCCTATGGGTATGTCTCCGTATAAAATGGTTTATGGAAAAGCATGTCACTTACCTCTCGAACTAGAACATAAGGCTTATTGGGCTATTAAAGAACTCAATTATGATTTCAAACTTGCCAGTGAGAAGAGGTTATTCGACATTAGCTCACTTGATGAATGGAGAACCCAAGCCTATGAAAATGCCAAGTTGTTTAAAGAAAAAGTTAAAAGATGGCATGACAAAAGAATACAAAAGCGTGAGTTTAATGTAGGTGATTATGTATTGCTATACAACTCTCGTTTAAGATTTTTTGCAGGAAAACTTCTCTCTAAATGGGAAGGCCCTTACGTTATCGAGGAGGTCTATCGTTCCAGTGCCATAAAAATCAACAACTTCGAAGGCACAAATCCGAAGGTGGTGAACGGTCAAAGAATTAAACATTATATCTCAGGTAATCCCATAAATGTTGAAACCAATGTTATTAAAACCGTAACCCCGGAGGAATACATAAGGGACACTTTCCGGAACCTTTCAGACCCCAAAAAGGAATAGGTATGTGGTACGGTAAGTAAACCGACTCCAAAACTGTTCTAATGGCAATTTTTCTCCATTTTGGAATATTTAGAAAAATAGAAAAATAAGGAGCAGCCCGGGAAGGACACGAGGGTGGAGGGCGCGCCCTACCCCCTGGGCGCGCCCCCTGCCTCGTGGGCACCTCGTGTGCTCTCCGGACTCCGTCTTCTTGCACGACACTTCTTTTGGTCGGTAAAAATTCATTATATATTCTCCCGAAGGTTTTGACTCCCGTATCACGCAATTATCCTTTGTTTGTGTTTCGAGCTGTTGCTGCTGCAGACTATAGTAAGATGTCTTCTCAAGAGTCAGTCGGGGAGAGCCGGGTGTCTCATCCGGCATCGTGGTCAAGGACAAACAACAATGCTGACCACTTTGGGCCAGCAACGGAGGAAGAGATGGAGGCTGATTTGAAGAGGATAGATGCCATGGAGGAGGACCAAGAAGTCACTTCTTGCTTCCGAGCTGGATTCACAATGGGGGAACTACAGAGCTCGGCTATTCCAAACTCGGTTATCCCTTCCAATGTTAGATTTCTTTCTTATAAAAATATGAAGAAGAGTGTCACTTGTTCTCCCGCAGCTATGCAACACCCTTGGGTGCAAGGAGCTTTGGCCGTTACAGGAAAGCTTCGAAAGGAAATAATGGACCTCAAGCAGCAAGTCAATAAGCTCGAGGAGGAGAATCGTATCCTGAGGGGCATCATTGCCTAGAATATCACATCACCATCCCCGAAAAAGGAGACATAATCATATGGGTATGGGCACTCCCCTTGGCAACTGCCAAGCTTGGGGGAGGTGCCCGGGTATCGTATCACCACCACATCTCTATCTTTACCTTTTTCTTAGTTTGATCCTTTCAGTAATATCTTGATCTAGTAGAATAAAGTTTTGGTATGATCTAGTTTTGAGTTTTGCTTTATGATCTCTTTATGTGATCGAGTCCGTGAGCTATATAATAAAGATTAGTGTTGAGTCAAGGGCTTGATTATTTTGCCATGATCTTGAGGGAATAAAAGAAAAGAAAAAGAATAAAAAGAAACAAACAGATCATATTGATCTTATGGAGAGTAATGACTTCACATAGAAAGAGTATGATGATTAAAAATTGTTGGGAGTTGGCAAACATAGCTTTGGTCATCGTTGCAATTAATAGGAAGTAATAAAGAAAGAGAGGTTTCACATATAAATATACTATCTTGGACATCTTTTATGATTGGGAGCACTCATTAAAATATGACATGCTAAAGAGTTGATGTTGGACAAGGAAGACAACGTAATGGGTTATGTTTTCTTATATCTGAGATAAAGTATATTGTCATGGATCATCCAACATGTTGAGCTTGCCTTTCCCCCTCATGCTAGCCAAATTCTTTGCACCAAGTAGAGATACTACTTGTGCTTCCAAATACCCTTAAACCAGTTTGCCATGAGAGTCCACCATATCTACCTATGGATTGAGTAAGATCCTTCAAGTAAGTTGTCATCGGTGCAAGCAATAAAAATTGCTCTCTAAATATGTATGATTGATTGGTGTGGAGGAAATAAGCTTTATACGATCTTGTGATGTGGAAGAAATAAAAGCGACGGACTGCATAATAAAGGTCTATATCACAAGTGGCAATATAAAGTGATGTTCTTTCGCATTAAGATTTTGTGCATCCAACCCTGAAAGCGCATGGCAACCTCTGCTTCCCTCTGCGAAGGGCCTATCTTTTATTATTATCTTCTACCTTATGCAAGAGTCATGGTGATCTTCACCTTTCCTTTTTACATTTTATCCTTTGGCAAGCACAGGATGTTGGAAAGATCCTGATATATATATCTAATTGGATGTAGTTAGCATGAGCTATTATTGTTGACATTACCCTTGAGGTAAAAGGTTGGGAGGCGAAACTATAAGCCCCTATCTTTCTCTGTGTCCGATTAAAACTCCGTAACCACAAGTATTGCGTGAGTGTTAGCAATTGTGAAAGACTAAATGATAGTTGAGTATGTGGACTTGCTAAAAGCTCTGACATAGACTCTTTCTGATGTTATGATAAATTGCAATTGCTTCAATGACTGAGATTATAGTTTGTTAGTTCTCAATAAAGTTTCTGATTCATACTTTGCATTGTGAATAGATTATTACTTGAGCATAAGAAATCATATGACATTATCCATATATGTTGCTGTTATGAGAATAATCATGATGCCCTCATGTCCGTATTTTATTTTATCGACACCTCTACCTCTAAACATGTGGACATATTTATCGTTATCGGCTTCCGCTTGAGGACAAGCGAGGTCTAAGCTTGGGGGAGTTGATACGTCCATTTTGCATCATGCTTTTATATCGATATTTATTGCATTATGGGCTGTTATTACACATTATGTCACAATACTTATGCCTATTCTCTCTTATTTTACAAGGTTTACATAAGGAGGGAGAATGCCGGCAGCTGGAATTCTGGGCTGGAAAAGGAGCAAATATTAGAGACCTATTCTGCACAACTCCAAAAGTCCTGAAACTCCACGAAAGTTATTTTTGGAAATAATAAAAAATACTGAGCGGAAGAAATACCAGAGGGGGCCCACACCCTGGCCACGAGGGTGGGGGCGCGCCCTACCCCCTGGGCGCGCCCCCTGCCTCGTGGGCCCCCTGTTGGCCCTCCGGTGCCCATCTTCTGCTATATGAAGTCTTTCGTCCGAAGAAAAATCATAAGCAAGCTTTCGGGACGAGACTCCGCCGCCACGAGGCGGAACCTTGGCGGAACCAATCTAGGGCTCCGGCAGAGCTGTTCTGCCGGGGACACTTCCCTCCGGGAGGGGGAAATCATCGCCATCGTCATCACCAACGCTCCTCTCATCGGGAGAGGGCAATCTCCATCAACATCTTCACCAGCACCATCTCCTCTCAAACCCTAGTTCATCTCTTGTATCCAATTCTTGTCTCTAAGTCTGGGATTGGTACCTGTAGGTTGCTAGTAGTGTTGATTACTCCTTGTAGTTGATGCTAGTTGGTTTATTTGGTGGAAGATCATATGTTCAGATCCTTTATGCATATTAATACTCCTCTGATTATGAACATGAATATGCTTTGTGAGTAGTTACGTTTGTTCCTGAGGACATGGGAGAAGTCTTGCTATTAGTAGTCATGTGAATTTGGTATTCGTTCGATATTTTGATGAGATGTATGTTGTCTATCCTCTAGTGGTGTTATGTGAACGTCGACTACATGACACTTCACCATTATTTGGGCCTAGAGGAAGGCATTGGGAAGTAATAAGTAGATGATGGGTTGCTAGAGTGACAGAAGCTTAAACCCTAGTTTATGCGTTGCTTCGTAAGGGGCTGATTTGGATCCATATGTTTCATGCTATGGTTAGGTTTACCTTAATACTTCTTTTGTAGTTGCGGTTGCTTGCAATAGGGGTTAATCATAAGTGGGATGCTTGTCCAAGTAAGGGCAGCACCCAAGCACCGGTCCACCCACATATCAAATTATCAAAGTACCGAACGCGAATCATATGAACATGATGAAAACTAGCTTGACGATAATTCCCATGTGTCCTCGGGAGCGCTTTTCTCTATATAAGAGTTTGTCCAAGCTTGTCCTTTGCTACAAAAAGGATTGGGCCACCTTGCTGCACTTTATTTACTTTTGTTACTTGTTGCTCGTTACAAATTATCTTATCACAAAACTATATGTTACCTATAATTTCAGTGCTTGCAGAGAATACATTGCTGAAAACCGCTTATCATTTCCTTCTGCTCCTCGTTGGGTCTGACACTCTTACTTATCAAAAGTACTATGATAGATCCCCTATACTTGTGGGTCATCACACAACGCTCCAATTCCTCCTCAGGAGTGAGTTGAGGAGTGGTTACTTGATCATCTTGAGCGTTGTTTTGAGCTTGTTCTTGATCTTGAGCTTGATCTTGATCTTGAACTTGCTCGGAGGAGAGAACTTGACCTTGGGCATCAGTTGGTGGTTCAACACCATCTTGATGTTAATCTTGCCCTTGGTTTTGTTCATGAGGTTGAGGGCCTTCACTTTGTTCTTCGGAAGCGTGTGGGCCTTGGGTTGGTGATGGTTCCACTTGAGTGGAACATTGTCCTTCTCCTTCAGCCACAAGGGGTTCCTCAATGGGTAGGATAAAACCAACACCCATTCTTCTTATGGCTTGGGGAGGAATTTCATCACCTACATCACAAGTGCCACTTTTCTCCACTTGGGAGCCGTTATTCTCATCAAACTCTATGTTACACGTCTCCTCAATAAGTCCCGTGGGCTTATTGAGGACACGGTAAGCATGAGAGTTTGTAGCATAGCCAACAAATATGCCCTCTTGAGCTCTAGCCTCAAATTTAGATAGACGAACACCTTTCTTGAGAATGAAACACTTACACCCGAACACCCAAAAGTACTTGAGGTTGGGCTTGTTACCGGTGAGTATCTCATATGGAGTCTTATTCAAGCCTTTGCGGAGATAGAGCCGATTGGATGCATGACAAGCGATGTTGATGGCTTCGGCCCAAAAGTTGTATGGAGACTTGAACTCCGGCATCATGGTCCTTGCTGCATCCATCAACGTCCGGTTCTTCCTCTCCGCTACACCATTTTATTGAGGGGTGTAAGGTGCGGAATATTGATGCTTGATCCCCTCATCACTAAGAAACTCATCCAAGGTACAGTTCTTGAACTCAGTGCCGTTGTCACTTCTTATTGTCAAGATCTTTGCATTGTGTTGGCGTTGATCTTCATTTGCAAAGTCAATGACGGGTTGTTGGGTCTCACTCTTCCTCTTGAAGAAGTACACCCAAGTGTATCTTGAATAATCATCCACAATCACCAAGCAATATTTTCTACCCCCAAGACTATCAAAGGATGGAGGGCCAAAGAGATCCAAATGAAGGAGCTCCAAAGGCCTCTTTGAGTAAATGATAGTCGTGGGAGGGTGAGCCTTCTCATGTAACTTTCCTTCAATGCAAGCACTGCAAGCACGATCTTTGGCAAAACTAACATTTGTCAGTCCACGGACATGGTCCCCTTGATAAGACTTTGCAAAGATCTCATACTGACATGGGCTAACCGGCGATGCCAAAGCCATCCCACGTCAACTTTAGCCATTAGGCATGTCGCGGTCTTAGTGGGTCGCTCCAAAAAGTTAATCACATAGAGACCATTCTCGACATGCCCAACAAAGGCTACTTTAAGAGTCTTGCTCCACAAGAGGGCCACGGTATCAATATCAAAGAAAGTGGCAAAGCCCATGATTGCAAGTTGACGAACGGAAAGTAAATTGTATGCAAGGGACTCAACAAGCATGACCTTCTCGATCGTGAGATCATGAGAAATGACAACCTTGCCAAGTCCCAATACCTTAGAGGACGAGGCGTCACCCCACTCGACATTGGTGGGCATAGATGGAATCTTGTGCACGTCCACCACCAAGTCCTTGCTTCTGGTCATATGATTAGTGGCTCCACTATCGAGCAACCATGATCCCCCACCAGAAGCAAACACCTTGTTGGTGGCTTTAGCCATGAGGCACTTGGCGGTGATGTTCTCATTGGGTGAGTCGAAGAGAGACACCCGTGGAGTTGTCGCAATGGCAACGGAGGCCATGGCAACTGACTCACTGTCTTCATCATCATCCTCATTGTACTCTTCTTGTGCCACCAACCCCTTGGGAGGAGTCTTCTTGGTGAAGTTGCTCTTGTTGGGGAAGGACTTGGCATTGTCATTTCGGATGAGCTTGCCACCATTGTCTTCCCTCTTCTCATAAGGACACTCCGCAACAAAGTGACTCACATTGCCACAATTATAGCAAGTCCTCACTTGTTGCTTGCTCTTCGTGCCACTTGAGTTGTTCTTGTTGAAGTTGGGCCTTGAGTTCTTCTTGCTCCAAAATTTCCTTGAAGCGAGAGCCATGTGCTCATGATAAGCATATTTTGTATCTTCGGGGTTGCTCTCCTCTTCTTCCTCTTCATCCTCTTATTCCACACTAACCTTGGCCTTCAAAGCAAGGTTGGGCTTCTTAGCTCTTTGAGAACGCAACACCGCATTGTCGGTGGTCTTGTCCAAGATCCTCATTGCCACAAACTCATCCAAGACTTCACTTGAGGACAAGGTGTGGAAGTCCGGTCTTTGACGGATGAAGGAGGACATGGCCTTGTGATAAGGCATCATGGCCTTGAGGAACTTGCGCTTGATCCAATTGTCATCCGTATCCTTGCTCCCATGATCTCGGAGTGAGGCCGCGAGAGTGGTTAACCTCCGGTAAAGCTCACGAGGTTCTTCCTCTTCATTCATTGCAAACTCATCGGCTTCATCTTGCACCACTTCATAGTTGGAGCGTTGAATGCTTACGCTTCCCTTATAAAGGGAAACAACATGGTGCCATGCTTCCTTGGCAATGGTGAAAGGTCAGAGATGTGCAAGATCTTCGGATGGAACTGCATCTTGGATGATGAAGAGAGCATTCTCGTTGAATTGATGATCCGCGGCTTCTCTAGGGGTGAAGTTGCTTGGGTCATGCGGATAAAAACCTTGCTCAATGATTCTCCAAAGATTAGTATTCACATGGTTTAAATGACGTTTAAAGCGATATACCCAAGCATCAAAATCCTCATTTTTTTACAATCTTAGGAGGAGGGCCGGTATGATTTAAATGAGTGGAGGGAATAGGTCCTCCATAAATAGGAGGTGGTTCCACATGGGCAAAGATGCCACTACCATTTTTACCACTCGACAAAGGAACTTTCTCACTAGTAGCTTCCCCCTTGTCGGAGTTAGCATCCGTCACCTTGTTAGTGGGATCGACCATTTTCAACGGTGCGGTGGATAATTTGAGACCATCAAGAAAGTTCTTAAACTTGCCTTTGACCTCGGCCGTCATGGAGTTTTTCAATGTGTCCAAAGCCACATTGAACTCCTCACGAGAGACCGTGGTTGCCCCATCGGCCGTAGACGAGAACGGATTCACACCGGAGTGCTCCTCCCCACCGTCTATGGTGTCAACCATACTCTTCGTACGGCAAAGTCCTTAATAAAGAGACGAGGCTCTGATACCAATTGAAAGGATCGATATAGTTGACTAGAGGGGGGTGAATAGGCAACTAACAATTTTTAGCTTTTCTTTACCAATTTAAACTTTGCATCAAAGTATGTTGTCTAGATATGCAACTAGGTGAGCAACCTATATGATGCCACAACAACAAGCACACAAGCAAGCAAAGGATACAACACAATATAAGCTTGCACAAGTAAAGGTACGAGATAACCAAGAGTGGAGCCGGTGAAGACGAGGATGTGTTACCGAAGTTCCTTCCTTTTGAACGGAAGTACGTCTCCGTTGGAGCGGTGTGGAGGCACAATGCTCCCCATGAAGCCACTAGGGCCACCGTATTCTCCTCACGCCCTCAACAATGCGAGATGTCGCGATTCCACTATTGGTGCCCTTGGAGGAGGCGACCGAACCTTTACAAACAAGGTTGGGGCAATCTCCACAACTTAATTAGAGGCTCCCAACAACACCACGAAGCTTCACCACAATGGAATATGGCTCCGCGGTGACCTCAACCGTCTAGGGTGCTCAAACACTCAAGAGTAACAAGATCTGCAAGGGATTAGTGGGGGGAATCAAATTTCTCTTGGTGGAAGTGTAGATCATGGCCTCCTCAACCAATCCCTAGGAAATCAACAAGTTTGATTGGCTAGGGAGAGAGATCGGGCGAAAACGGAGCTTAGAGCAACAATGGAGCTTGGGGGTGGAAGAGGTAGTCAACTCGGAGAAGAAGATTCCCCTTTTATAGTGAAAGAACAAATCCAACCGTTATCCACCAACTCAGCCTGCGACACGCGGTACTATCGCACCACACAAGCGGTACTACCGCAAGGGCCTGCGGTACTACCGCGAAGAACTACAGTACTACCGTTGGCACGGCAGGGGCCAAGACCAGTCCTGATGCGCTAAGGCAGGGAGCGGTAGAACCGCTGGCGCGGTACTACCGCGCCCCCTTGTGGTACTACCGCAAGGCAGGAATGGTCTAGGCTAGGAAGGCACGGACATATAAAAATAGATCTGTGACTACTTCCGCTGAGTTTTGATCTATGCAAAAATCCGACACGGTACTGCCGCAAGCCTGGAGCGGTACTACCGCATAGGGCGCAGATGTAAAAAATTACATCCGCCCCTACTTCCGCTCATGCTGCTGTGCCTGGCCAGAACCCATGGTACTACCGCGCATCCGCCCCTACTACCGCTCGAGCAGTTGCGCCTGGCCTGAGGCCCCGATACTACCGTTCCCAAGGAGCGGTACTACCGTGAGCACCTGCGGTACTACCGCGCTGGAGGCCGGTACTACCGTAAGGGCCTGCGATACTACCGCTCCAAAGAGCAGTACTACCGCATTGCCCCAGTTCAGCAACACTAGGAGTCCTTCATTTTGCAGAGACACGAAGAGATGGAGGATGCTCCAAAGAGCCAAAGGAAAGGTGGTGGAAAACGGAACAGACGTGTACGTATTGATTCCACCCAAACCTTTCCAACGCGGACCCCCTCTTAATAGTACGGCTTTCCTACGACTCAAATCCACCAAAAAGAAACATAGAGAAACGCCGTCTTCAATAGTCTTCGAGGGGCACCAAACCGTCTTGTGCTTAGACATGATATATCTGAAATGCGTAATACACACGATTAGTCCGCAAAAGCATTGGCATCAATCACCAAAACTACTAAGGGATAAATATGCCCTTACACTTTGTCAATAGGAGGAGCAAGGATGGGCGGCTCAGCCAATTGCTTCGTAAGAGCTTCAGAAACCTTATCTGCAGCATCACTCGAGATGAAGTTGTCAGTCTTTTTCATAATCTGGTATAGTGGAATTGCCTTCTTGCCGAGTTGACTTATAAACCGGCTCAAGACTGCGATCCGACCCGCCATGCGCTGGACGTCATTGATTTTGGTCAGCTTGGCGAGCGAGGTTAGTACTTTGATCTTGTCCGGGTTAGTCTTGATGCCCCATTCTTACACCAGAACACGCAGCAACTTGCCTGCGGGAACACCAAAAACGCACTTGGCCGGGTTGAGCTTCATCTGATAAACCCGAAGAATGTCAAAAGTCTCCTTGAGGTCATCTAATAAGGTTTCTTTCTTCTGAGATTTGACCACAATATCATCAACATAAGTGTGAACATTGCGCCCAATCTGCTTGTGAAAGCAATTCTGTACACAACGTTGATAAGTAGCCCCTGCACTCTTAAGCCTAAAAGGCATTGAGACATAGCAGAAAGCCCAAAAGGGTGTGATAAAGGTTGTCTTCTCCTGATCCTCAACGGCCATCTTAATCTAATGATAGCCGGAGTAAGCATCCAGGAAACATAAGCACTCACAACCAGCAATGGAGTCAATGATCTGGTTGATGCGGGGGAGGGCAAACGGGTCTTTGGGACAAGCCTTGTTAAGATCTGTGTAATCAACACACATGCGCCAAGTGCCGGTTTTCTTTAGAATTAGCACTAGGTTCGCCAGCCACTCAGGGTGAAATACTTCAATAATGAACCCAGCAACTAGGAGCCGCACCACTTCTTCCCCAATAGCCTTGCGTCTCTCCTTGTTAAAATGACAGAGGTATTGTCTGACAGGTTTCATCTTAGGATCCACATTGAGGTGGTGCTCAGCGTGTTCTCTCGGTACACCTAGCATGTCAGAAGGTTTCCATGCAAAAATGTCATGATTCTCACGGATGAACTCGATGAGCACGCTTTCCTATTTGGGATCCATACCAGTCCCGATGGTGAACTAATGGGATGAGTCTCCAGGGATGAAGTCAACCTGTTTCGTGTCTTCGGCCGACTTAAACTTGAGCAGAGGGTCAGACTCTGTGGTGGGCTTCTTCAAAGGTGTCATGTTAACCGGATCAACATTGGATGTATAAAACTTTAGCTCCTCCGCTGTGCAGGCAGACTCAGCATAAGTTGCGTCCCCCTCCTCACATTCGCGTGTGATTCTTCTGTCACCATCGACTGTGGTAGTACCCTCTGGCCCAGGCATCTTGAGCTTGAGATAAACATAATAGGGTCAGGCCATGAAGCGAGCATAAGCCGGCCGTCCTAAGAGGGCATGATATGGACTCTTGATTTTGACCACCCCCAACATCAGGAACTCCGATCGTAGTTATACTCATCGCCAAACGCAACTTCCAGCTTGATCCGCCCAATAGGATAAGCGTGTTGGAAATATGCCCTAGAGGCAATAATAAAAGGTTATTATTATATTTCTTTGTTCATGATAATCGTCTATTGTTCATGCTATAATTGTATTGTCTGGAAATCGTAATACATGTGTGAATACATAGACCACAACGTGTCCCTAGTAAGCCTCTAGTTGACTAGCTCGTTGATCAACAGATAGTCATGGTTTCCTGACTATGGACATTGGATGTCATTGATAACGGGATCACATCATTAGGAGAATGATGTGATGGACAAGACCCAATCCTAAGCATAGCATAAAAGATCGTGTAGTTTCGTTTGCTAGAGCTTTTCCAATGTCAAGTATCTTTTCCTTAGACCATGAGATCGTGCAACTCCCGGATACCGTAGGAGTGCTTTGGGTGTGCCAAACGTCACAACGTAACTGGGTGACTATAAAGGTGCATTACGGGTATCTCCGAAAGTGTCTGTTGGGTTGGCACGGATCGAGACTGGGATTTGTCACTCCGTGTGACGGAGAGGTATCTCTGGGCCCACTCGGTAATGCATCATCATAATGAGCTCAATGTGACTAAGGCGTTAGTCACGGGATCATGCATTGCGGTACGAGTAAAGAGACTTGCCGGTAACGAGATTGAACAAGGTATTGGGATACCGACGATCGAATCTCGGGCAAGTAACATACCGATTGACAAAGGGAATTGCATACGGATTGATTGAATCCTCGACACCGTGGTTCATCCGATGAGATCATCGTGGAACATGTGGGAGCCAACATGGGTATCCAGATCCCTCTGTTGGTTATTGACCGGAGAGGCGTCTCGGTCATGTCTGCATGTCTCCCGAACCCGTAGGGTCTACACACTTAAGGTTCGGTGACGCTAGGGTTGTAGAGATATATGTATGCGGAAACCCGAAAGTTGTTCGGAGTCCCGGATGAGATCCCGGACGTCACGAGAGGTTCCGGAATGGTCCGGAGGTGAAGAATTATATATAGGAAGTCAAGTTTCGGCCACCGGGAAAGTTTTGGGGGTTACCGGTATTGTACCGGGACCACCGGAAGGGTCCCGGGGGTCCACCGGGTGGGGCCACCTATCCCAGAGGGCCCCGTGGGCTGAAAGTGGAAGGGAACCAGCCCTTAGTGGGCTGGGGCGCCCCCCTTGGGCCTCCCCCCATGCGCCTAGGGTTGGGAACCCTGGGGGGGAGCTTCCCCCTTGCCTTGGGGGGCAAGGCACCCCTTCCCCCCCACTTGGCCGCCGCCCCCCCCCCTTTGGATCTCATCTCTCAGGGCTGGCGCACCCCCCCAGGGGCCTATATAAAGGGGGGGAGGGAGGGCAGCAACCCACAGCCTTGGGCGCCTCCCTCCTCCCCTGCAACACCTCTCTCTCTCTCGCAGAAGCTCGGCGAAGCCCTGCCGGAGAACCGCTACATCCACCACCACGCCGTCGTGCTGTTGGATCTCCGTCAACCTCTCCTTTCCGCTTGCTGGATCAAGAAGGAGGAGACGTCGCTGCACCGTACGTGTGTTGAACGCGGAGGTGTCGTCCGTTCGGCACTCGGTCATCGGTGATTTGGATCACGGCGAGTACGACTCCGTCATCCACGTTCATTGGAACGCTTCCGCTCGCGATCTACAAGGGTATGTAGATGCACTCCTTTCCCCTCGTTGCTAGTAGACTCCATAGATGCATCTTGGTGAGCGTAGGAAAATTTTAAATTATGCTACGATTCCCAATAGTGGCATCATGAGCCAGGTTTATGCGTAGTTACTATGCACGAGTAGAACACAAAGCAGTTGTGGGCGTTGAGTTTGCCAATTCTTCTTGCCGCTACTAGTCGTTTCTTGTTTCGGCGGCATTGTAGGATGAAGCGGCCCGGACCGACCTTACACGTACGCTTACGTGAGACAGGTTCCACCGACTGACAGGCATTAGTTGCATAAGGTGGCTAGCGGGTGTCTGTCTCTCCTACTTTAGTCGGAACGGATTCGATGAAAAGGGTCCTTATGAAGGGTAAATAGAAATTGGCAAATCACGTTGTGGTCATACGTAGGTAAGAAAACGTTCTTGCTAGAAACCTACAAACCACGTAAAAACTTGCAACAACAATTAGAGGACGTCTAACTTGTTTTTGCAGCAAGTGCTATGTGATGTGATATGGCCAGAAGATGTGATGAATGATATATGTGATGTATGAGATTGATCATATTCTTGTAATAGGAAACACGACTTGCATGTCGATGAATATGACAACCGGCAGGAGCCATAGGAGTTGTCTTTATTATTTTGCATGACCTGCGTGTCATTGAATAACGCCATGTAAGTTACTTTACTTTGTTGCTAAACGCGTTAGCCATAGAAGTAGAAGTAATTGTTGGCGTGACGACTTCATGAAGACACAATGATGGAGATCATGATGATGGAGATCATGGTGTCATGCCAGTGACGAAGATGATCATGGTGCCCCGAAGATGGAGATCAAAGGAGCATAATGATATTGGCCATATCATGTCACTATTTGATTGCATGTGATGTTTATCATGTTTTTGCATCTTATTTGCTTAGAACGACGGTAGTAAGTAAGATGATCCCTTATAATAATTTCAAGAAAGTGTTCACCCTAACTGTGCACCGTTGCGAAGGTTCGTTGTTTCGAAGCACCACGTGATGATCGGGTGTGATAGATTCTAACGTTCGAATACAACGGGTGTTGACGAGCCTAGCATGTACAGACATGGCCTCGGAACACACGCAATACACTTAGGTTGACTTGACGAGCCTAGCATGTACAGACATGGCCTCGGAACACGGAGGACCGAAAGGTCGAGCATGAGTCGTATAGAAGATACGATCAACATGGAGATGTTCACCGATCTTGACTAGTCCGTCTCACGTGATGATCGGACACGGCCTAGTCGAATTCGGATCATGTTTCACTTAGATGACTAGAGGGATGTCTATCTGAGTGGGAGTTCATTAAATAATTTGATTAAATGAACTTAATTATCATGAACTTAGTCTAAAATCTTTACACTATGTATTGTAGATCAAATGGCCAACGTTGTCCTCAATTTCAACGCGTTCCTAGAGAAAACCAAGCTGAAAGATGATGGCAGCAACTATACGGACTGGGTCCGGAACCTGAGGATCATCCTCATAGCAACCAAGAAAGATTATGTCTTAGAAGCACCGCTAGGTGAAGCACCAATCCCTGAGAACCAAGACGTTATGAACGCTTGGCAGCAGCGTGCTGATGATTACTCCCTCGTTCAGTGCGGCATGCTTTACAGCTTAGAACCGGGTCTCCAAAAGCGTTTTGAGAAACATGGAGAATATGAGATGTTCGAGGAGCTGAAACTGGTTTTTCAAGCTCATGCCCGGGTCGAGAGATATGATGTCTCCGACAAGTTCTTCAGCTGTAAAATGGAGGAGAACAGTTCTGTTAGTGAGCACATACTCAGAATGTCTGGGTTGCACAACCGCTTGTCTCAGCTGGGAGTTAATCTCCCGGATGACGCGGTCGTTGACAGAATCCTCCAGTCGCTTCCACCAAGCTACAAGAGCTTTGTGATGAACTTCAATATGCAGGGGATGGAAAAGACCATTCCTGAGGTATATTCAATGCTGAAATCAGCTGAGGTAGAGATCAGAAAAGAACATCAAGTGTTGATGGTGAATAAAACCACTAAGTTCAAGAAGGGCAAGGGTAAGAAGAACTTCAAGAAGGACGGCAAGGGAGTTGCCGCGCCCGGTAAGCCAGTTACCGGGAAGAAGTCAAAGAATGGACCCAAGCCCGAGACTGAGTGCTTTTATTGCAAGGGAAGTGGTCACTGGAAGCGGAACTGCCCCAAATACTTAGCGGACAAGAAGAAGGCCGGCAACACCCAAGGTATATGTGATATACAAGTAATTGATGTGTACCTTACCAGTACTCGTAGTAGCTCCTGGGTATTTGATACCGGTGCGGTTGCTCATATTTGTAACTCAAAACAGGAACTACGGAATAAACGGAGACTGGCGAAGGACGAGGTGACGATGCGCGTCGGGAATGGTTCCAAGGTCGATGTGATCGCCGTCGGCACGCTACCTCTGCATCTACCCACGGGATTAGTTTTAAACCTCAATAATTGTTATTTAGTGCCAGCTTTGAGCATGAACATTGTATCTGGATCTCGTTTAATTCGAGATGGCTACTCATTTAAATCCGAGAATAATGGTTGTTCTGTTTATTTGAGAGATATGTTTTATGGTCATGCCCCGCTGGTCAATGGTTTATTTTTGATGAATCTCGAACATGATGTTACACATATTCATAGTGTGAATACCAAAAGATGTAAAGTTGATAACGATAGTCCCACATACTTGTGGCACTGCCGCCTTGATCACATTGGTGTCAAGCGCATGAAGAAGCTCCATGCAGATGGACTTTTGGAGTCTCTTGATTACGAATCATTTGACACGTGCGAACCATGCCTCATGGGTAAGATGACCAAGACTCCGTTCTCCGGAACAATGGAGCGAGCAACCAACTTATTGGAAATCATACATACCGATGTGTGCGGTCCAATGAGTGTTGAGGCTCGCGGAGGATATCGTTATGTTCTCACTCTCACTGATGATTTAAGTAGATATGGGTATGTCTACCTAATGAAACACAAGTCTGAAACCTTTGAAAAGTTCAAGGAATTTCAGAGTGAAGTTGAGAATCAACGTGACAAAAAAACAAAATTCTTACGAACAGATCGTGGTGGAGAATATTTAAGTCACGAATTTGGTACACACTTAAGGAAATGTGGAATAGTTTCACAACTCACGCCGCCTGGAACACCTCAGAGAAATGGTGTGTCCGAACGTCGTAATCGCACTCTATTGGATATGGTGCGATCTATGATGTCTCTTACCGATTTACCGCTCTCATTTTGGGGCTATGCTTTAGAGACTGCCGCATTCACTTTAAATAGGGCTCCGTCTAAATCCGTTGAGACGACACCGTATGAATTATGGTTTGGGAAGAAACCTAAGCTGTCGTTTCTAAAAGTTTGGGGATGCGATGCTTATGTCAAGAAACTTCAACCTGAAAAGCTCGAACCCAAATCGGAAAAATGCGTCTTCATAGGATACCCTAAGGAAACTATTGGGTATACCTTCTACCTCAGATCCGAAGGCAAGATCTTCGTTGCCAAGAACGGGTCCTTTCTAGAGAAGGAGTTTCTCTCGAAAGAATTGAGTGGGAGGAAAGTGGAACTTGATGAGGTGATAGTCACCCCTTCCGAACCGGAAAGTAGCGCAGCGCGGGAAAATGTTCCTGTGGTGCCTACACCGACTGGGGAGGAAGTTAATGATGATGATCATGAAGCTTCGGATCAAGTTACTACTGAACTTCGTAGGTCCACAAGGACACGTTCCGCACCAGAGTGGTATGACAACCCTGTCCTGGAAATCATGTTGTTAGACAACGGTGAACCTTCGAACTATGAAGAAGCGATGGCGGGCCCGGATTCCGACAAATGGCTAGGAGCCATGAAATCCGAGATAGAATCCATGTATGAAAACAAAGTATGGACTTTGACTGACTTGCCCGATGAGCGGCGAGCCATAGAAAACAAATGGATCTTTAAGAAGAAGACGGACGCGGATGGTAATGTGACCATCTACAAAGCTCGATTTGTCGCTAAGGGTTATCGACAAGTTCAAGGGGTTGACTACGATGAGACTTTCTCACCCGTAGCGAAGCTGAAGTCCGTCCGAATAATGTTAGCAATTGCCGCATACTATGATTATGAGATATGGCAGATGGACGTCAAAACGGCATTCCTTAACGGCTTCCTTAAGGAAGAGTTGTATATGATGCATTCGGAAGGTTTTGTCGATCTTAAGAATGCTAACAAAGTATGCAAGTCCAACGCTCAATCTATGGGCTGGTGCAAGCATCTCGGAGTTGGAACATTCGCTTTGATGAGATGATCAAAGCGTTTGGGTTTACACAGACTTATGGAGAAGCCTGTGTTTACAAGAAAGTGAGTGGGAGCTCTGTAGCATTTCTCATATTATATGTGGATGACATACTATTGATGGGAAATGATATAGAATTCTTGGAAAGTATAAAGGCCTATTTGAATAAGTGTTTTTCAATGAAGGACCTTGGAGAAGCTGCTTATATATTAGGCATCAAGATCTATAGAGATAGATCAAGACGCCTCATTGGTCTTTCACAGAGTACATACCTTGACAAGATATTGAAGAAGTTCAATATGGATCAGTCCAAGAAGGGGTTCTTGCCTGTATTGCAAGGTGTGCAGTTGAGCACGGCTCAATGCCCGACCACGGCAGAAGATATAGAAGAGATGAGTGTCATCCCCTATGCCTCGGCCATAGGGTCTATTATGTATGCCATGCTGTGTACCAGACCTGATGTAAACCTTGCCGTAAGTTTGGTAGGAAGGTACCAAAGTAATCCCGGCAAGGAACACTGGACAGTGGTCAAGAATATCCTGAAGTACCTGAAGAGGACTAAGGATATGTTTCTCGTTTATGGAGGTGACGAAGAGCTCGTCGTAAAGGGTTACGTCGATGCTAGCTTCGACACAGATCTGGATGACTCGAAGTCACAAACCGGATACGTGTATATTTTGAATGGAGGAGCAGTAAGTTGGTGCAGTTGCAAGCAAAGCGTCGTGGCGGGATCTACATGTGAAGCGGAGTACATGGCAGCCTCGGAGGCAGCACAGGAAGCAGTCTGGATGAAGGAGTTCATTACCGACCTAGGGGTGATTCCCAATGCGTCAGGCCCAATGACTCTCTTCTGTGACAACACTGGAGCTATTGCCCTTGCGAAGGAGCCCAGGTTTCACAGGAAGACCAGGCATATCAAGCGTCGCTTCAACTCCATTCGTGAAAGTGTTCAAAATGGAGACATAGATATTTGTAAAGTACACACGGACCTGAATGTAGCAGATCCGTTGACTAAACCTCTCCCTAGGGCAAAACATGATCAACACCAGGACACAATGGGTGTTCGATTCATCACAATGTAACTAGATTACTGACTCTAGTGCAAGTGGGAGACTGTTGGAAATATGCCCTGGAGGCAATAATAAAAGGTTATTATTATATTTCTTTGTTCATGATAATCGTCTATTGTTCATGCTATAATTGTATTGTCCGGAAATCGTAATACATGTGTGAATACATAGACCACAACGTGTCCCTAGTAAGCCTCTAGTTGACTAGCTCGTTGATCAACAGATAGTCATGGTTTCCTGACTATGGACATTGGATGTCATTGATAACGGGATCACATCATTAGGAGAATGATGTGATGGACAAGACCCAATCCTAAGCATAGCATAAAAGATCGTGTAGTTTCGTTTGCTAGAGCTTTTACAATGTCAAGTATCTTTTCCTTAGACCATGAGATCGTGCAACTCCCAGATACCGTAGGAGTGCTTTGGGTGTGCCAAACGTCACAACGTAACTGGGTGACTATAAAGGTGCATTACGGGTATCTCCGAAAGTGTCTGTTGGGTTGGCACGGATCGAGACTGGGATTTGTCACTCCGTGTGACGGAGAGGTATCTCTGGGCCCACTCGGTAATGCATCATCATAATGAGCTCAATGTGACTAAGGCGTTAGTCACGGGATCATGCATTGCGGTACGAGTAAAGAGACTTGCCGGTAACGAGATTGAACAAGGTATTGGGATACCGACGATCGAATCTCGGGCAAGTAACATACCGATTGACAAAGGGAATTGCATACGGATTGATTGAATCCTCGACACCGTGGTTCATCCGATGAGATCATCGTGGAACATGTGGGAGCCAACATGGGTATCCAGATCCCGCTTTTGGTTATTGACCGGAGAGGCGTCTCGGTCATGTCTGCATGTCTCCCGAACCCGTAGGGTCTACACACTTAAGGTTCGGTGACGCTAGGGTTGTAGAGATATATGTATGCGGAAACCCGAAAGTTGTTCGGAGTCCCGGATGAGATCCCGGACGTCACGAGAGGTTCCGGAATGGTCCGGAGGTGAAGAATTATATATAGGAAGTCAAGTTTCGGCCACCGGGAAAGTTTCGGGGGTTACCGGTATTGTACCGGGACCACCGGAAGGGTCCCGGGGGTCCACCGGGTGGGGCCACCTATCCCAGAGGGCCCCATGGGCTGAAAGTGGAAGGGAACCAGCCCTTAGTGGGCTGGGGCGCCCCCTTGGGCCTCCCCCCATGCGCCTAGGGTTGGGAACCCTAGGGGGGGAGCTTCCCCCTTGCCTTGGGGGGCAAGGCACCCCTTCCCCCCCACTTGGCCGCCGCCCCCCCCCCTTTGGATCTCATCTCCCAGGGCTGGCGCACCCCCCCAGGGGCCTATATAAAGGGGGGGAGGGAGGGCAGCAACCCACAGCCTTGGGCGCCTCCCTCCTCCCCTGCAACACCTCTCTCTCTCTCTCGCAGAAGCTCGGCGAAGCCCTGCCGGAGAACCGCTACATCCACCACCACGCCGTCGTGCTGTTGGATCTCCGTCAACCTCTCCTTTCCCCTTGCTGGATCAAGAAGGAGGAGACTTCGCTGCACCGTACGTGTGTTGAACGCGGAGGTGCCGTCCGTTCGGCACTCGGTCATCGGTGATTTGGATCACGGCGAGTACGACTCCGTCATCCACGTTCATTGGAACGCTTCCGCTCGCGATCTACAAGGGTATGTAGATGCACTCCTTTCCCCTCATTGCTAGTAGACTCCATAGATGCATCTTGGTGAGCGTAGGAAAATTTTAAATTATGCTACGATTCCCAACAAAGCGGACTTTGCAGGAACGATCCCGTGAAAGACGGTTGAGGAGGGTTGGAGTTGCTTCTCTGACAGGTTCATGCTTCTGAAGGTATCACAGTATAGGATATTGATGTCGCTTCCTCCGTCCATAAGCACCTTAGTGAGCTTATAACCATCGACTTGAGGCGCCACCACAAGGGCTAAACAATCGGGGTTCTTAACCCGGGGAGGATGATCCGGGAGCTTGCAATCCTGCTTGCAAGTACTAGCCGTGAAAACGTGATACTACCTGCTATTCAACTACTTGGGGTTGCTCTGAAAACCTGATTGGTTGCCCTGCTATTGAACGCCTTGGCCAGATTGTTGATTTCCTCCATTATTGCCAGTACCCTGGTAGCCAGACCCTGAGCTGCCAGAGCCCTGATAACCGGGATTCTGGAAGCCACCAGACGAGCCGGCTCCCGGGAAGCCAGTTCTTGAGCCGCCTGCTCCAGGCTGCCCCGGGTTTCCGCCACCGCCTCCTTGATGATTCTGATATGGCTGATTGCAGAAAGCATGCATAATGTAGCAATCTTCCCAAGAGTGATTTGTCGTCTTATTGGGGAGGTTGTGTTTAGGACACGGGGCCTCCTCGAAATTATGAGGCTTGTTTCCATTGAAAGATCTCCCAAAATTGTTGTTCTGTCTCTGGCCCTTGAAGCCAGTGTTGGTGTTAGCAACAAAGTCAGTGCCGCCCTCCAGGTGCTTGCGCTTTCCACCATTGCCTTGATTGCCATGGTTGCCATTGTACCCATGGTTATTCTATTGTTGCCCTTTGTCGCCAATGTTTTTCTTGCCTTTGCCGGACTTGTCATCATCTAAGCTAGGGTCTTTCGTGTTGTCTGACTCGGCGTACCTGGTGAGGACGTCCATGAGATTGCCTTGTCCTGAACCTTCCGCTTGAGTCGCCCAAGCTTCTGGACTATAGGGTCAAAATGACAGTTCTTCTCCAGGATCAAGACGGCTTGAGCAGCTGATATGCTATCAGAGGAGTGAATAATGTCTGTGACCTGGCGAGCCCAGTGATGGGCCGATTCACCCTCGCGCTGGATGCAATGCTGTAGACCAACAATCATCATTGGGCGCTTGCAAGTTCCTTGGAAGTTCTTAATAAAGCGATCTTTCAACTCCGCCCAAGTGTTGATGGAGTTGGGGGGAAGGTTCTTCAGCCAAGTACGAGTCGCCCCCCCCCCCCAACACCATAGTCTGATACTTGGCGCAAACTGCATCACTAACATCCAGCATGTCCATGGCGATCTCGTAGCTCTCAATCCAAGCGGCCGGCTCAAGATCAGCCGTGTAATTGGGCACCTTGTGGGGGCCTTTGAAATCCTTAGGCATGCGCTCGTTACGTAGAGCTGGTGCTAGGCAAGGAATCCCAATGGTTTTGGTGCTCGGTATCGTACCTTGTGAAGCCAAAGGGGTCGTAGTAGGTGATGGCTGAGCCACCGTGTTTGTCGCTTCCGCTCGCACGGCCCGGGCTGTGTCAAAGATTGCCTGAGCGTCTGAGCCCCCAGGCTGAGGCGGGTCACACGGCTGCTCGTGATGCCGATGAGTGCTTCTGGAGACCGTTGGCGACTCAGCATGCCAGCTCCTGCTGCGGCTCAGATGGGTGGAGTGGAGTCACTGCTATGTTGGGGAACGTAGCATACAATTTCAAAAAAAATTCCTACGCTCATGCAAGATCTATCTAGGAGATGCATAGAAACGAGAGGGGAAGAGTGTGTCCATGTACCCTCGTAGACAGAAAGCGGAAGCGTTTGTTTAACGCGGTTAATGTACTCGAACGTCTTGTCGATCCAACCGATCAAGCACCGAACGTACAACACCTCCGAGTTCTGCACATGTTTCAGCTCGATGACATCCCTCGAACTCTTGATCCAGCAAAGTGTCGAGGGAGAGTTCCGTCAGCACGACAGCATGGTGACGGTGATGGTGGAGTGATCTGCGCAGGGCTTCACCTAGGCACTACGTGAATATGATTGGAGGCGTAAACTATGGAGGGAGCGCCGCACACGGCTTGGAACAATTGATGTGTGTTAGAGGCGCCCCCCACCCCCATATATAAAGGAGGGAAGGGGAGGAGGCCGGCCCTAGGCGCACCCCAACTGGGAGGAGTCTTACTTGGGCTCCTAGTAGGATTCCCCCCCCCCTTCCTTTTATCGGAGGGGGAAAGGGGGAAGGAGAGAGAGAGGGAGAAGGAAAGGGGGGCGCCGCCCCTCCCCTAGTCCAATTCGGACTCCACCCTTGTTAGGCGTGCCACCCCTATGTGGGCTGGTTTGCCTCCCTCCTATGGTCCATATGGCCCATATCTTCCCCCGGGGGGTTCCGGTAACCCCCCCCCCCCCCCCCCGTACTCTGATATGTACCAGATACATTCCGAAACACTTCCGGTGTCCGAATACTATCATCCAATATATCAATCTTTACCTCTCGACCATTTCGAGACTCCTCGTCATGTCTGTGATCTCATCCGGGACTCCAAACAACATTCAGCCACCAAATCACATAACTCATATAATACAAATCGTCATCGAACGTTAAGCGTGCAGACCCTACGGGTTCGAGAACTATGTAGACATGACCGAGACACCTCTCTGGTCAATAACCAACAGCGGAACCTGGATGCTCATATTGGTTCCCACATATTCTATGAAGATCTTTATTGGTCAAACCGTAACGACAACATACGTAATTCCCTTTGTCATCGGTATGTTACTTGCCTGAGATTCGACCGTCGGTATCTTCATACCTAGTTCAATATCGTTACCGGCAAGTCTCTTTACTCGTTCCGTAATGCATCATCCTGCAACTAACTCATTAGTCACATTGCTTGCAAGGCTTATCATGATGTGTATTACTGAGAGGGCCTAGAGATACCTCTCCGATACTCGGAGTGACAAATCCTAATCTCGGTCTATGCCAACCCAACAAACACCTTTGGAGATACCTGTAGAGCATCTTTATAATCACCCAGTTACGTTGTGACGTTTGATAGCACACAAGGTATTCCTCCGGTATTCAGGAGTTGCATAATCTGAATATGTATAAGTCATGAAGAAAGTAATAGCAATAAAACTTAACGATCATTATGATAAGCTAACGGATGGGTCTTGTCCATCACATCATTCTCCTAATAATGTGACCCCGTTCATCAAATGACAACACATGTCTATGGTTATGAAACTTAACCATCTTTGATTAACGAGCTAGTCTAGTAGAGGCTTACTAGGGACACTGTGTTTTGTCTATATATCTACACATGTATCAAGTTTCCGGTTAATACAATTCTAGCATGAATAATAAACATTTATCATTATATAAGGAAAATATAAAATAACAACTTTATTATTGCCTCTAGGTCATATTTCCTTCAGTCTCCCGCTTGCACTAGAGTCAATAATCTAGTTCACATTGCCATGTGATTTAACACTAATAGTTCACATCTTTATGTGATTAACACCCATAGTTCACATCGCCATATGATCAACACCCAAAGGGTTTACTAGATTCAATAATCTAGTTCACATCGCTATGTGATTAACACCCAAAGAGTACTAAGGTGTGATCATGTTTTGCTTGTGAGAGAAGTTTAGTCAACGGGTTTGCCACATTCAGATCTGTATGTATTTTGCAAATTTCTATGTCTACAATGCTTTGCACAGAGCTACTCTAGCTAATTACTCCCACTTTCAATATGTATCCAGATTGAGACTCAGAGTCATCCAGATCGGTGTCAAAGCTTGCATCGACGTAACTCTTTACGACGAACTCTTTATCACCTCCAAAACCGAGAAATATTTCCTTAGTCTTCTAAGGATAATTTTGACCGCTGTCTAGTGATCTACTCCTGGATCACTATTGTACCCCTTTGAAAAATGCATGGCAAGGTACACAATAGGTCTGTTATACATCATGCATACTTTATAGAACCTATGGCTGAGGCATAGGGAATGACTTTCATTCTCTATCTTCTGTAGTGGTCGGGCATTGAGTCTGACTCAACTTCACACCTTGTAACACAGGCAAGAACCCTTTCTTTGACTGATCCATTTTGAACTTCTTCAAAACTTTATCAAGGTATGTGCTTTGTGAAAGTCCAATTAAGCGTCTTGATCTATCTCTATAGATCTTGATGCACAATATATAAGCAGCTTCACCGAGGTCTTTCATTGAAAAACTCTTATTCAAGTATCCTTTTATGCTATCCAGAAATTCTATGTCATTTCCAATCAACAATATGTCATCCACATATAATATTAGAAATGCTACAGAGCTCCCACTCACTTTCTTGTAAATACAGGCTTCTCCAAAAGTCTATATAAAACCATATGCTTTGATCACCTCATCAAAGCGTATATTCCAACTCCAAGATGCTTGCACCAGTCCATAAATGGATAACTGGAGCTTGCACACTTTGTTAGCACCTTTAGGATTGACAAAACCTTCTGGTTGCATCATATACAACTCTTCTTTAAGAAATCCATTAAGGAATGTAGTTTTGACGTCCATTTGCTAGATCTCATAATCATAAAATGCAGCAATTGCTAACAAGATTCGGACAGACTTAAGCATCGCTATGGGTGAGAAGGTCTCATCGTAGTCAACTCCTTGAACTTGTCGAAAACCTTTCGCAACAAGTCGAGGTTTGTAGACAGTAACATTACCATCAGCCTTAGTCTTCTTCTTAAAGATCCATTTATTCTCTATGGCTTGTCGATCATCGGGCAAGTCAACCAAAGTCCACACTTTGTTCTCATACATGGATCCCATCTCAGATTTCATGGCCTCAAGCCATTTCACGGAATCTGGGCTCATCGTCGCTTCCTCATAGTTCGTAGGTTCGTCATGGTCTATTAACATGACTTCCAGAGCAGGATTACCGTACCACTCTGGTACAGAATGTACTCTGGTTGACCTACGAGGTTCGGTAGTAACTTGATCTGAAGTTTCATGATCATCATCATTAGCTTCCTCACTAATTGGTGTAGGCATCACAGGAACGGTTTTCTGTGATGAGCTACTTTCCAATTCGTGAGAAGGTACAATTACCTCATCAAGTTCTACTTTCCTCCCACTCACTTCTTTCGAGAGAAACTCCTTCTCTAGAAAGGATCCATTCTTAGCAACAAATATCTTGCCTTCGGATCTGTGATAGAAGGTGTACCCAGCAGTTTCTTTTGGGTATCCTATGAAGACACACTTCTCCGATTTGGGTTCGAGCTTATCACGCTGAAGCTTTTTCAGATAAGCATCACAACCCCAAACTTTAAGAAACACCAGCTTAGGTTTCTTGCCAAACCACAGTTCATACGGTGTCGCCTCAACGGATTTAGATGGTGCCCTATTTAACATGAATGCAGCTGTCTCTACTGCATAACCCCAAAACAATAGTGGTAAATCGGTAAGAGACATCATAGATCACACCATATCTAACAAAGTACGGTTACGACGTTCAGACACACCATTACGTTGTGGTGTTCGAGGTGGCGTGAGTTGTGAAACTATTCCACATTGTTTTAAATGAAGGCCAAACCCGTAACTCAAATATTTTCTTCTTATGATGATTTTCGACTTCACTCTGAAATTCTTTGAACTTTTCAAATGTTTCAGACTTGTGTTTCATTAAGTAGATATACCCATATCTGCTCAAATCATCTGTGAAGGTCAGAAAATAACGATACCCGCCATGAGCCTCAACACTCATCGGACTGCATACATCGGTGTGTATTATTTCCAATAAGTCAGTGGCTCGCTCCATTGTTCTGGAGAACGGAGTCTTAGTCATTTTGCCCATGAGGCATGGTTTGCAAGCATCAAATGATTCCAAAAGTCCATCTGCATGGAGTTTCTTCATGCGCTTTACACCAATATGACCTAAACGGCAGTGCCACAAATATGTTGCACTATCATTATCAACTTTGCATCTTTTGGCATCAATATTATGAATATGTGTATCACCATGATCGAGATTCAACAAAAATAGACCCCTCTTCAAGGGTGCATGACCATAAAAGATATTACTCATATAAATAGAACAACCATTATTCTCTGATTTAAATGAATAACCGTCTCGCATCAAACAAGATCCAGATATAATGTTCATGCTCAACGCTGGCACCAAATAACAATTATTCAGGTCTAAAACTAATCCCGAAGGTAGATGTAGAGGTAGCATGCCGACGGCGATCATATCGACCTTGGAACCATTCCCGACGCGCGTCATCACCTAGTCCTTAGCCAATCTTCGTTTAATCCGTAGCCCCAGTTTCGAGTTGCAAATATGAGCAACAGAACTAGTATCAAATACACAGGTGCTACTACAAGCATTAGTAAGGTACACATCAATAACATGTATATGAAATATACCTTTATTCACTTTGCCATCCTTCTTATCCGCCAAATACTTGGGGCAGTTCTGCTTCCAGTGACCAGTCCCTTTGCAGTAGAAGCACTCAGTTTCAGGCTTGGGTCCAGACTTGGGCTTCTTCCCGGGAGTGACAACTTGCTTGCCATTCTTCTTGAAGTTCCCCTTCTTTCCCTTGCCTTTTTTCTTGAAACTAGTGGTCTTGTTAACCATCAACACTTGATGCTCTTTCTTGATTTCTACCTCCGCAGCTTTGAGCATAGCGAAGAGCTCGGGAATTGTCTTATCCATCCCTTGCATATTATAGTTCATCACGAAGCCTTTGTAGCTTGGTGGCAGTGATTGAAGAACTCTGTCAATAACACTATAATCCGGAAGATTAACTCCCAGCTGAGTCAAGTGGTTATGGCACCCAGACATTCTGAGTGTGTGTTCGCTGACAGAACTGTTCTCCTCCATCTTGCAGCTATAGAACTTGTTGGAGACTTCATATCTCTCAACTCGGGCATTTGCTTGAAATATTAACTTCAACTCCTGGAACATCTCATATGGTCCATGACATTCAAAACGTCTTTGAAGTCCCGATTCTAAGCCGTAGAGCATGGCACACTGAACTATAGAGTAGTCATCAGACCGCGTCCGCCAGACATTCAAAGCGTCTACATTAGGCTAATTTTTTTAAATAATACAATTTTTTATTAAATTTCAGAAATATTACGGCATAATTATATTTTTCAAAAATAATACCCAATCGGCCTATTGCTGGCCGATTGGATCCAGTCGGCCTACTACTGGCCGATTGGACCCCAGTCGGCCCACTGCCGGCCGATTGGATCCAGTCGGCCCACTGCTAGCCGATTGGCGCCCAGTCTGCTTCCTGTAGGCCGACAGGTGCATGCACACATTTATCTGTTGAATAAGTATTTGAAAAATGTTGAAAAAAATATATTGAACAAGTATTTGAAAAATGTTGATTTCTTTTTTGAAATTGTTGAATAATTTGAGAAATGTTGAAGAAGTATTTTCAAAAAAAATTGATCATGTATATAAAAATGTTAATCAAGCATTTGCAAAAAAATTAAACAAGTATTTGAAAAAATGTTAAACAAGTATTGGAAAAAAATGTTAAACAAGTATTTCAAAAAATATTGATCATGTATATAAAAATGTTGAACAAGTGTTTGTAAAAATGTTGATCATGTATATAAAAATATTGATCATGTATATTATACATATGTTAAACATTTTTTCAAATACTTGTTCAATTTTTTTAAATACTTGTTTAACATTTTTTCAAATACTTTTTCAACATTTTTATATACATTATCAACATTTTTATGTACATGATCAATATTTTTCAAATACTTGTTCCACATTTTTCCAATACTTGTTCAACATTTTTTGCAAATGCTTGATTAACATTTTTATATACATGATCAACATTTTTTAAAATACTTCTTCAATATTTTTCAAATACCTATTCAGCAGATTTAAATTTTTTTTCAACATTTTTCAAATACTTGTTCACTGTTTTCTTTTAAAATGCTTGATTAACATTTTTATATGCATGTTCAACATTTTTTAAATATTTATCCAACAGATAAATGGGTGCATGCACCTGTCGGCCTAGAGGAAGCAGACTAGGCGCCAATCGGCCAGCAGTGGGCCGACTGGATCCAATCAGCAGGCAGTGGGCCAACTAGGGTCCTACAAGATCCAATCGGCCAGCAGTAGGCCGACGGATCCAATCGGCCAGCAGTAGGCCGACTTGGTAATATTTTTGGGAAAAAAATTATGCCGTAATATTTCTGAAATTTAATAAAAAATGTATTATTTAAAAAAATTAGCCTACATTAAAGGGAGGGGGCTTTTCACCTAGCGGTGCATCAAGGACATAATTCTTCTGTGCAGCAATGAGGATAATCCTCAAGTTACGAACCAGTCTGTGTAGTTGCTACCATCGTCTTTCAACTTAGCTTTCTCTAGGAACACATTAAAATTCAAGGGAACGGTAGCACGGGCCATTGATCTACAACATAGATATGCAAAACTATCAGGACTAAGTTCATGATAAATTAAGTTCAATTAATCATATTACTTAAGAACTCCCACTTAGATAGACATCCCTCAAGTCATCTAAATGATCACGTGATCCATATCAACTAAACCATGTCCAATCATCATGTGAGATGGAGTAGTTTTCAATGGTGAACATCTCTATGTTGATCATATCTACTATATGATTCACGTTCAACCTCTCGGTCTCTAGTGTTCCGAGGCCATGTCTGTACATGCTAGGCTCATCAAGTTTAACCCGAGTATTCCGCACGTGCAAAACTATCTTGCACCCGTTGTATGTGAACGTAGAGCTTATCACACCCGATCATCATGTGGTGTCTCGGCACGACGAACTGTCGCAACGGTGCATACTCAGGGAGAACACTTATACATTGAAATTTTAGTGAGGGATCATCTTATAATGCTACCATCGTACTAAGCAAAATAATATGCATAAAAGATAAACATCACATGCAAACAAAATATGTGACATGATATGGCCATCATCATCTTGTGCCTTTGATCTCCATATCCAATGCATCGTCATGATTTCCATTGTCACCGGCTTGACACCTTGATCTCCATCACAGCGTCGTTGTCGTCTCGCCAACTATTGCTTCTACAACTATCGCTAACGCATATTGATAAAGTAAAGCAATTACATGGTGATTGCATTTCATACAATAAAGCGACAACCATAAGGCTCCTGCCAGTTGCCGATAACTTTTACAAAACATAATCATCTCATACAATAACGTATATCACATCATGTCTTGACCATATCACATCACAACATGCCTTGCAAAAACAAGTTAGACGTCCTCTACTTTGTTGTTGCAAGTTTTACGTGGCTGTTACGGGCTTCTAGTAAGAACCATTCTTACCTATGCATCAAAACCACAACGATGTTTCGTCAAGTTTGTTGTTTTAACCTTCAACAAGGACCGGCCTTAGGCAAATTCGATTCAACTAAATCTGGAGAAAAAGACACCCGCCAGCCACTTTTATGCAAAACAAGTTGCATGTCTGTCAGTGGAACCAGTCTCATGAACGTGGTCATGTAAGGTTGGTCCGGGCCGCTTCATCCAACAATACCGCCGAATCAAAATAAGACGTTGGTGGTAAGCAGTATGACTATCATCGCCCACAACTCTTTGTGTTCTACTCGTGCATATCATCTACGCATAGACCTGGCTCTGATACCACTGTTGGGGAACGTAGCATGCAATTTCAAAAAAATCCTACTCTCACGCAAGATCTATCTAGGAGATGCATAGCAACGAGAGGGGGAGAGTGTGTCCATGTACCCTCGTAGACCAAAAGCAGAAGCGTTTGTTTAATGTGGTTGATGTGGTCGAACATCTTGTCGATCCAACCAATCATGCACCGAACGTACGGCACCTCCGAGTTCTGCACACGTTTAGCTCGATGACGTCCCTTGAACTCTTAATCCAACAAAATGTCGAGGGAGAGTTCCGTCAGCATGATGGCATGGTGACGGTGATGGTGAAGTGATCCACGCAGGGCTTCGCCTAAGCACTACGTGAATATGATTGGAGGCGTAAACTGTGGAGGGGGGCGCCGCACACGGCTTGGAACAATTGATGTGTGTTAGAGGCACCCCCACCCCCGTATATAAAGGAGGGAGAGGAGAGGAGGCCGGCCTTAGGCGCGCCCCAAGTGGGAGGAGTCTCACTTGGGCTCCTAGTAGGATTCCCCCCCCCCTCCTTCCTTTTATCGGAGGGGGAAAGGGGGGCGCCGCCCCCTCCCCTAGTCCAATTCGGACTCCTCCCTTGGGGGGGCGCCACCCCTATGTGGGCTGGTTTGCCTCCCTCCTATGGCCCATATGGCCCACATCTACCCCCGGGGGGTTCCGGTAACCCCCCCCCCCTCGGTACTCTGATATGTACCCGATACATTCTGAAACACTTCCAGTGTCCGAATACTATCATCCAATATAGCAATCTTTACCTCTCGAACATTTCGAGACTGCTCGTCATGTTTGTGATCTCATCCGGGACTCCGAACAACATTCGGTCACCAAATCACATAACTCATATAATGCAAATCGTCATCGAACGTTAAGCGTGTGGACCCTACGGGTTCGAGAACTATGTAGACATGACCGAGACACCTCTCTGGTCAATAACCAACAGCAAAACCTGGATGCTCATATTGGTTCCCACATATTCTACGAAGATCTTTATCGGCCAAACCGTAATGACAACATAGATAATTCCCTTTGTCATTGGTATGTTACTTGCCCGAGATTCGATCGTCGGTATCTTCATACCTAGTTCAATCTCGTTAACGGCAAGTCTCTTTACTCGTTCTGTAATGCATCATCCCGCAACTAACTCATTAGTCACATTGCTTGCAAGGCTTATCATGATGTGCATTACCGACAGGGCCCAGCGATACCTCTCTGATACTCGGAGTGACAAATCCTAATCTCGATCTATGCCAACCCAACAAACACCTTCGGAGATACCTGTAGAGCATCTTTATAATCACCCAGTTACGTTGTGATGTTTGATAGCACACAAGGTATTCCTGCGGTATTCGGGAGTTGCATAATCTCATAGTCAAAGGAATATGTATAACTCATGAAGAAAGCAATAGCAATAAAACTTAACGATCATTATGCTAAGCTAACGGATGGGTCTTGTCCATCACATCATTATCCTAATGATGTGATCCCATTCATCAAATGACAGCACATGTCTATGGTTAGGAAACTTAACCATCTTTAATTGATGAGCTAGTCTAGTAGAGGCTTACTAGGGACACTGTGTTTTGTCTATATATCCACACATGTATCAAGTTTCTGGTTAATACAATTCTAGCATGAATAATAAACATTTATCATGATATAAGGAAATATTAAATAACAACTTTATTATTGCCTCTAGGGCATATTTCCTTCATGCTGACATAGGAGCAGTTTGCTTGCTGGGCAACCGCAGTCTTCAACATCTCGATGGCGTTCTCGGCCTCGATCTCAACTGGGGTATTCCCTGTGATCAGAAGCGCGGCGAGGTTGGTGGCTGCTGCCAACATGTTGTCATCGTGGTTGGAGAAGTGACCCGCCGGTGTCAGAAAATGATGTGGAGGTGTCTGAAGAGGCGGCGGATGCGGGGCCAGCTCAGGCTGGCACTGCTGAGCCGGCTGGTGAGGTTGAGCCGGTGGTGGCTGTCCGTCTTTGTTCTGGATCATGACCCGGGTTAACTGGGGTATAACCGGTGCCTCCGGGGCACTCTTCCCAGCCCTCGGAACGGGCGTGTCTTGCAGCGTGTTGAACAAACATATGGGCTCAAAATTGGAGGGCAGACGGCTCATGTGCCTCCTCTGATGAACCACATCCGATGCGTTCTGCCGTAGGCCCATATGCCAGGCTTCTGTCTTCAGGCGCTCCACCTCATTGTGAATCTAGGCTTGCAGCTCCACCATGCGAGCGTCTCAGCGTTGATATCCTCCTGAGCCTTAGCCATCTGCTCGTGAAGTTTAGTTATCTCCACATTGCGTTCTGCCTGGTTTTTCGCAGTCATCGATGTCTCTAGGAGCGTTGTCAACAAGGCGACCAACTCTGCAAGAACTTGAGCTGGCGGTTTGACCAGGCCGGCCACGTTCGGAGCCGGTGCTGAAGTGTCGGTTCCCATCATGGTGCTTGTTGTCGTAGAGTTAAGATCCGGCGCAGTGCCTGCCATGTAGATGGTGGTTTGATGGAGCGGCTCATGGTTGACTAGAGCCGGCTCATCGTTGGAGTAGCCCCAAAGCCTACCATTGTACAGCGTGAGGATCGACTCAGTGTCCCCGATCGATGACTCGTCGTCGGAGTAGATGAGGGTGTCCCCACCAGACGCGTAGTTCTCCACGAGATCGACTCCCTGGGTGAATCCAATGAAGACGTGATTCCGATAGGCTTGAGCTTGGGCGGGTTGCGTGCGTCGAGCCGGCTCGACGATGTCGGTGCAGATGTCCGGCTCGGGTCCTGATTCGCCGATTTTGCCGATGAAGACGTGGATCTTGCCGAAGGGGACCCGGTACCCGTACTCGATTGAGTCGGCCTTGGGGCCCCAGCCTAAATTTTTGATGTAGAGCTTGCTGCGGCGACTCTTGGTCATGCGACCGACCGCATATCCCACGATCCCTGGGAGAGATTCCTCCAAGAACTCAACACCACTGAGCAATAGCCCCACGGTGGGCGCCAACTCTCGTCGTTTTGTCACGGCAGATGTCCTCGAAAAAGGACTTACGCGTGAGTCCATCGCAGCTAGGTGGTAGCTTAAACAGGCTTGATCGGAATCGAGAGACATGGGTTTACCCAGGTTCGGCCCCTAAGGGTGGAGGTAATAGCCTACTTCCTGCTTGATTGATTATTGTTTGGGATCTCGATTACAAGGGTGCAACTTGGGTAACCTAGTACTCAAGAGCTTGTAACCTAGTCTTTCTATCTCAGGGGCTCCCCTTTATATATAGGCTGAGGCCCTGAGTTTACAACAAAGTCTGGGTCGTACTACGACCCATGTCTTAGTTTATTTCCTATTCATCTTGTCCTTCGAGTAAGGGAAAATTCCTTACAGCTTCCTTGTTGGGCCGGCTCACCAGATACTGACCCTCGAGTCACCCTCTTCTTTCAGTCGCCTCCTGGGCTTTGAATTACGACCCACATTGCTGGCCTAATGACGAGCCGCCATGGGATGTCGGGTCGTTCCTGGCCGGGTCATACCGTGGGGTATATCCCCAACAGGAACCAAACATAATATTGTACTGACAAATGTGTCTTTACGCAGTATAATATTATAAAGCGATGGATACTATAAGGCTAGATGTATCTCCCCCAGCCAAGTATCCTCCCAGAATCTAGCCAAGTGTTCTATCATCCTGTTTGGTTATTTTGGCAAATTTGCATTTGTGGTTTGGCTCAATCTAAGTAAATACAGGCTATAGACCATGTTCTGCACATTGTTTGGTTACATGCATTACATCACAAGATCGTACCCCCTCCGTTCCTAAATATAAGTCTTTCTAGAGATTTCAACAAGTGACTACATACGGAGTAAAATGAGTGAATCTACACTCTAAAATATGTCTACATACATCTGTATATTGTATTCCATTTGAAATGTCTAAAAAGACTTATATTTAGGAACGGAGGGAGTATGATGCATGATGTTTTGTTGACAACAGTTGATTATTATAGTTGTGAAGATGCAAAAGATGATGTTTGGTTGCTCCCGGCCTAATGTTGTGGTCACTATTTCTCATAGTGGCGACCTTACCATAGAATACAATACATAGGTAGTATTAAACAAATGGTTGTTTGTTCTAGCTACTAATAAATGGCATTACAAACTAACAAACACATGGCTCAACATGGCTTATTGGGAAAGTTCATTAATACCGAATTAGCAGGCAAGTTCATCATTCTTGTCTTCTACTGTTTCAGATCCATGTGTTACCTATGAAGTAAATATGCCCTAGAGGCAATAATAAAGTTGTTATTTATATTTCCTTATATCATGATAAATGTTTATTATTCATGCTAGAATTCTATTAACCGAAAACTTAGTATATGTGTGAATACATAGACAAACAGAGTGTCACTAGTATGCCTCTACTTGACTAGCTCGTTGAATCAAAGATGGTTAAGTTTCCTAGCCATAGACAAGAGTTGTCATTTTATTAACAGGATCACATCATTAGAGAATGATGTGATTGACTTGACCCATTCCGTTAGCTTAGCACTTGATCATTTAGTATATTGCTATTGCTTTCTTCATGACTTATACATGTTCCTATGACTATGAGATTATGCAACTCCCGAATACCGGAGGAACACTTTGTGTGCTACCAAACGTCACAACGTAACTGGGTGATTATAAAGGTGCTCTACAGGTGTCTCCGATGGTAGTTGTTGAGTTGGCATAGATCAAGATTAGGATTTGTCACTCCGATTGTCGGAGAGGTATCTCTGGGCCCTCTCAGTAATGCACGTCACTATAAGCCTTGCAAGCAATGTAACTAATGAGTTAGTTGCGGGATGATGCATTACGGAACGAGTAAAGAGACTTGCCGGTAACGAGATTGAACTAGGTATTGAGATACCGACGATCGAATCTCGGGCAAGTAACATACCGATGACAAAGGGAACAACGTGTGTTGTTATGCGGTTTGACCGATAAAGATCTTCGTAGAATATGTAGGAGCCAATATGAACATCCAGGTTCCGCTATTAGTTATTGACCGGAGACGTGTCTCGGTCATGTCTACATAGTTCTCGAACCCGTAGGGTCCGCACGCTTAACGTTCGGTGACGATTGGTATTATGAGTTTATGTGTTTTGATGTACCAATGATAGTTCGGAGTCCCGGATGTGATCATGGACATGACGAGGAGTCTCGAAATGGTCGAGACATAAAGATTCATATATTGGACGACTATATTCGGACACCGGAAGTGTTTCGGGGGTCACCGGATAATTATCGGAGTGCTGGGGGTTACCGGAACCCCCGGGGGAACTAATGGGCCAACATGGGCCTTGTGCGAGAGAGAGAGAGGAGGGATCCATGGGCTGCCCCCCCCCCTTTTGGGAGTCCGAATTGGACAAGGAGGGGGGCCCTCTTTCCTCCCTCTCTCCCTCTCCTTCCTTTCCCCTTCCCCCTTCCCAGTTGGACTAGAGGGGGAGTCCTACTCCTGCTAGGAGGAGGACTCCCCCCTCTCCTTGGCGCGCCCCTAGGGCCGGCCGGCCTCCCCCTTGCTCCTTTATATACGGGGGCAGGGGCACCCTAGAACACACAACAAACATTGTTCTTAGCCGTGTGCGGTGCCCCCCTCCACCATAATCCACCTCAGTCATATCGTTGCAGTGCTTAAGCGAAGCCCTGCGCCGGTAGCTTCATCATCACCGTCATCACACTATCATGCTGATGAAGCTCTTCCCCGACACTCTGCTGGATCGTGAGTTCGTGGGACGTTACCGAGCCGAACGTGTGCAGATCACGGAGGTGCCGTACTTTCGGTGCTAGGATCGGTCGATCGTGAAGATGTACGACTACATCAACCGCGTTTCATAACGCTTCCGCTTACGGTCTACGAGGGTACGTAGACAACACTCTCCCCTCTCGTTGCTATGCATCACCATGATCTTGCGTGTGCGTAGGAAAATTTTGAAATTACTACGTTCCCCAACAGTGGCATCCGAGCCAGGTTTATGCGTAGATGTTATATGCATGAGTAGAACACAAGTGAGTTGTGGGCGATGATAGTCATACTGCTTACCAGCATGTCATACTTTGATTCGGCGGTATTGACATCACGCATACGCTTACGCGAGACTAGTTCTACCAACGTGCTTCGCACACAGGTGGCTGGCGGGTGTTAGTTTCTCCAACTTTAGTTGAATCGAGTGTGGCTACGCTCGGTCCTTGTTGAAGGTTAAAACAGCACATACTTGACGAAAAATCGTTGTGGTTTTGATGCGTAGGTAAGAACGATTCTTGCTCAGCCTGTAGCAGGCACGTAAAACTTGCAACAACAAAGTAGAGGACGTCTAACTTGTTTTTGCAGGGCATGTTGTGATGTGATATGGTCAAGACATGATGCTAAATTTTATTGTATGAGATGATCATGTTTTGTAACAGAGTTATCGGCAACTGGCAGGAGCCATATGGTTGTCGCTTTATTGTATGAAATGCAATCGCCATGTAATTGATTTACTTTATCACTAAGCTGTAGCGATAGTCGTAGAAGCAATAGTTGGCGAGACGACAACGATGCTACGATGGAGATCAAGGTGTCGCGCCAGTGACGATGGTGATCATGACAGTGCTTTGGAGATGGAGATCAAAGTCACAAGATGATGATGGCCATATCATATCACTTATATTGATTGCATGTGATATGTATCCTTTATGCATCTTATTTTGCTTAGTTCAACGGTAGCATTATAAGATGATCTCTCACTAAATTTCAAGGTACAAGTGTTCTCCCTGAGTATGCACTATTGCGAAAGTTCATCGTGCCGAGACACCACGTGATGATCGGGTGTGATAAGCTCTACGTTCACATACAACGGGTGCAAGCCAGTTTTGCACACGCAGAATACTCGGGTTAAACTTGACGAGCCTAGCATATGCAGATATGGCCTCGGAACACTGAGACCGAAAGGTCGAGCGTGAATCATATAGTAGATATGATCAACATAGTGATGTTCACCATTGAAAACTACTCCATCTCACGTGATGATCGGACATGGTTTAGTTGATATGGATCACGTGATCACTTAGATGATTAGAGGGATGTCTATCTAAGTGGGAGTTCTTTAGTAATATGATTAATTGAACTTTAATTTGTCATGAACTTAGTACCTCATAGTATTTTGCATGTCTATGTTGTTGTAGATAGATGGCCCGTGTTGTTGTTCCGTTGAATTTTAATGCGTTCCTAGAGAAAGCTAAGTTGAAAGATGATGGTAGCAACTACACGGACTGGGTCCGTAACTTGAGGATTATCCTCATTGCTGCACAGAAGAATTACGTCCTGGAAGCACCGCTAGGTGCTAAACCCGCTGCAGGAGCAACGCCAGATATTATGAACGTCTGGCAGAGCAAAGCTGATGACTACTTGATAGTTCAGTGTGCCATGCTTTACGGCTTAGAACCGGGACTTCAACGACGTTTTGAACGTCATGGAGCATATGAGATGTTCCAGGAGTTGAAGTTAATATTTCAAGCAAATGCCCGGATTGAGAGATATGAAGTCTACAATAAGTTCTACGGTTGCAAGATGGAGGAGAATAGTTCTGTGAGTGAGCATATACTCAAAATGTCTGGGTATAACAATCACTTGATTCAACTGGGAGTTAATCTTCCTGATGATAGTGTCATTGACAGAATTCTTCAATCACTGCCACCAAGCTACAAGAGCTTCGTGATGAACTATAATATGCAAGGGATGGATAAGACAATTCCCGAGCTCTTCGCAATGCTAAAGGCTGCGGAGGTAGAAATCAAGAAGGAGCATCAAGTGTTGATGGTCAACAAGACCACCAGTTTCAAGAAAAAGGGTAAAGGGAAGAAGGGGAACTTCAAGAAGAACGGCAAGCAAGTTGCTGCTCAAGTGAAGAAGCCCAAGTCTGGACCTAAGCCTGAGACTGAGTGCTTCTACTGCAAAGGGACTGGTCACTGGAAGCGGAACTGCCCCAAGTATTTGGCGGATAAGGATGGAAAGGTGAACAAAGGTATATGTGATATACATGTTATTGATGTGTACCTTACTAATGCTCGCAGTAGCACCTGGGTATTTGATACTGGTTCTGTTGCTAATATTTGCAACTCGAAACATGGACTACGGATTATGCGAAGATTGGCTAAGGACGAGGTGACGATGCGCGTGGGAAATGGTTCCAAAGTGGATGTGATCGCGGTCAGCACACTACCTCTACATCTACCTTCGGGATTAGTCTTAGACCTGGATAATTGTTATTTGGTGCCAGCGTTGAGCATGAACATTATATCTGGATCTTGTTTGATGCAAGACAGTTATTCATTTAAATCAGAGAATAATGGTTGTTCTATTTATATGAGTAATATCTTTTATGGTCATGCACCCTTGAAGAGTGGTCTATTTTTGTTGAATCTCGATAGTAGTGACACACATATTCATAATATTGAAGCCAAAAGATGCAGAGTTGATAATGATAGTGCAACTTATTTGTGGCACTGCCGTTTGGGTCATATTGGTGTAAAGCGCATGAAGAAACTCCATTCTGATGGACTTTTGGAATCACTTGATTATGAATCACTTGGTACTTGCGAACCATGCCTCATGGGCAAGATGACTAAAACTCCGTTCTCCGGAACAATGGAGAGCAACAGATTTGTTGGAATCATACATACTGATGTATGTGGTTCGATGAATGTTGAGGCTCACGGCGGGTATCGTTATTTTCTCACCTTCACAGATGATTTGAGCAGATATGGGAATATCTACTTGATGAAGCATAAGTCTGAAACATTTGAAAAATTCAAAGAATTTCAGAGTGAAGTGGAAAATCATCGTAACAAGAAAATAAAGTTTCTACGATCTGATCGTGGAGGAGAATATTTGAGTTACGAGTTTGGTCTTCATTTGAAACAATGCGGAATAGTTTCGCAACTCACGCCACCCGGAACACCACAGCGTAATGGTGTGTCCGAACGTCGTAATCGTACTTTACTAGATATGGTGCGATCTATGATGTCTCTTACTGATTTACCGCTATCGTTTTGGGGTTATGCTTTAGAGACGGCTGCATTCACGTTAAATAGGGCACCATCTAAATCCGTTGAGACGACACCTTATGAACTGTGGTTTGGCAAGAAACCAAAGTTGTCGTTTCTTAAAATTTTGGGGCTGCGATGCTTATGTGAAAAAGCTTCAACCTGATAAGCTCGAACCCAAATCGGAGAAATGTGTCTTCATAGGATACCCAAAGGAGACTGTTGGGTACACCTTCTATCACAGATCCGAAGGCAAGACATTCGTTGCTAAGAATGGATCCTTTCTAGAGAAGGAGTTTCTCTTGAAAGAAGTGAGTGGGAGGAAAGTAGAACTTGATGAGGTAACTGTACCTGCTCCCTTATTGGAAAGTAGTTCATTACAGAAATTTGTTCCTGTGACTCCTACACCAATTAGTGAGGAAGCTAATGATGATGATCATGTAACTTCAGATCAAGTTACTACCAAACCTCGTAGGTCAACCAGAGTAAGATCCGCACCAGAGTGGTACGGTAATCTTATTTTGGAGGTCATGTTACTTGACTACGAACTATGAGGAAGCGATGATGAGCCCAGATTCCACGAAATGGCTTGAGGCCATGAAATCTGAGATGGGGTCCATGTATGAGAACAAAGTGTGGACTTTGGTTGACTTGCCCGATGATCGGCAAGCCATCGAGAATAAATGGATCTTCAAGAAGAAGACTGACGCTGACGGTAATGTTACTGTCTACAAAGCTCGACTTGTCACGAAAGGTTTTCGACAAGTTCAAGGAGTTGACTACGATGAGACCTTCTCACCCGTAGCGATGCTCAAGTCCGTCCGAATCATGTTAGCAATTGCTGCATTTTATGATTATGAAATTTGGCAAATGGATGTAAAGACTGCATTCCTGAATGGATTTCTGGAAGAAGAGTTGTATATGATGCAACCTAAAGGTTTTATCGATCCAAAGGAAGCTAACAAAGTGTGCAAGCTCCAGCGATCCATTTATGGACTGGTGCAAGCATCTCGGAGTTGGAATAAACATTTTGATAGTGTGATCAAAGCATATGGTTTTATACAGGCTTTTGGAGAAGCCTGTATTTACAAGAAAGTGAGTGGGAGCTCTGTAGCATTTCTAATATTATATGTGGATGACATATTGTTGATTGGAAATGATATAGAATTTCTGGATAGCATAAAGGATACTTGAACAAGAGTTTTTCAATGAAAGACCTCGGTGAAGCTGCTTATATATTGGGCATCAAGATCTATAGAGATAGATCGAGATGCTTAATTGGACTTTCACAAAGCACATACCTTGATAAAGTTTTGAAGAAGTTCAAAATGGATCAAGCAAAGAAAGGGTTCTTGCCTGTGTTACAAGGTGTGAAGTTGAGTCACACTCAATGCCCGACCACTGCAGAAGATAGAGAGAAAATGAAAGGTGTTCCCTATGCTTCAGCCATAGGCTCTATCATGTATGCAATGTTGTGTACCAGACCTGATGTGTGCCTTGCTATTAGTTTAGCAGGGAGGTACCAAAGTAATCCAGGAGTGGATCATTGGACAGCGGTCAAGAACATCCTGAAATACCTGAAAAGGACTAAGGATATGTTTCTCGTTTATGGAGGTGACAAAGAGCTCGTCGTAAATGGTTACGTCGATTCAAGCTTTGACACTGATCCGGATGACTCTAAGTCACAAACCGGATACGTGTTTATATTGAACGGTGGAGCTGTCAGTTGGTGCAGTTCTAAGCAAAGCGTCGTGGCGGGATCTACGTGTGAAGCGGAGTACATAGCTGCTTCGGAAGCAGCAAATGAAGGAGTCTGGATGAAGGAGTTCATATCCGATCTAGGTGTCATACCTAGTGCATCGGGTCCAATGAAAATCTTTTGTGACAATACTGGTGCAATTGCCTTGGCAAAGGAATCCAGATTTCACAAGAGAACCAAGCACATCAAGAGACGCTTCAATTCCATCCGCGATCAAGTCAAGGAGGGAGACATAGAGATTTGCAAGATACATACGGATCTGAATGTTGCAAACCCGTTGACTAAGCCTCTCTCACGAGCAAAACATGATCAGCACCAAGACTCCATGGGTGTTAGAATCATTACTGTGTAATCTAGATTATTGACTCTAGTGCAAGTGGGAGACTGAAGGAAATATGCCCTAGAGGCAATAATAAAGTTGTTATTTATATTTCCTTATATCATGATAAATGTTTATTATTCATGCTAGAATTGTATTAACCGGAAACTTAGTACATGTGTGAATACATAGACAAACAGAGTGTCACTAGTATGCCTCTACTTGACTAGCTTGTTGAATCAAAGATGTTAAGTTTCCTAGCCATAGACATGAGTTGTCATTTGATTAACGGGATCACATCATTAGAGAATGATGTGATTGACTTGACCCATTCCGTTAGCTTAGCACTTGATCGTTTAGTATATTGCTATTGCTTTCTTCATGACTTATACATGTTCCTATGACTATGAGATTATGCAACTCCCGAATACCGGAGGAACACTTTGTGTGCTACCAAACGTCACAACGTAACTGGGTGATTATAAAGGTGCTCTACAGGTGTCTCCGATGGTAGTTGTTGAGTTGGCATAGATCGAGATTAGGATTTGTCACTCCGATTGTCGGAGAGGTATCTCTGGGCCCTCCCGGTAATGCACATCACTATAAGCCTTGCAAGCAATGTAACTAATGAGTTAGTTGCGGGATGATGCATTACGGAACGATTAAAGAGACTTGCCGGTAACGAGATTGAACTAGGTATTGAGATACCGACGATCGAATGTCGGGCAAGTAACATACCGATGACAAAGGGAACAACGTATGTTGTTATGCGGTTTGACCGATAAAGATCTTCGTAGAATATGTAGGAGCCAATATGAACATCCAGGTTCCGCTATTGGTTATTGACCGGAGACGTGTCTCGGTCATGTCTACATAGTTCTCGAACCCGTAGGGTCCGCACGCTTAACGTTCGGTGACGATCGGTATTATGAGTTTATGTGTTTTGATGTACCGAAGATAGTTCGGAGTCCCGGATGTGATCACGGACATGACGAGGAGTCTCTAAATGGTTGAGACATAAAGATTAATATATTGGACGACTATATTCGGACAACAGAAGTGTTCCGGGGGTCACCGGATAATTATCGGAGTGCCAGGGGGTTATCGGAACCCCCGGGGGAACTAATGGGCCAACATGGGCCTTGTGAGAGAGAGAGAGAGGAGGGAGCCATGGGCTGGCCGCCCCCCACCCCCCTTGGGAGTCCGAATTGGACAAGGAGGGGGGTGCCCCCTCTTTCCTCCCTCTCTCCCTCTCCTTCCTTTCCCCTTCCCCTTTCCTAGTTGGACTAGGAAAGGGGGAGTCCTACTCCTACTAGGAGGAGAACTCCCCCCTCTCCTTGGCGCGCCCCTAGGGCCAGCCGGCCTCCCCCTTGCTCCTTTATATACGGGGGCAGGGGGCACCCTAGAACACACAACAGACATTGTTCTTAGCCGTGTGTGGTGCCCTCCTCCACCATAATCCCACTCGGTCATATCGTTGCAGTGCTTAAGCGAAGCCCTGCGCCAGTAGCTTCATCATCACCGTCATCACGCCGTCGTGCTGACGAAGCTCTTTCCCGACACTCTGCTGGATCGTGAGTTCGTGGGACGTCACCGAGCCGAACGTGTGCAGATCCCGGAGGTGCCGTACTTTCGGTGCTAGGATCGGTCGATCGTGAAGACGTATGACTACATCAACCGCATTGTCATAACGCTTCCACTTACGGTCTACGAGGGTACGTAGACAACACTCTCCCCTCTCATTGCTATGCATCACCATGATCTTGCGTGTGCGTAGGAAAATTTTGAAATTACTACGTCCCCCAACAACCTATGTTATCCCACATTGTATCGGCCCACTTTAACCTTTTGTTCTTTCAAGATTCATTTTCATGTGCCTCCACACCATGGCCGGAGTCATCAACACCGTCAATCGTCACATCCTCCTCCTTAGGCACAAACTCATTATAACCTCGTTCTAAAATACACTTATGGAAAATGCAATATGCAAAAATGCAGCCCAACACACCGACGCAGATGGAGGGATGCCCGCTTGGACCCATTTTCGGCCCAAACTAGGGTCGGGTTTGCTTCTGTGTGGACGACCGCGGCATCCTCCCCATGTCCTCCTCTAGCCCGCCCGTCTGTGGCACACCATTGCACCCTCTCTCCCAAAACCCTCCTGCCCTTCCACCATGGCTAGTGTGCCCAATCCCGCCACCGCCCCTGTTGTGGCCGCCCATGCCGTTGGCTCGAAGAAGCTGAAGAAGAAGCACACGCCGAAGGAGACGAGCACCAAGATGTTGAAGAGGGCAGGCCGGAGAAAGAATGAGAAGGCAAAAAAAGAAGTCGCTCTGGCTGCAGCCGCTTAGGCCCAGTCCGTCGCCGTTGAGAGCGATGCCCTCGTTTCTAAGGCCGCGTCGCAATCCCTCCTCATTCTATGGTAGCAAGGACCAACCCTTCTCGCCACCGCTGCCGCGGCCAGCATGGGCTCATTAGCGGCCGGCCCACCCAAGCTTCCAGAGTCATAATGCATGTCAACAACGTCGCCAATGTATGGGTACCGTCCCAAACATGACCCGGCCGCGTCCCGCTTCTCCATGTCGCCTTGGGACGGCTCACCGAAAATGGGCGAGTATGTGTTGATCGTCTAGGTGGTGCCTCCCCTTTGATCTTAGTGCCACCCCTATCCCCGGCCAGTCCACTGGGATGCAAAGTAAGCGACCACGGGTCATCCCCATGGGAAACCTTCCTGATGCCCGCAGGCAGTTTGTTGATATGCCGGCACCGATGGCAGATGACCCGGCATACTACAACGAATTCATGGAGGATATGATCAATTCCAGTGCCCTAGGGTATGATCCCGAGGAGACTCAAAGCCAAGATGTTCATGGCCAAGAAACTCAAGACAAAGACCAAGACAGTGTCAACATCTAAGAGGAGCAATTGTTTCATGATGAGCTATCTCATCAAGTCAATGTACAAAAGAGGCGGCAAAGTGTGAGGATGGGAGGATACACGAAGGATGAGGGCAAGTTCATTTGCGAAGCTTGGATGAAAATTGGCCATGATCCCAAAACCGGCGCCACGCAAAAAAGGAACAACACTTTGGAAGAGGGTACATGCATACTTCCATGAACGTTGCAAGTTTGAGCCCTACAAATTTGAGAGTGACTGCACATACGTTTCAATCCAAAAGAGGTGGGCATCCATTCAATTAGAGAGCAACAAGTTTTGTGTCTCCCTTGAGAATATCACCGGCCGTCCCGTGAGTGGCCTTGACATCAAAGATATGGTATACAATTTCTTCCCTTGTCATATGAGCAATTGCCGTTCTCCTATGCATATAATTGTATGTTCTTGCTTTTCATCTTCATTTGTAGGCTTTTCAAACATTGGAAATCTTTAAGGCTCAAGATGGGAACAAGCCATTCACATTGACCCATTGTTGGACAATGATTTGTGAGTGCCCTAAGTTTAAGGAGCAATATGCCACCCAAAAGAAAGGTGGGGGGCCTTCATCGGTGGCCAAACCAAGTGAAGGTAAGAAGCGGCGAGGGGAAGACCAATTCCAAGGTGGACGAAAAGCCTGATGCTTCGACAATCGCCTTGAAGGGGTTCATGACACAAAAGAGGGTGCAATTGAGAAGAGAGAATAGAGGAAGCGCCTAGAGAAAGAGGAGCAAATGAAGATCTTTTTTTACATACAAAAGAAGAAGATCAAGATCGATGAGACCAATGCCTAGACAAGAGAAAATGAGATGAAACTCACGTTAATCTTGAAGGAAGGTGGAGATCATGGCAGTGGACTTGAGAAAGATGCCCCGCCCCCCAGAAAAAGAGCTTGGTTCGAGAAGAAGCAAAAGAGATGCTCGAGCTTGCGCGAAGCGTGATCCTCTTCATGTTTGCCCGAGATGCATTAACTATAGCCAAGACGCGATTCTTTTTGTATGTCTGCATGTGTGTGTGTCGTGTCGGCATGTGTTGGCATGTGTGTCGGCATCGGTGTGCCAACATGAATTCTAAATTATGGCTGACGATGAATTTTGTATGCTGACATGGATGGTGGCATGAAATTCTGGCTTCATTCGAGCAATCTAAATATTTTTGGTATGCACATATGTGTGTTTGTTGGGAAAAAAGGCGAGGCAGACCAAATGGGTCAGCCGCTTGGGCGTATGCTCCGTCACCCCTCGTCATCTGGTTTTTCAACCCCACACCCATCTTAAAACCGGAAGGTCTCCCTCCCGCTGCATAATTTCCTCCGAGTAAAGCGTAAATCACGTCAAAACCCAATCCCTAAAAGAAATGTATGTCAAGTTTTCGTCATCTTCCCCCGCAAAGTTCCACCTTCCAATTTTTCTCGCACCTCGCACGGTCATCGATCAAAAGAATCTCCCCTGAAAATATCATGACTCAATCCCCTACGCCTCATACGAGATTTGATTTCGTTTTTAATCTTTTCTTTATCTCAGCCACTCCACGAGTTTAATAGAGAGAGATTTTTATGGAGAAAATTAGGGAGAGAAAAAGAGAGATTTTAACGAGGGAGTAATTAGGAGCGAGAGATTTTGACGGTAGGAAGTCAATCCTGCAAATCAGTTGGCTGAATCTGGAGTTGAGAGCCTCAACTACGGCCGCCGCAGAGAGGGGCTACAAATTGGAGTTGAGGCGGTGCAAAGCCTGGCTGGGACTCAGGTGCAAAGTACACCCACCTTCCTAGTGTCAGGCCTCGGAGGGACGTCGCCGTCCGGGATGGCGACCGTAGCAGTGCGGATGGCCGCCAGCACACTCAAGAACATCTCCACTTACGAAATAATCGCTTCATGGTCAACCTACTGGCTACTGCAGTGAAGCAACGTGTACGGCTCCAGGGAGCACTGAGTGACTGTGAGCCTCATATCGGGCAGAAACAACTTCCGACTCGTCGCCTCAGTGTGCTACTCTACCTCAATGCTCCGTTTGTCCATCCTCGCGGGAGTTCAGTGGTCAATGTTGTCTCGTCCGACGCCCTCGTGTGTCTCAGGGTTGGGTCAATCAGCGGGCAGCACGCACCGACGATGGCAAGGACATGAACAGAGGTGTTGTGTAGATGAATTGATGTATGTCAGTGGTAAAAATTCCGCTCGCATTTGTGGAATCCCGTAAAGGCTGGGCATGGGCGCTTGGAGAGTACTACATGAGTAACATAACGAGTTGATGGATCAAGTTGTACCTACTCCAACTTGATACAACTTGATCCATCAACTCGTCATACTCCCAAGCGCCCATGACTCATGTTACTCATGTAGAAGCCATCAAATTAACAGCATCAAGATGGTGAAGCCATGACTCATGGGTCATGGTGGAACTGTGGTAGCCGGAAGGTTATGCAAGAGGAAGAAGACGCAGGGAAAGAGAGGAATCATGAGAGGTGACCATATTGCCATTTTTTACCCACTAGATTAGGGCCCTGTTCGGATCCCCTCCGCTCCCCAACTGCAGCTCCCGAAGCGGAGGGAGCGCCGGCACAATCGCGCGGAGCGGCTCCAACTCAGCTCCTCACGCGGAGCAGAGTTGAGAGTCGGGAGAGCTTCCGAACAGGCTCTAGGTATAATTCTTACCACTAATCTACATCGAGATCGAATAACTTTTTAAGTGGGTGTAACAAAGCATTCCTCAATTTAATTTTTGACTTAATGTCTGAGATTTAATTTTGCTCATTTCTTGAGTAGGTTTCAGAAGTATATAGAGATCAATGGTGTGTACTGTACTGGTTGCACCTTGAATAGAAAAGTTGGAGATATAGATTTAAATTTGCATAAAAGAGAGAAGTTGGAGATATAGATTTAAATTTGCATCATGTAATTAATTGTTGAAAAAACTAACTTAATTCTTGGATTTTGTTATAGCCATACAGGGAGATTTTCATATGATACTATATTTTTGTATATTTAGATATACATGATATTTTAAAGAACAAGCGATTAAAATATGGAACTAAATTAATATGACCAAGAACTAATAATTTTCTACAACAACGATACGTTGATGCTGCTATGGTAGTGGTTTCTACCACACGATAGTCCAATTTCGCTGCCAGTGTATCCCGTTGCAACGCGCCGTAATGTAGTTTCAGAATTACCTACTCCCGATGGGCACCCCTCCTAAAGAGCCATCCTTTCTTGAAAAAAAAAAGTGAATGTGGTAGAGGGAAAGAAATACTATACCTACAGGAACATTTGTCAAATACAGTACATGGAAAATGGTGCTTTTGAAATGCTTAAAGACCTTAATACACGTTGCAGGTAATCACTAGGCAATGACACTTCAAGAAGTGCAGGGTTCTAGAAGTACATTAATCGAAAAGTTATAAAACAAACCAGCATTTGATCTTGTCAACATCGATTAATAGAAAACAGAAACAGTATTTTACTGTGTTGAAGCACTGCGTTAAAAACGCATTCACATTCACAGAAACAAATTTATTCTGCTCGGGACAACAAGCAAACTGCAGGCAAAGGACCCATGAGACTAGTCTCAACTACACACTGCAACAGGTGAAAAATGATGCATCTTGAAGAGCAAGTTTCATGACTTCACTTGCGGAGGAGAGTCGCCCTGCAGAGCTGGATCTGATTTGATGGCATCTAATGTCTTGAAGAACTCCTCAGGTAGTGCAACGGGCCGGTGCTGCGGAACATGCTTGGGAATAGGTGCGTCATCTTCAATCACCTCGCATTCGTAGTCATCAGGAACACCCCAGGGATCCCACTCTGCAATGCATTGCAACATATAGTAATTAAAATAGAACTGATACTGAAAGCTTTTGTATCAATTAGAGATTCTCATACTGGAGACAATAGCCTAAAAAACAGCATTTCAGGCATAGGCACAGTCTGCGATCTTAATCCAAAAGAAATGGAAGATGGGTACATCCATTAATTGTATCAAGTGTTATGGCAAAAGTAACTTCGCGAACCAGTGATGAAACACAAAATGGTTCAGCTTTCGTATTCAACAAATCACCCTGTAACCAACAGGTCACTTTTCAATTTAATAAAACCGAAAGAAATTGTTCTCATAAGGTGTTATACATTAAGCATATATGGTGACAGACTGACAGATTAAAGAAATGTAACTATGATGGTTGCCTTGAGCATCAAATAGCCTAAATAGAATATCATTAGACAATCACTCTTGTGAGTGCATGCTACAACTCATTGATATCTGCCATCTAATTTGCTCAAAACATATTTACTCCATACTGTGAGCTGACCACTCCCATCTATAAAACGAACCATAGTACTAAACAAAGAATAATGTGCGGAGAAGATTGGAATTCCCAGTTTCTGAAAGAAAATCTGCTGCCATAAAGAGCTTAATACATGTATTGTAATCAGCCGAGCTACATTGCTAATGATATCAATGAGATTACTTCAAGAAAGCGCCCATGGTATTTGTATCAAATTGGAGCTAGTAACCAATCCCAACATGATATTTGTATTGAAAAAACTTATATAAACAAAAAATCTCAAATATCCTTCATCATGAGACATATAACCATTACTATAAATATAACACTTTTTCACGTCTTCACCCGAGATATTGTAGAAATTGGTCATATTGATCTGTCGTCTTGTTCTCGTGTCTAATAGAAATATGGCAGTACAATTATTCCCCAATTAGGAGCATAATAACTTGGTTATGTAGATATGAATACTTTAAGTTGAGGTGCTTCCGGATCATTAGATGTCTTATTTTCGCTGGTAATATCATCAAATCCCTCACTCCCTGTACACCAGTAATCACGTAGGCTTGCATATCCCAATGTTGGAGATGAACATCAATTAATTTCACACAAAGTTCTATCTGTTGACAAAGGTTGCCAGATCTACTGGTAGTTGAACAGTAAGCGTTAGCTACTCCTATGCAACCCTAACTTACCATTTGCACTAGGTGAAGAGCAGAGAGGACATTTTCTCAAGGAGCAATCCGCAGGCAACCTCGGATTTCCCCGTATCAAAAGAAAAGACATCCCTTATCACCAAACAGGCAAACAAACTACTCCCCACACATCCATCGATTGCCCCATAGATCGATCAGACAAGGATAATAAAACATAAAAGTAACTAATCGGGGCAAAGGAAGGGGAATGGGTAATCGTAGAGGCACGAACCGATCATCTTGCCGATGAGCTTGAGCTCGTCCTCGGCCTCCTCGATGAGCTCCTCGACCTGGCCGCAGCCGAGGCGGTCCTCGATGCGCTTCCAGTCCTCCTCCTCCTGGCAGATCTGGAGGCGGTGGCGGGTGAAGGACTCGACGGCCTTGCGGTAGCCCTCGTCCTTGGGGACGGCCTCGATCTCCTTGAGGGTGCGCGTGTAGAGCCCGATGAGCACATTCCGCGCCTCGGGCACCACGTCCAGACCCACGATCCCCGTCGTCTCCTTCACCGCCCGCGCAGAGCGCAGGGCCGCCAGCCCGCCCCCACCGCTCAGGATCCGCCGCAGAAACATCCCGCCGCCGTCTCCTTCTTCGGACTCTCTCTCTCTCTCTCTTTCTCTCTGGTGAGATGAGGTGAGGTGCGGGTGCGACCGTTCGTGTGGGTTAGTGTAGGAGCGAGCAGCAAAGTGAAAAATGGGCCTGGGCAGTGGGCTCGTTCTTTTAGATGAGGAAAGTGGTGTGTATATTGCCGTCTGGGCCAATGTTGGAGATGAACCGATCGTAACTTCGAGTCCATTTCTCTCTATTTGATCCTCGAAAAAAAAGTTTCTCAAAAAAAATGAAAATTCTCTCTATTTTCTTGTCTTAAGAAAATCCTCTCTATCTTCGCATGGAGGCTGGCCAAACATTCATTACCAACTAGTGATGTTCCTCACCATCGGAACATGGCCACCTCCCATGTTTGTGCCTTGTGTGGCGCGCCAGACAATTGGCGTCACTCGCTACTCAATTGCAGCATGTCGTGAAGTGTTTGGGCTCTCTCCAACGACGACTTAGTAGAACACATGTGCACCAACCAGAGTATGGGCGCCAAGAAGTGGCTCTTCGCCTTGAATGAGACAATGCAACAGGATGATTATACTCGAATGATTGTAACCATATGGGTGATATGGGCTGCAAGATGGAAGGTAATCCACAAGGACATCTTCCATACTCCGTTTGCGACACACTCATTCATCAACAACTTCGTGGATGAGATTAGAGTTCTGCATAAACCGAGGCACTAGCTACCCCCGAGGGATGGACACGCCAAAATAAATGTTGATGTGGCAGTACTTCGGGCGGGAGGAAGAGGAGTCATAGCGGTTGTGTGCAGAAATCAGACGAGAGTTTACCAAGGGGCGTCGGTAGTGATGATTAATCATATCGACAATGCTACTACGCTTGAAACATTGGCGATCAAAGAAGCACAAAGCACTGGCAGAGGACTTGTACATCACTAATATGGATGTGGCATCGGGCCGCAAAATAGCAAATGAAGCGACCAAAGAAGGGAGTGCAGCGCCGTATGGAGCAGTGATACATGGAATCATAGATAAAGCTGGTTTGTTTAATTCTTGCTTTTTTAGTTATGAGTTTAGGACCTCGAATATCGAGACTCACAATCTTGCTAAGCATGCACTTTCAATGTATGGACTTAAATTTTTGGATTAAGTACCTTGAATTCAATCAAATGTATGGACTGCCTTGCTTCGTCCTAACTTGCCGAGCTGAAGTCTTGCAGCATCAGGTGGTGATCCTACGGAATAGCTACAACAGTGTATGAGAACTGTTACCAGATGACGATTGAATTTGTAAGATCATCTTTGAACATTGCCTGGCCAAGGGGGGATTCAGTAGTATTGTCGGTTTGATGAGACCCCCCCACCCCCAGGTTTTATTGTAAAAGTTTTGGTGGATGACGTAACCACTGTTGCTGTAGATAATAAAATATTTCAAATGTAAAAAAAGAAAGCCCGGGCATTGCTAAACTTCTTGGAATCCAACCGAGGCTTTGCCTAAGCAAGTAACCGAATTACCGGTCCAGCTGTTTTCAAAAAAGTGTGCAGGACAAGTCAAGGAGACAATTGGTACAGCGTAGCCAGTGAATACAGTTCAGTTCATCGATGAGATTGCAGCGAGTTTGGTAAAGTGCGAGTTGATTTACAGACTAACGGCAGTCATCCACCTAGTGATATCGTTGGCATTTCATTTCCACTGTAATAACCTGGAAACAAACACCACTCCCGACCGGGTCCTCCTGAACACCCTCCAGTAAACGCCCTGTTCAACTCAATCAACCTGTCAAGACAAGCTTAATATGATCAGAATGGAATCGACGAACCTTTACATTGACAGGAAAATTAACAGCTCGAGTTGGTGATCTACTGATCTTATCAACAATAAAACCATCTCAATCCGGTAATATAACAGCAATGCACTGCCACCCTCATGCAGATTTCAATTTTACAAAATATAACTACACATGGAGTGTGAATCTGTTTATTAAATATCCTATATCCCTTGAGAAAACAGCATATACCTTTACACGCGCCCCAAAAAAATTCATGGTTATGTCACATTAATTACCGGAATCAACAATGCATGTTAAGATGAATGCCCATTATCCTGACAGTAATAGATATTCAACTAACGAGAACACCTTCAGAGCACATTATAAACAGAGAAGTGCTAATACCTTAAAAGCCAAAATGAGTCACTTCATCATCTTCTCCTTCATCTTCATCATCATCATCCTCGGAAATCCTGAAATCCTCCAACGCCTCCTCTTCTTCCTCCCCATCCGCGTCCCCCGTCATCTCTGAGGGAGGAGTTTTGTCCTTCAAACCAGTGCTGAGCACCACAGTTTGTCCTTTGGACTTCTCCATATCTCTCCTCAATCTTTCCATGTTCTCATTCCTACGCTCAGCTTCTAGTCTCTCCTTTTCAGCAATCCTCTTGTCAAGATCAGCCCTGATAAAATTGTTAGATGATAGCAACTAATAAGTTCTTTAGTTTTTAGTATCAACAATTCATTCAGGAATTGTAGAACTATATGATAAGGGACAGACCTGTAAGTCTCCATGTATTCATTAGCGCTTGCTTCTATAGCTTCAAAAAATGCATCAATTCCAGTGCCAGATACCGCCGATACTCCAACAGAGCGTAGGTTGTTGTAGAATTCGTCCAACACAAGAGAGAGACTCCGGGTAAATGAAGATGAGTACGATGAGTCGGAATCCAAAGCTGTCTGAAATGCTTCAAAATCTTGCATCCACTGGTCCAGCACATAAATGAAGGCCAAGTTACCAAAATTTGAAGAAAAGAAAAGGAAACCAAGAACTAAATTGAAGAAACATCATGGACAAAAACCCTGTTTGTGTATTGTCGATTAATATAGATGTTCAATAAACCTAAATCATACGGCTCAGCATGGCAGCTCAAATGTTACATATTGACAACAAAAGTATACCAAAAAGAGAACCATTGCACATAATCAAATGTTACACACAATGTGAATACATGATAGTAGCTAAATGCAATATTAGTGTACATAATCAAGAACAGTGAAACTGAAATCATCACAAGGGTGTACTTACCTCAAGAGCAAACTCGTGCTTGGCTACATCAACCTTATTAAATGTCAGCACCAGAGGCAAACGGGTCTTGTAGAGGATACTGCATGCATACATCATGTTGCTCATAAAGGTCACAGGGCTTGTCGACCTGGGGGTGTCAACCACATATGCAACAACTGTTGGAAATGTTGATGCAAAAGCTTCGGTTATGATAGCTCCTGAAGCCGACCAGGTAAAGATTTCAATCTGCCCTGGGGTGTCCACCAGCACATAATCCAGTTGGTCTGCTCGCTTTTCAATAACAGATATAACCTGTAAGGATGAATATTGGACATATATTAGCTGAATGGCACAATAATAAAGTGGGAAAAGATGTCTCACATACCATAAATGTAGCATACAATTTTCACAAAAAGTTGTCACTATTCAGAGCAGAATCAAATAAATTTCTACGAACTCTACATTATACTATACATTAAGCACAATTTATGCAACAGTTTACATTGAATGATGAAAAAATTACATGAATCAATACCCGCAAAAAAAAATGAAACAACCTGGTTTGACTGCGTGGTTATAAGTTTGTACTGCCTTGAATTTTATAGCCTAACAGAGTACATAAATAGTGCACATTACCATTCTAAACATTCGAGATGCATATAAGATGCATACCTCATCAAACTTGGTTGAGAACAGGTTGAGTGAGGTAAGAATGCCACCATTGGGACCAAGTCCGTACTCTTTCATCACCTCCTTGTAGCGCACGGTATCGCGGATATCAATGTTGGCTCCGAATGGCAGTGTCATCACCGCAGGGTCAAGGTTGAGCACATAACCCCTCATGTTCGCCGATGCCTGCATATGACACACCAGACGGTGCATGAAGGTGGTCTTCCCCGTCCCTACATTGTAGGCCAAAACAGAGTAAGCTTCCAATCCCAGAATCTCCCAATAAAAGCTCGACATATCACCGGTTCGGTCGGCCATCCGTCCTGCTAAAATGGCAATTGAATAGGGCAAACGAAATCGACGCACCGGCCATGCCAATGACGAGGATGATCACCGGCTTCTTCTTGAAGTTGGCGCGCCCCGGGCCGATAGATAGACTCCCGATGGAGTCCGCGAGTTCGTCGCCCTTCCCCTTTCCATTTCCTTTCTCCTCCTCCGCGGCATCGGCCTTCCCCTTCCCCTTCGCGTCCGCCTGCGCACGGAAAATCGCATTCAAAACCCCAAAAAAGAAAGAAAAATCCCCGAGAGAATAAGTTCGGCGGCGGCGGCGGCTTGCCTGGTCCTCGAGGTCCATCTGGGTGGGCTTGCTCTCGGCGGACGGTTCGGAGTCGACGTCCATGGGCGGCTCGGGAGACGGCTGCAGGCTCCGTTAAACCCTAGACTTGACGGCGAGGGTGCGTCGGGTGGGGAAAGGGGGAGAAAGACGAAAGAGAATGGCAAGTCACAACAGTGGTCTTCGCCCTCGTTGGGCTTTGGACTTGCCGACCGAGGAGTCCGCTCGGTTTGCTCTTTCTGGTTTCCGGGAAAATCGGCTTCTTAATCGTAGAGCAGAGCATCTCTAGTTAAAACTTTATTCCCTATATAAAAAAGGGTATTGATAACTCCGTCCATGTTTCCACCCCTCGGTCCGAACGCGCTGATCGACGCACGTTTTGTTTTGCACGAATCTTGACTCGGGCTGCTGCCACGTAGGACAGCCACCACCGTTCGGGGTAACGGCATCTCGGTCCGAACTCCCCCACTTCTCCTCCCCCCTCCCCTCCGCCCGAGCAGTTGTCGTACACCACGGCGAAACCGCCGCCGCGCGCCCCCTTTTCCCCTTCCCCCTCTCCAGTTGCTCCCATTCCCATCCGCATTGCACCCCTCTCCCCCGCCCCATTCGCTGGGTGGTTTCCATACCACCCGCATACTTCATTCTCTCCGGCGAGTCGGGAGTGAGGGATTTGAAGCCGAGGATCTCAGCCGGCCGTCGTTGTTGTCGGGGGCGCTCGCGAACTGTGCCGGCGAGTCGACTGCTTCGTCCGGAGGAAGTTCACCAGTCGACCAGCGGGGCTTGTGTGCGAGGTGGCGACGAATTTCCATTAGGGATTGGGTGTAGAAGCGCTTACTCGCCGGAGCTCCTCCTCGGCGGATTTCCTCTCCGGCGACTGCCGAAGCTTTCTTCTCCTCGGTGAGGTCAGTTCGCAGCACACATCACTTTTTCGTGTGGTACGTGAATGTTCCCTCACATTCTCTGGGTGTGTTCTTAAGCTAGATCTACAAATCTGACGTTAGAGCAGAGTGAACTACGGATTTTTGTTCTTAAGCTAGATCCACGAATCTGATGCTAGAGCAGAGTGAACTATGGAGTTCTTAAGCTAGATCTACAAATCTGATGTTAGTGCAGTGCCTATTGAACCTCGCATGCGGTTTGTTGCCATCTACGTTTAGATCAAATTACGGATGCAATATTTTAGCGGATGGCAACTTATTAGCTTCACTACTAGACCGCGGACGGCAACTTGTTATCTTGTCTACTAGACAAAGGATGGCAACTTCTGTCCAAATGATACGTCTCCGCCGTATCTATAATTTTTGATTGTTCCATGCCAATATTCTACAACTTTCATATACTTTTGGCAACTTTTTATACTATTTTTGGGACTAACATATTGATCCAGTGCCCAGTGCCAGTTCCTGTTTGTTGCATGTTTTTGTTTGCAGAATATCCATATCAAACGGAGTCCAAACGGGATAAAAACGGACGGAGAATATTTTTGGAATATTTGGAAAATTCCGGAAGAAGAATCAACGCGAGACGGTGCCCGAGGTGGCCACGAGACAGGGGAGCGTGCCTGCCCCCCTGGGCGCGCCTGCCCCCCTCGTGGGCCACCCGTAAGGCGGTTGATGCCCTTCTTCGGCCGCAAGAAAGCTAATTTTTAGGAAAAAATCACGGCAAAGATTTCAGTCCAATCGGAGTTACGGATCTCCATATATATACGAAACAGCGAAAGGGCAGCAGAGGAGAACGCAGAAACAGAGAGAGACAGAGAGACAGATCCAATCTCGGAGGGGCTCTCGCTCCTCCCACGCCATGGAAACCATGGACCAGAGGGGAAACCCTTCTCCCACCTAGTGAGAAGGTCAAGGAAGAAGAAGAAGGAGGGGGGCTCTCTCCTCCTTGCTTCCGGTGGCGCCGGAGGGCCGCCGGGGCCATCATCATCACCGCAATCTTCACCAACAACTTCACCGCCATCATCACCAACTCTTCCCCCTCTATGCAGCGGTGTAACCTCTCTCTTACCCGTTGTAATCTCTAGTTAAACATGGTGCTCAACGCTATATATTATTTCCCAATGATGTATGGCTATCCTATGATGTTTGAGTAGATCTGTTTTGTCCTATGGGTTATTTGATGATCAAGATTGGTTTGAGTTGCATGTTTTATTATTGGTGCTGTCCTATGGTGCTCTCCGTGTCGCACAAGCGTGAGGGATCCCCGCTGTAGGGTTTGCAATATGTTCATGATTTGCTTATGGTGGGTGGCGTGAGTGACAGAAGCACAGACCCGAGTAAGTAGGTTGCGTATGGGATAAAGAGGACTTGATGCTTTGATGCTATGGTTGGGTTTTACCTTAATGATCTTTAGTAGTTGCAGATGCTTGCTAGAGTTCGAATCATAAGTGCATATGATCCAAGTAGAGAAAGTATGTTAGCTTATGCCTCTCCCTCAAATAAAATTGCGATAGTGATTACCGGTCTAGTTATCGATTGCCTAGGGACAAATAACTTTCTCGTAACAAAAAGCTCTCTACTAAAACTAATTTAGTTGTGTCTTTATCTAAACAGCCCCTACTTTTTATTTACGTGCTCTTTATTATCTTGCAAACCTATCCAAAAACACCTACAAAGTACTTCTAGTTTCATACTTGTTCTAGGTAAAGCGTGTTGGAAATATGCCCTAGAGGCAATAATAAATTGGTTATTATTATATTTCCTTGTTCATGATAATCGTTTATTATCCATGCTAGAATTGTATTGATAGGAAACTCAGATACATGTGTGGATACATAGACAACACCATGTCCCTAGTAAGCCTCTAGTTGACTAGCTCGTTGATCAATAGATGGTTACGGTTTCCTGACCATGGACATTGGATGTCGTTGATAACGGGATCACATCATTAGGAGAATGATGTGATGGACAAGACCCAATCCTAAGCCTAGCACAAGATCGTGTAGTTTGTTTGCTAAGAGCTTTTCTAATGTCAGGTATCATTTCCTTAGACCATGAGATTGTGCAACTCCCGGATACCGTAGGAATGCTTTGGGTGTACCAAACGTCACAACGTAACTGGGTGGCTATAAAGGTGCACTACAGGTATCTCCGAAAGTGTCTGTTGGGTTGGCACGAATCGAGACTGGGATTTGTCACTCCGTGTAAACGGAGAGGTATCTCTGGGCCCACTCGGTAGGACATCATCATAATGTGCACAATGTGACCAAGGAGTTGATCACGGGATGATGTGTTACGGAACGAGTAAAGAGACTTGCCGGTAACGAGATTGAACAAGGTATCGGGATACCGACGATCGAATCTCGGGCAAGTAACATACCGATAGACAAAGGGAATTGTATACGGGATTGATTGAATCCCCGACATCGTGGTTCATCCGATGAGATCATCGTGGAACATGTGGGAGCCAACATGGGTATCCAGATCCCGCTGTTGGTTATTGGCCGGAGAACGTCTCGGTCATGTCTGCATGGTTCCCGAACCCGTAGGGTCTACACACTTAAGGTTCGATGACGCTAGGGTTATAGGGAATAGATATACGTGGTTACCGAATGTTGTTCGGAGTCCCGGATGAGATCCCGGACGTCACGAGGAGTTCCGGAATGGTCCGGAGGTAAAGATTTATATATGGGAAGTCCCGTTTTGGCCACCGGAAGAGTTTCGGGCGTCACCGGTAATGTACCGGGACCACCGGAGGGTTCCGGGGGTCCACCGGGAGGGGCCACCAGCCCCGGAGGGCCCTATGGGCTGTATGTGGAGAGGGACCAGCCCCTTAGTGGGCTGGGCGCCTTCCCTCCCAGGGCCCATGCGCCTGGGGGTTTGGGGGAACCCTAAGGGGAGGCGCCCCCCTTGCCTTGGGGGGCAAGGCAACCCCCCTGGCCGCCGCCCCCTCCTCAGATTGGATCTGAGGGGGCCGGCCCCCCTCTCCCTTGCCCCTATATATATGTGGGGGGTGGGAGGGCAGCAGCAACCCAAGTTCTGGCGCAGCCCTCCCCCTCTTCCATGTCCTCCTCCTCTCCTGCGGTGCTTGGCGAAGCCCTGCAGGATTGCCACGCTCCTCCATCACCACCACGCCGTCGTGCTGCTGCTGGACGGAGTCTTCCCCAACCTCTCCCTCTCTCCTTGCTGGATCAAGGCGTGGGAGACGTCACCGGGCTGCACGTGTGTTGAACGCGGAGGCGCCGTGGTTCGGCGCTTAGATCGGAATCAACCGCGATCTGAATCGCTACGAGTACGACTCCTTCATCCGCGTTCTTGCAACGCTTCCGCATCGCGATCTACAATGGTATGTAGATGCACTCCCCTTCCCCTCGTTGCTAGATTACTCCATAGATTGATCTTGGTGATGCGTAGAAAATTTTGAATTTCTGCTACGTTCCCCAACAGTGGCATCATGAGCTAGGTCTATGCGTAGTTTCTATGCACGAGTAGAACACAAAGTAGTTGTGGGCGTCGATTTTGTCAATTTACTTGCCGTTACTAGTCTTATCTTGATTCGGCGGCATCGTGGGATGAAGCGGCCCGGACCGACCTTACACGTACTCTTACGTGAGACAGGTTCCACCGACTGACATGCACTAGTTGCATAAGGTGGCTAGCGGGTGTCTGTCTCTCCCACTTTAGTCGGATCGGATTCGATGAAAAGGGTCCTTATGAAGGGTAAATAGAAATTGGCATATCACGTTGTGGCTTTTGCGTAGGTAAGAAACGTTCTTGCTAGAATCCCATAGCAGCCACGTAAAACATGCAACAACAATTAGAGGACGTCTAACTTGTTTTTGCAGGGTATGCTATGTGATGTGATATGGCCAAAAGGATGTGATGAATGATATATGTGATGTATGAGATTGATCATGTTCTTGTAATAGGAATCACGACTTGCATGTCGATGAGTATGACAACCGGCAGGAGCCATAGGAGTTGTCTTAATTTATTGTATGACCTGCGTGTCAATGAAAACGCCATGTAATTACTTTACTTTATTGCTAACCGTTAGCCATAGTAGTAGAAGTAATAGTTGGCGAGACAACTTCATGAAGACACGATGATGGAGATCATGATGATGGAGATCATGGTGTCATGCCGGTGACGAAGGTGATCATGCCGCGCCTCGAAGATGGAGATCAAAGGCGCAAGATGATATTGGCCATATCACGTCACTTTATGATTTGCATGTGATGTTTGTCATGTTTACATCTTATTTGCTTAGAACGACGGTAGCATAAATAAGATGATCCCTCACTAAAATTTCAAGAGACGTGTTCCCCCTAACTGTGCACCGTTGCGAAGGTTCGTTGTTTCGAAGCACCACGTGATGATCGGGTGTGATAGATTCTAACGTTCGAATACAACGGGTGTTGACGAGCCTAGCATGTACAGACATGGCCTCGGAACACATGCGAAACACTTAGGTTGACTTGACGAGCCTAGCATGTACAGACATGGCCTCGGAACACAAGAGACCGAAAGGTCGAACATGAGTCGTATAGTAGATACGATCAACATGGAGATGTTCACCGATGATGACTAGTCCGTCTCACGTGATGATCGGACACGGCCTAGTTTGACTCGGATCATGTATCACTTAGATGACTAGAGGGATGTCTATCTGAGTGGGAGTTCATTAAATAATCAGATGAACTTAATTATCATGAACATAGTTAAAAGGTCTTTGCAAATTATGTCATAGCTTACGCTTTAGTTCTACTGTTTAAGATATGTTCCTAGAGAAAATTTAGTTGAAAGTTGATAGTAGCAATTATGCGGACTGGGTCCGTAAACTGAGGATTGTCCTCATTGCTGCACAGAAGGCTTATGTCCTTAATGCACCGCTCGGTGTGCTGAACCTCAGCGTCGTCTGTAGATGTTGCGAAACATCTGACATACACGTTTTGATGACTGTGTGATAGTTCAGTGCGTAATACTAACGGTTTAGAATTGTGGCACCAAAGACGGTTTTGAAACGTCGCAAAACATATGAGATGTTCCGAAGACTGAAATTGGGATTTCAGACTAGTGTCCACGTCAAGAGGTATGAGACCTCTGACAAGTTTCTTAAGCCTGCAAACTAAGGGAGAAAAGCTCAATCGTTGAGCATGTGATCAGATTGTCCGAGTACCACAATCGCTTGAATCGAGTGGGAGTTAATCTTCCAGATGAGACAGTGATGGTTCTCCATAGTCACTGCCACCAAGCTATTAGAGCTTCGTGATGAACTATAACATATCAGGGATAGACATGATGATCCTTGAGCAACTCGCGATGTTTGACACCGCGAAAGTAGAAATCAAGAAGGAGCATCAATTGTTGATGGTTAGTAAAACCACTAGTTTCTAGAAGGGCAAGGGCAAAAGGGATACTTCATGAAACAGCAAATCATTTGCTGCTCTAGTGAAGAATCCCAAGGTTGAACCCAAACCCGAGACTAAGTGCTTCTGTAATGAGGGGAACGGTCACTGAAGCAGAACTACCCTAGATACTTGGTAGATGAGAAGGCAGGCAAGGTCGACAGAAGTATATTGGATATACATTATATGAATGTGTACTTTACTAGTACTCCTAGCAGCACCAGGGTATTAGATACCGGTTCGGTTGCTAAGTGTTAGTAACTCGAAATAAAAGCTGCGGAATAAACGGAGACTAGCTAAAGGTGAGATGACGATATGTGTTGGAAGTGTTTCCAAGGTTGATGTGATCAAGCATCGCATGCTCCCTCTACCATCGAGATTGGTGTTAAACCTAAATAATTGTTATTTGGTGTTTGCGTTGAGCATAAACATGATTGGATTATGTTTATCGCAATACGGTTATTCATTTAAGGAGAATAATGGTTACTCTGTTTATTTGAATAATACCTTCAATGGTCTTGCACCTAAAATGAATCTCGATCGCAGTGATACACATGTTCGTGCCAAAAGATATAAAATAGTAATGATAGTACCACATACTTGTGGCACTGCCATTTGAGTCATATTGGTATAGAACGCATGAAGAAGCTCCATGTAGATGGATCTTTGGACTCACTCGTTTTTGAAAAGATTGAGACATGCGAACCATGTCTATTGGTATATATGCATGAAGAAACTCCATGCAGATGGATCGTTTGGACTCACTTGATTTTGAATCACTTGAGACATGCAAATCATACCACATGGGCAAGATGACTGAAAGGCCTCGTTTTCAGTAAGATGGAACAAGAGAGCAACTTGTTGGAAGTAATACATTTGATGTGTGCAGTCCAATGAGTGCTGAGGCACGCAGTGGATATCGATATGTTCTTACTTCACAGATGATTTGAGTAGATGCTGAGAATATTTACTTGATGAAACACAAGTCTGAATTATTGAAAGGTTCAAGTAATTTCAGAGTGAAGTTGAAGATCGTCGTGACAAGAGGATAAAATGTCTATGATATGATCATAGAGATATCTGAGTTACGAGTTTGGCACACAATTAAGACATTGTGGAAAGTGTTTCACAATTAATACCGCCTGGAACACCACAGTGTGATGGTGTGTCCGAACATCATAACTGCACCCTATTGGATATGGTGCATACCATGATGTCTCTTATCGAATTACCACTATCGTTTATGGGTTAGGCATTAGAGACAACCGCATTCACTTTAAATAGGGCACCACGCAATTCCGTTAAGACGACACCGTTTAGAGAAACCTAAGTTGTCGTTTCTTAAAAGTTTGGGGCTGCGACGCTTATGTGAAAAAGTTTCAGGCTGATAAGCTCGAACCCAAAGCGGATAAATGCATCTTCATAGAATACCCAAAACAGTTGGGTATACCTCCTATTTCAGATCTGGAAGCAAAAGTGATTGTTCTAGAAACAGGTCCTTTCTCGAGGAAAAGTTTCTCTCGAAAGAATTGAGTGGGAGGATGGTGGAGACTTGATGAGGTTATTGAACCATAACTTCAACTAGTGTGTAGCAGGGCACAGGAAGTTGTTCCTGTGGCACCTACACCAATTGAAGTGGAAGCTTATGATAGTGATCATGAAACTTCGATCAAGTCACTACCAAACCTCGTAGGTCGATAAGGATGCGTACTACTTCAGAGTGGTACGTAATCCTGTCTTGGAAGTCATGTTGCTAGACAACAATGAACCTACGAGCTATGGAGAAGCGATGGTGGGCCCGGATTCCGACGAATGGCTCGAGGCCATGAAATCCGAGAGAGGATCCATGTATAAAAGCAAAGTGTAGACTTTGGAAGAAATACTTGATGGTCGTAAGGCTGTTGGGTGCAGATGGATTTTAAAAGGAAGACAGACAATGATGGTAAGTGTCACCATTAAGAAAGCTCGGCTTGTCGTTAAGATGTTTTCCGACAAGTTCAAGGAGTTGACTACGATGAGACTTTCTCACTCGTAGCGATGCTAAGAGTCTGTTGGAATTGTGTTAGCAGTTACTGCATTATTTATGAAATCTTGCAGATAGGATATCAAAACATGTTTCCTTACCAGTTTTCGTAAGGAAAGGTTGTATGTGATACAACCAGAAGGTTTTGTCAATCCTGAAAGATGCTAACAAGTATGCAAAGCTCCAGCAATCCTTCTAAGGACTGGAGTAAGCATCTCGGAGTTGGAATGTACGCTTTGATGAGATGATCAAAGATTTTGGGTTTATACAAAGTTTATGAGAAACTTGTATTTCCAAAGAAGTGAGTGGGAGCACTATAGAATTTCTGATGAGTATATGTTGTTGACATATTGTTGATCAGAGATGATGTAGAATTTCTGGAAAGCATACAGGGTTATTTGAAAAGTGTTTTTCAATGGAAAACCTGGATTAAGCTACTTGAACATTGAGCATCAAGATCTATAAGGATAGATCAAAAATGCTTAATAGTACTTTCAAATGAATACATACCGTGACAAGTTTTTGAAGGAGTTCAAAATAGATCAGCAAAGAAGGAGTTCTTGGCTGTGTTACAAGGTGTGAGTATTGAGTAAGACTCAAGACCTGACCACAGCAGAAGAGAGAGAAAGGACGAAGGTCGTCCCCTATGCTTTAGACGTAGGCTCTACAGTATGCTATGCTGTGTACCGCACATGAAGTGTGCCTTGCCATGAGTTGGTCAAGGGGTACAATAGTGATCCGGGAATGGATCACATGATAGCGGTCGAACTTATCCTTAGTATCTAGTGGACTAAGGAATTTTCTCGATTATGGAGGTGAAAAGGAGTTCGTTGTAAAGGGTTACGTCGATGCGAACTTTGACACTAATCCGGATGACTCTGAGTAGTAAACCGGATTCGTATAGTAGAGCAGTTATTTGAAATGGCTCCAAGTAGCGCGTGGTAGCATCCACAAGATGACATAGATATTCGTAAAGCACACACGGATCTGAAAGGTTCAGACCCGTTGACTAATAACCTCTCTCACAAGCATAACATGATCAAACCAGAACTCATTGAGTGTTAATCACATAGTGATGTGAACTAGATTGTTGACTCTAGTAAACTCTTTGGATGTTGGTCACATGGTGATGTGACCTGTGAGTGTTAATCACATGGTGATGTGAACTAGATTATTGACTCTAGTGCAAGTGGGAGACTGTTGGAAATATGCCCTAGAGGCAATAATAAATTGGTTATTATTATATTTCCTTGTTCATGATAATCGTTTATTATCCATGCTAAAATTGTATTGATAGGAAACTCAGATACATGTGTGGATACATAGACAACACCATGTCCCTAGTAAGCCTCTAGTTGACTAGCTCGTTGATCAATAGATGGTTACGGTTTCCTGACCATGGACATTGGATGTCGTTGATAACGGGATCACATCATTAGGAGAATGATGTGATGGACAAGACCCAATCCTAAGCCTAGCACAAGATCGTGTAGTTCGTTTGCTAAGAGCTTTTCTAATGTCAAGTATCATTTCCTTAGACCATGAGATTGTGCAACTCCCGGATACCGTAGGAATGCTTTGGGTGTACCAAACGTCACAACGTAACTGGGTGGCTATAAAGGTGCACTACAGGTATCTCCGAAAGTGTCTGTTGGGTTGGCACGAATCGAGACTGGGATTTGTCACTCCGTGTAAACGGAGAGGTATCTCTGGGCCCACTCGGTAGGACATCATCATAATGTGCACAATGTGACCAAGGAGTTGATCACGGGATGATGTGTTACGGAACGAGTAAAGAGACTTGCCGGTAACGAGATTGAACAAGGTATCGGGATACCGACGATCGAATCTCGGGCAAGTAACATACCGATAGACAAAGGGAATTGTATACGGGATTGATTGAATCCCCGACATCGTGGTTCATCCGATGAGATCATCGTGGAACATGTGGGAGCCAACATGGGTATCCAGATCCCGCTGTTGGTTATTGGCCGGAGAACGTCTCGGTCATGTCTGCATGGTTCCCGAACCCGTAGGGTCTACACACTTAAGGTTCGATGACGCTAGGGTTATAGGGAATAGATATACGTGGTTACCGAATGTTGTTCGGAGTCCCGGATGAGATCCCGGACGTCACGAGGAGTTCCGGAATGGTCCGGAGGTAAAGATTTATATATGGGAAGTCCCGTTTTGGCCACCGGAAGAGTTTCGGGCGTCACCGGTAATGTACCGGGACCACCGGAGGGTTCCGGGGGTCCACCGGGAGGGGCCACCAGCCCCGGAGGGCCCTATGGGCTGTATGTGGAGAGGGACCAGCCCCTTAGTGGGCTGGGCGCCTTCCCTCCCAGGGCCCATGCGCCTGGGGGTTTGGGGGAACCCTAAGGGGAGGCGCCCCCCTTGCCTTGGGGGGCAAGGCAACCCCCCTGGCCGCCGCCCCCTCCTCAGATTGGATCTGAGGGGGCCGGCCCCCCTCTCCCTTGCCCCTATATATATGTGGGGGGTGGGAGGGCAGCAGCAACCCAAGTTCTGGCGCAGCCCTCCCCCTCTTCCATGTCCTCCTCCTCTCCCGCGGTGCTTGGCGAAGCCCTGCAGGATTGCCACGCTCCTCCATCACCACCACGCCGTCGTGCTGCTGCTGGACGGAGTCTTCCCCAACCTCTCCCTCTCTCCTTGCTGGATCAAGGCGTGGGAGACGTCACCGGGCTGCACGTGTGTTGAACGCGGAGGCGCCGTGGTTCGGCGCTTAGATCGGAATCAACCGCGATCTGAATCGCTACGAGTACGACTCCTTCATCCGCGTTCTTGCAACGCTTCCGCATCGCGATCTACAATGGTATGTAGATGCACTCCCCTTCCCCTCGTTGCTAGATTACTCCATAGATTGATCTTGGTGATGCGTAGAAAATTTTGAATTTCTGCTACGTTCCCCAACAAAGCGAACGTCAAGCGTGCGTAGAGTTGTATCGGTGGTCGATAGAACTTGAGGGAATATTTGTTCTACCTTTAGCTCCTCGTTGGGTTCGACACTCTTACTTATCGAAAGAGGCTACAATTGATCCCCTATACTTGTGGGTTATCAAGACCTTTTTCTGGCGTCGTTGCCGGGGAGCCATAGCGTAGGGTGCCCTATACTTGTGGGTTATCAAGACCTTTTTCTGGCGCCGTTGCCGGGGAGCCATAGCGTAGGGTGAATATTCTCGTGTGTGCTTGTTTGCTTTATCACTAAGTAAATTTTATTTGCTGTTCTTAGTTGTTTTCTATCTTTAGTTATGGGTAGGAAACGCAAAATACCAAAAAAAATAGTTGTACCTACTGAACCAATGGTTGAAGAACCACTCAAAATCTATCACACTCCTGAAGCTTTTTACTTGGATCATCTTCAATCCCTTTGTGCTCGTGCTGAAACCCCAACTAGCTTAGTTGAGGGCAAATCTTTAGATGAGCATGCTTGTTATGTGCGACACCGAATATCTGAAAAAGGGAAAATTCTATCGGGTCAAATTCATCGTTTGCAATGCTATGCTTGGAATTTATGTGAAATATATGATGTTACTTGTTGTTCTGAAAACCCTAAGAAACACCTCCCCTACCAATGTGAGTTTATTGATAATGGAATCCTATCTTCGTATGCTAAGTGTGTTTATAAATATTATGATGTTCAACAAATTGAAGAATTTGTTGCTTTTAAGGGTGCTTACGAAATTGCTTCTTTGATTGAAACGTATGATGCTACTCTTTACAAATCTGAAAATTTTGCCATACTTAAATATTGCTATGATAATTATGCTTCTAATGCCTATGTTGAACCATATATTGAGGACTACTGCGCTGTCCAAGAAGAGACTAATATTTTGCAGGAGTCTATGGAAGAAGAAATTGATGAAACTGTGAGCTCGTTGGATGAAAAAGATGAGGAGGAGAGCGAAGAACAAAAGAAGGAAGAGCGGATTAGCTACCCGTGCCCACCTTCTAATGAGAGTAACTCTTCAACTCATACATTGTTTAATTTCCCTTCGTGCTTACCGAAGGATGATTGCTATGATGACTGTTATGATCCCGTTGATTCTTTTGAAATATCCCTTTTTGATGATGCTTACTATGCTTGTGGCCAAGATGCCAATATGAATTATGCTTATGGAGATGAACTTTCTATAGTTCCTTATGTTAAACATGAAATTGTTGCTATTGCACCCACGCATGATAGTCCTATTATCTTTTTGAATTCTCCCGACTACACTATTTCGGAGAAGTTTGCTTTTATTAAGGATTATATTGATGGGTTGCCTTTTACCGTTACACATGATGATTTTGATAGATATAATATGCATGTGCTTGCTACTCCTACTTGCAATTATTATGAGAGAGGAACTATATCTCCACCTCTCTATGTTTCCAACATGGTAAAATTGCAAGAAACTGTTTATACTATGCATTGGCCTTTACTATGCGTGCATGAATTGTTCTTTTATGACATGCCGATGCATAGGAAGAGAGTTAGACTTCGTTGTTGCATGATATATGTTGCTTTGTGCTCACTACTAAATTACAAATCATTGCTAATTAAAATTGGCTTTGATATACCTTGGGATCCGGGTGGATTCACTACTTGAGCACTATATGCCTAGCTTAATGGCTTTAAAGAAAGCACTGCCAGGGAGACAACCCAGAAGTTTTAGAGAGTCATTTATTTCTGTTGTGTGCTTTTATAAAGTTTGTATAATAAAAATAATGTGCCAAGGTTTGCCTTTAGGATGTTTGCAATGCTTGTTGGTTTGTACGGTGCAGGACAGAAACTTTGGCTGTAGTGTGCAATTTTACATTTTTTACTGGAACATAAAATGGTTCTGATTCTTTTTGCACTGTCTTTCTATACAAATTGTTTATTTTTCCTAATTTTGGCAGAATTTTTCAAGTATCATAAGTATGGTGAATGTTCAGATTATTACAGACTGTTCTGTTTTAGACAGATTCTGTTTTTGATGCATAGTTTGCTTGTTTTGATGAAACTATCGATTTATATCAGTGGATTAAGCCATGAAAAAGTTATACTACAGTAGACACAATGAAAAAACAAAATATGAATTGGTTTGCAACAGTACTTAGAGTAGTGATTTGCTTTATTATACTAACGGATCCTACCGAGTTTTCTGTTGAAGTTTTGTGTGGATGAAGTGTTCGATGATCGAGAAGGTCTCGATGTGAGAAGAAGGAAGAGAGGAAAGAGCTCAAGCTTGGGGATGCCCGAGGCACCCCAAGTAAATATTCAAGGAGACTCAAGCGTCTAAGCTTGGGGATGCCCCGGAAGGCATCCCCTCTTTCTTCAACAAGTATCGGTATGTTTTCGGATTCGTTTCATTCATGTGATATGTGCAAATCTTGGAGCGTCTTTTGCACTTAGTTTTCATTTTTCTTTTATGCACCATGCTGGTATGAGATGGTCCTTGGTTGATTTATAGAATGCTCTTTTCACTTCACTTATATCTTTTGAGTATGGCTTTATAGAATGCTTCATGTGCTTCACTTATATCATTTGAAGTTTGGATTGCCTATTTCTCTTGACTTAGACAACCGCCATTTGTAGAATGCTCTTTTGCTTCACTTATATTTGTTAGAGCGTGGGCATATCTTTTGTAGAAAGAATTAAACTCTCTTGCTTCACTTATATCTATTTAGAGAGATGACAGGAATTGGTCATTCACATGGTTAGTCATAAAATCCTACATAAAAACTTGTAGATCACTGAATATGATATGTTTGATTCCTTGCAGTAGTTTTGCGATACAAAGGTGGTGATATTAGAGTCGTGCTAGTTGGGTAATTGTGAAATTGAGAAATACTTGTGTTGAGGTTTGCAAGTCCCGTAGCATGCACGTATGGTGAACCGTTATGTAACGAAGTTGGAGCATGAGGTATTTATTGATTGTCTTCCTTATGAGTGGCGGTCGGGGACGAGCGATGGTCTTTTCCTACCAATCTATCCCCCTAGGGGCATGCGTAGTAGTACTTTGCTTCGAGAGCTAATAAACTTTTGCAATAATTATATGAGTTCTTTATGACTAATGTGAGTCCATGGATTATACGCACTCTCACCCTTCCATCAGTGCTAGCCTCTTCGGTACCGTGCATTGCCCTTTCTCACCTCGAGAGTTGGTGCAAACTTCGCCGGTGCATCCAAACCCCGTGATACGATACGCTCTGTCACACATAAGCCTCATTATATCTTCCTCAAAACAGCCACCATACCTACCTATCATGGCATTTCCATAGCCATTCCGAGATATATTGCCATGCAACTTCCATCATCATCATATACATGACTTGAGCATTCATTGTCATAATTGCTTTGCATGATCGTAAGATAGCTAGCATGATGTTTTCATGGCTTGTCCGTTTTTTGATGTCATTGCTACGCTAGATCATTGCACATCCCGGTACACCGCCGAAGGCATTCATATAGAGTCATATCTTTGTTCTAGTATCGAGTTGTAATATTGAGTTGTAAGTAAATAAAAGTGTGATGATCATCATTAGTAGAGCATTGCCCCAGTGAGGTAAGGATGATGGAGACTATGATTCCCCCACAAGTCGGGATGAGACTCCGGACGAAAAAAAAAGAGAAGGCCCAAAAAAAACAAAAAAATGAGAGAAAAAGAGAGAAGGGGCAATGTTACTATCCTTTTACCACACTTGTGCTTCAGAGTAGCACCATGTTCTTCATATAGAGAGCCTCTTGAGTTATCAGTTTCATATACTAGTGGGAATTTTCATTATAGAACTTGGCTTGTATATTCCAACGATGGGCTTCCTCAAATGCCCTAGGTCTTCATGAGCAAGCAAGTTGGATGCACACCTACTTAGTTTCAGTTTGAGCTTTCATATACTTATAGCTCTAGTGCATCCGTCGCATGGCAATCCCTACTCCTCACATTGACATCAATTGATGGGCATCTCCATAGCCCGTTGATTAGCCGCGTCGATGTGAGACTTTCTCCTTTTTTGTCTTCTCCACATAACCCCCATCATCATATTCTATTCCACCCATAGTGCTATATCCATGGCTTGCGCTCATGTATTGCGTGAGGGTTGAAAAGGCTGAAGCACGTTAAAAAGTATGAACCAATTGCTCAGCTTGTCATCGGGGTTGTGCATGATTTGAATGCTTTGTGTGGTGAAGATGGAGCATAGCCAGACTATATGATTTTGTAGGGATGAGTTTTCTTTGGCTATGTTATTTCAATAAGACATAATTGCTTGGTTGGTATGCTTGAAGTATTATTGTTTTTATGTCAAATGATAGACTATTGCTTTGAATCACTCGTGTCTTAATATTCATGCCATGATTAGATATGTGATCAAGATTATGCTAGGTAGCATTCCACATCAAAAATTATCTTTTTTATCATTTACCTACTCAAGGACGAGCAGGAATTAAGCTTGGGGATGCTGATACGTCTCCGTCGTATCTATAATTTTTGATTGTTCCATGCCAATATTCTACAACTTTCATATACTTTTGGCAACTTTTTATACTATTCTTGGGGACTAACATATTGATCCAGTGCCCAGTGCCAGTTCCTGTTTGTTGCATGTTTTTGTTTCGCATAATATCCATATCAAACGGAGTCCAAACGGGATAAAAATGGACGGAGAATATTTGGAAAATTCCGGAAGAAGAATCAACGCGAGACGGTGCCCGAGGTGGCCACGAGGCAGGGGGCGCGCCTGCCCCCCTCGTGGGCCACCCGTAAGGCGGTTGATGCCCTTCTTCGGCCGCAAGAAAGCTAATTTTTAGGGAAAAATCACGACGAAGATTTCAGTCCAATCGGAGTTACGGATCTCCATATATATATATATACGAAACGGTGAAAGGGCAGCAGAGGAAAACGCAGAAACAGAGAGAGACAGAGAGACAGATCCAATCTCGGAGGGGCTCTCGCCCCTCCCACGCCATGGAGACCATGGACCAGAGGGGAAACCCTTCTCCCACCTAGGGAGAAGGTCAAGGAAGAAGAAGAAGGAGGGGGGCTCTCTCCCCCTTGCTTCCGGTGGCGCCGGAGGGCCACCGGGGCCATCATCATCACCGCAATCTTCACCAACAACTTCACCGCCATCATCACCAACTCTTCCCCCTCTATGCAGCAGTGTAACCTCTCTCTTACCCGTTGTAATCTCTACTTAAACATGGTGCTCAACGCTATATATTATTTCCCAATGATGTATGGCTATCCTATGATGTTTGAGTAGATCTGTTTTGTCCTATGGGTTATTTGATGATCAAGATTGGTTTGAGTTGCATGTTTTATTATTGGTGCTGTCCTATGGTGCTCTCCGTGTCGCACAAGCGTGAGGGATCCCCGCTGTAGGGTTTGCAATATGTTCATGATTTGCTTATGGTGGGTGGCGTGAGTGACAGAAGCACAGACCCGAGTAAGTAGGTTGTTTGCGTATGGGATAAAGAGGACTTGATGCTTTGATGCTATGGTTGGGTTTTACCTTAATGATCTTTAGTAGTTACGGATGCTTGCTAGAGTTCCAATCATAAGTGCATATGATCCAAGTAGAGAAAGTATGTTAGCTTATGCCTCTCCCTCAAATAAAATTGCGATAGTGATTACCGGTCTAGTTATCGATTGCCTAGGGATAAATAACTTTCTCGTAACAAAAATCTCTCTACTAAAACTAATTTAGTTGTGTCTTTATCTAAACAGCCCCTACTTTTTATTTACATGCTCTTTATTATCTTGCAAACCTATCCAAAAACACCTACAAAGTACTTCTAGTTTCATACTTGTTCTAGGTAAAGCGAATGTCAAGCGTGCGTAGAGTTGTATCGGTGGTCGATAAAACTTGAGAGAATATTTGTTCTACCTTTAGCTCCTCGTTGGGTTCGACACTCTTACTTATCGAAAGAGGCTACAATTGATCCCCTATACTTGTGGGTTATCACCAAACTTGTTCATCAGCACGTTTGTATACTAGAATCTGCAATTCCATCTGCTTAGAATAGAGTACACTCTGTTTTTTTGCTACAGAGGTACCTTTTTTTCACTATTACAGACAGATGATGTTGCTTTGCAACAGATAGATAGTACATTTTTCTTCATTGCTAGCATTGATCCCGTTGATGCCGATGGCAAGTTCTAACATTCTTTGCGCACACTGCTGGCAACTACACTGTCTTACGTAGATATGTCTGACTTTCAGAGAGAGCGACTCATGTAAACTATGTTCTGATGACAATTTATGTCTGCTGACTGTAGATCAGTGGATGGCAACTTACCAACTTTTCCCTGTATAGTGTGGATGGCAACTACAGTGCTCTCATACCCGTTATGTTGATTTTTCATAGATATATGCTAGTGATGGCAACTTTGCCTGCTCAACATATATAGATGTCCTACTTGTTTTGGATGGCAGTTATGACCACCTGGCGCACTGTCAGCGTGACTTGACCGACATCCACATGGCAACATTCTTTTATTTGTGCATCAATTTTCCCAGCTGTCAGCTTCTAGTGCACTTACTTAGTTCATTTTAGGATGGCAACTTCATTACCACTCAGGTTGCACTCATGTCTTCTTTTGGCATTTTGCAGCACCATGGTTCGGAACGCCCCTAACCCCGACGATGATGACTTCATGCCTCCCAGAGCTGAAGTTGTGGGTGGTGCTAATCACAATGCAAATAAGGTATGTACAATCCACATGACTCTATCTCTCTCCATTTTAAACATGTTTGTTTGTGATGGTGCCAACCCCTAAGCCCCTATTATCTCCTTTTTAACTTAAATTTCGCACATGCATTGAACAACACAAAGCCGCGCGCAACAGGGGATCGCATGAACATCTAACATAACTGTATGAAGATTTCGATGATGCCCAGAAAGAAGTTGCAAAGGAAATGGGGATGCAGGCGTTGATGAACATTCAGCGCACCAACTTGGATAACCCCATGTGCGACTGGTTTGCGAGGTTATACCATCCGGACAAGAGGGAATTTGTCATACCAGGACGTGGTAGGATTCCATTAGATGAGGAATCTGTTTTCAATACACTTGGTGTCCCCAATGGCGGCATGGATGTCCCATACAAGGTTGATACGAAAGTGCAAGCACGTCTTTTTCCTGAAATGTTCCCTGGGCTTACGTCCCTCCCGGCGAACTCTGCTTTTGCGAATATGCTTGGTGCGATGGAAACAAGCGACGATGATTTCAAGAGGAAGCTGCTCATGTACTTGATCTCAAATGTCTTTGCTCCCACGACATCGTTACGCCCCGGCAGCAGATGCTTCCCTGTTTTGGTATGAATTTTTGTCCTGCACCCGATTGAACCTTACCTACTTAATCATATATTTATTTCGTAGCTTTCAAGTTCATTTTCTCCTTTTTTTACCAACATAATGCTGCAGCTTACGCTTTTTTCCTTGTTCTTTTTGTCATTTTCTCTATCTCGCAGGACCAAATAGGGAATGTTGCCAACATGAACTGGTGCAAGTTCATAGTTGGTTTATTCACACTTCACTATCCAATAAAATGTACAACAAAGGCTGCCGGCTGCATCTGATGGCAAGTTTACTTCATGCCAAACCATCTGACTTTTCCACTCTGAGTCACCCCACTCCCCCCACTCAGCAGTGTTTTCTTACTCCTTTTTCGCATTACAAGCTATTTTTTTGTGCAGTGCCTTGACCTGCATGTCTCACATTTTCTTTTCAGCTCATGTATGTCGATAAACTTGACATCAGCACTGTCAACCTTAACCCAGTTGGCGGACTCCCTCCACCACACAAGTTTGCTGCGTGTGCTTGGACTGATGCCGCAATCAAGGTTTTTCTCGCTGCGGACAGGAAGCCCGATGGGACGTTTGGCAAGCTACAGGCTAGTACTTTTACCCGCACTTTTCCATCCCCACATTCACATTCTAACTATGTGGCAACTTCATACTAACCATCTGCTTTTCCAACTGTTATTTTCCTTATTTTCACTTATCGTACACGCCAACTTGGCCACTTTTTTACTTTGCATCCATTTTTACTTATATGTCACCTAATCACGACTGGCAACACATATTGTATCTAGCAATGCCAACTTCATTGCTCCAATCATGCACACTTCTACACTGCGACACGCATGGCTGGTTACATTACTACATTAAATAATGTCATTTTTTCCAATGTTCCGGGTCGTTGGTTCTTACTTTCTTTGCTCATACTCATGGTGTCTCACAAGTTCAAACTGAAGTTACCAACCTAAGTTTTTCATGTCTGAGTGATATCTTCTTACTGACTTTTCAAACCTGCTACCTTTTCTTCTTCTTTTCAACTTATGGGAGAACACAACGTTGATTACAGCTTCTTTGGGGGCCCCGACAACTTCAGCAAATGGATGGATGGTCACACAAATGCTTCATGCCCTTTAACTGTAAGTACCACACAACTTTTCTGATGCATCATTTTTCCAAGATAGTCCATACTCCTGGCTGAGAAGTTTGGTCTCTCTCCCATTTTCTTCGTGTTTTCCAAATGCAGGCACGCAGTAACATTGAGAATCTTGTTGGACAGTTTGCGTCCGGTATGACCAACCTCCTTGGCAACCTTGTATGGGGTTGGACTGCAATGTCGGCTGGTGACGGAGAAGAAGTTGCCAACCAGTTTCGTTCTTTTGTTCGCGGTGGCACTTCTCGTCCAACTGGATCTAGGGGCAGATATGACCACAATGATTCGCAAGAGGTACCCCCCAGCGATGAAGATTTATCAGTTGACGATAGTGACTACGACGATGATGACCAGCAAGACGACACCCGTAATGATGGCGATAACAGAATGGACGACACTGAGCATGACACGTCGTCTGAGCACAATCGCGGAGGTGCTGAACAATCCACTGGACAGGGATTGGGTGGGCATCCTGGTACTGAAGCCTCCAAAAGGGATAGGGATGCACAAGATGCGGACCATCAAGCTGCTTCCAAAAGGACAAAGTTGGACCCCGTTGCTGCTAGAAAGAGGTATAATTTGTGTTCATTATTATTTCTTGCAATTTTAAATCATTTATTATTATTATACCTATTTCTGCTTCATCGTTCTCCCTCCGCGACTAATGTTTTTTGTTTTTCTTGTAGGTAGGCAACCGCTGGTGGAAGAGTGGCCATAGAGAAAATTGTCCAACAGCCTTCCAGATCTTCTGCTCGTGCATGCAAGGCTCATACGGCTACACGTTCATCTCCTCGCTTTGCGTCCTCCAACATGGGTGATCCGGTTGTTCTTGAGGACATGAGGGATGCAGGGAAAAGGTTAGCACTACGGCATACACACATTTAAGTGTTATGTTTTTGTATGGCTAGTTTTACAGACACTACATGGCAACTTCTAGTTGTCCATACATGGCAACCTTGTACCTTACACACTTATGTCACCTCCCACATTTTGCCCTCATACCCGCTAAGGTGGCAACTTTACTTCCCTACATTTTCTTGTACCATACGTGGCAGCTTTCGGGTAGCCGCCATGTGGTAACTTTAACCCTACAGAAATGGCTTTTTATTACTATCTTCTCATCCACAACATGTCCACTATTTTTTTCCGCTTGACCTTATTTTCATTCATACTTACAAATCATTAACCACATGGCAACTTTTCAACTTCTTTGATACTACCAACATTTTTTCACTGTTTCCAGCCCTTTAATCTTCATTTTACTCCATGGAAAATTTTATTTACGACTTTCATGCACGGTAACTTACAGCCTTTCTATTTTACTACTTTACTTGCATGCAGGCTAAAGAAGAGAAGCAATCAACCTGGTCATATGGCTAAATCTAAGAAAAAAGACCCATTGGAGCGCATGCACGCTAAGCTTTCTTCATCTGACAATGTGGACTTTGTCAAAGCACCTGCTGTCACTAGTTCTGATGCACCGGCTAAGTTGTTGTCATCCATTGCTGTCGCGTTGACCGACAATGAAGGTGCAGGATCAGGGGGCTCTGATGAATTGATCTCCCCAAGAGCAGCGGAGGTTGCGCCGACATTGGTATCCATGGGGCTCGAAGGTAGCCCAGCAGTGTCTGATCCTGTGCACCAAACGCAGCAGCCTAAGGTGCATGTGCCAAACACTACTGTTGGTACGTCTGAGCGACCTCGGTCAGTAGGTAAAGATTGCACAAGTCGGCCGCTGCAACTACTGTGGAAAACAAGGGTCCGGTAGTCACTCAACAAGAACATCAGGCTGGACCGCATGATCGCACCGCTCATCCGCACACTGTTTCCAAAGCTGCTCCACTAGTAGCTGACAAGAAAACAGCAAAACAGGCAGTCGGTACCAGGAAGAGCCCTCAGAACAAACCTGATCAGTCAGGCAATGTGCATGGTCAGGACACAGGGTATGTGCCTGCTTCAACCTTGTTCCCGCCTGCCCCCCAGGGCAAGACTGGCGATCCAGTTCAGACAAACGTACTTGGAGGTGGAACGGTCCGGGAACCGATAGTCTATCACAAAGAAAAGATTCATCTCAATCCAACGCTCAAGCACACACGTGTCCCACTGGATATGGGTGTCCCTTAAACTCCAAGAGTTGACCATCCCGTAAAAGGGACAACCAAGAAGGTGCTTATTGATATTCCGGACACGACTCCGCGCCCCACTTCCAAGCCTAAGGATGCCGGATCAGTCGACAAGGACATCTTTGTTGATCTGTCCCCGTTGGCAGTGTCTCTTTGTGTGATTGAAAAGCAGAATGAGCACGAGGGCAGGCACCCTATGGCTTTCACGCCACCACTGTTCAACCTCGGAATTGCTTTGAGCCAGCCAATCGAGCCAGTTGATGTTATCCCAGTGTCATATGCATTCCCGTCCCAGCCGGACCAGATGATGGCGCATCCAATTGTTGATGGCAGAAAGGCTGTCAAATTTGCAGAGCCTATTGTTCAAGGTATTACCCACATATCACTATTGCGTTAGCAACTTTCTTTTTTTGTTGGCAATTCCAACACATTTTACTCCGTGTGTCCATTGCCCTATTTTGTTCTCTATTGTCTATTAACTGTATGGCCGTTTACAAATTGCCTTCCTCACAAGTTTGTTTACCACACGCAGGATCACCTATGGAGATATCATCATCAATGAAAAAAAGCAGACAAAAGCCCCTTCTAGCTCACCTGTTACACATGCTACCACTTCTGTTGATGTGCACAGCAGTGCCACCCCAGGTTCTGTGCGGCAGGCAAGGGTTGTGCAACCCCCCCCGGAAGTGGACTCTGAACCTCCAATAAAGGCCACAAAGCAACAACAAGCACTTTACGATATCGTTGGGCATTTTGGAAATGCGCGAAGCAACAACAAGCATATGAATGCAATCAGAGAGTAAGATGCTTCTCATCCTCCACTTCTTCTCCCAACTTTTTTAGTTCAGACCCTTCTTCATGTGTACCACTCTTTTTATTTTTTATTGCTCATTTATTCCAGCTCATGTTTGGACAGAACTAAGGTCATCAACTGCTATGAGATGTTTGTTCACATGGATGATCTCGCTGAGTCCCTGATGCCTACCAGCAGACTATCCCAGAATGTTATCTCCGCGGGTATTGGCTTCATCAACAGCCACGTCGACATCCATCCCGATAAGATCATTATGACCACAACCATCACCAGTAGGATTTTTTATGGCGACTTCTCTCACAAACAAATTCATAAAGCGTTCACCCAGCATGGTGAATTCAAGCTCACACTGAAGAAATTTGTGTGTACCCTTTCCTTTTCAGTTGTTGAAACCTTTTTCCACTACTGCTTATTTTGCTTGTACCATATGGTCAACATGTTGCATCCCATTACCCCCTTCACTCACTGTCACACAACTGTTCTTTTAGTATTACCTCCCTATTTTGTTAACTATTCCTTACAGTTCTTTTACTTTTGACACTTTTTTCCGGGAAATGTGCAGGTGATGTTCACGTTGTTTCAAGAGCTTGCTCCCAATGACCCACACGACAAAGCTGGTCACTACTACACGATTTGCATCAACTTGGCGAAGCAACGCTTCGATGTTCTCGACTCAGTCCGTTCGAGAGATGACGAGTCGCTTCGCTCCCACGCAGAGTTTTTCATGAACAACTTGAAGGAAACCTGGGCGCGTCACTACAGTGGCTCCAAGGTCCAGATCAAAGATTTCCCTATCGAGTATGTGAAGTCCAAAAAGCAGGGAAACACGTAAGATTCTGCCCTTCTTTCCATTTTCCATGTGTACGGCTAATTCACACAGGTTTACATGTCATTTTGCTCCATTTTCTTGTTCTTGTTGGAGGCACCTTTATTGTGTCAATCACAGCAACTTTGTCTCCACGCATGTCAATCCAATTTTCTGATGGCAGGTTTAGTTATAGGAACATGGCAATTTCACTTCATACTGCATGGAAACTTTAGTTACATGACCATGGCAACTTCACTACATAGTGCACGTCAACTTCAGTTGTAGGACCATGGCAACTTCACTTCATACTACATGACAACTTTATATACAGGACCATGGCAATTCCAACACATACTTCATGGCAACTTCATCCCCAAATTGATGACATGGCTTCATTCCTAGGGGCATGGCAATTTCTGCCAACATTACAACATGCTCCCAAACCCCCATCCGACGTCACTTCTTCCCCTTTGTGCTTAATATGAATAGTACACTACATATAAACTACCATTTTTCCTTACCTACTTTACATGGCAACTTCATTTTCTAACTGCGTTCTCCAACATTTACTACTTTGCCGCTGACATTTCTCACAACCATGTCATTTTCAAATAGCTCAACATGGTAATTTTTTCACTACCACACATTACCTAAATGTTTTTTACTCATCACATAAAATCCTTTTTTGCACTAGCACCCATGCCATAATAACCTTTGTACCATATTTTCTGCTTCTTTTAGCATGGAAACTTCTAACTTATTTTATTTTACCCTTGTTTCCATATTGCTCACTGAAACCAGCTACGACTGTGGTCTCTACACCCTCGAATATCTTGCAAAGTGGGAAGGCAGGAAGGCGCCAACTTTGAACAAAGAAATAGTCGCAGAGCTTAGGAATATTTATTTGTGGAATTGGGTCACGACTGTCGATTTCAACAAGCGGGAGGGTGCACTGGCTTGGTTGGAGTCTGATGTTAAAGCTGCTATCAAGAGATACAAGTGAGTGCACAAGATAATGAAACACTACTGTTTTTACCTATGTACTTACATTCAATGTTCGGATGAATGTAAGGTACTGCGCCCCTATTTCCCTCTCCTTTGTTTTCTTTTTCACTATCACTGTCATTCTTGTAACTGCACAATACCATCGTTTCTGTCGTGAACCTTTTGTGCTTGTATTTTACAACATATAACTTCAATGCCAAACCTCATTTCCGTCAGTGGGCCGGCCTGTCACGCTTGTGCTAACATTTCATTTTTTGTCGTTACATCACTTTCAGATCATATAGTTTGTCATAAGGGTGTCAATTTTTGTAGTTTTCTGTTCCGCAAAGGCCCGTTGTCACGACAGTCTCCTTTCTTCAAAATGTCAAGTAAACATCAGTTGTTCGATGCAACACTTTTTTGCAATTAGCTCTTCATTTTTTTACGCTGATCATAGTTGCAATTTAGTGGCACCTTTTCCTCAAAACTCACACCTCTTTTCCAGCATGGGGTTAATACATTTTTTCAAGCAACATGGCAACTTTTCATGTCTGCTCACAATGACAACTAAGTTTTTTGATTTTTGAAATGCTAAATGCCACCAAATTGACGTGGAGGCATGTACAGTTTACGATAAGCACAATCATTCCAAATTTTCCAAATGCATACCCCGTTAGTTGTCCCACTTTTCACAGATCCTAAGCTTTTTGTTACTCTTTGCCATAGTTGACTAACTACATTTTGTGTAGCAACGTGACGACTTTCATGTCTTTTTCCCATACCACAACGAATGTCTTTAAGTTTTAACGATAAACGACATGTCAACTATGGAAAAACTTACACCTCTTTTCCGGCGTGGGGTTAATACATTTTTTCAAGAAACATGGCAACTTTTCATGTCTGCTCACAATGATAACTATGTTTTTTGATTTTTGAAATGCTAAATGCCACCAAATTGACGCGGACGCATGTACATTTTACTATAAGCACAATCATTCCAAATTTTCCAAATGCATACCCCGCTAGTTGTCCCACTTTCCACAGAGCATGAGCTTTCTGTTACTCTTTGCCATAGTTGACTAACTACATTTTGTGTAGCAACGTGGCAACTTTCATGTCTTTTTCCCATACCACAACGAATGTCTTTAATTTGTAACGATAAACGACACCAAATTGCCGTGGACGCACCTACAGTTTATCATTCAGCCAATCATTCCAAATTTTTAATACACACAACCTTCTAGCTGACTCACTTTTCTAAGTAGCCCAAGCTTCCACCGTTGTCTTCTTTGTAGGCTTCTTGTGCTTTGCTTGGATCTCGAGTGTTGACTTGTATCTTATCTGTTTTGGTCGCCCTTTAGTGACTGTCCTTGGAGGGTTCCTCACGTGCGTGTGTGTGTCGGATGATCCGGAACCAACCTCCGAGTTTTCTGTTGATGGCCCTGTTGACGTAGGAGCAGTCTTGCTTTTCTTTGGGAATCGATGTAGTGCCTCCTCCTCCATTCTCCTCTTGATTGACTCCAATTCTCTTTCTAGCGCGTTTGTGTGCCTCTCAACTGCTCTACTCATCACATCATATTTGCAAGCCTCATCCGCTATGTTGGTAAATCTCCTTGTCATTACCACATGCCTGACTGTTTCCATAGTTGTGTTGGGCCCATCTTCATGCTCTGCGAGTACTTGCTGTGAGTCATGCTGGCAGAGTGCTTCATCTGCGTTCCAAGACCAACGCTCAAGAATGTACCTTGGTGGCACCTGTTTCACGCCATTCATGTCCATTACCCTTAGAATATGGCAGCAGATCACACCATCTCTTTCAAACTTGCAGCATTGACAGTAATACACCCCTTCTGCTATGTACGTCGTCACCATGTAGTTTCTTCCTTTGTCCTGGTCTTCGGCTTCGGAGTCCGACATGTCCCGCATGGTGCAAACCTTGTACGTGAAGTCGCCGACTTGAAACACGGTGTAACCGGTTGATAGCCTTAGCTCCCATTGGAACCTGCAGTTTTTTTATTTTGCATTACAAGTTAGCTCACCCAAAAGCAGCTACATACGTGCGCGGCCTCACCGTGCACTCATGGCAATTTCATTGAATCACAAATGGCAACTCCAGTTATTCATGGATGGCAACTTAAGACATCTAAACATGGCATTTTCCACTGATGAAAGCATTGCAAGCCTTACCACTACAGGAAGCATGCCAACTTAAGTCCTCCAATCATGCCATTTTTCATAGTGCCATAAGCATGATACGTTTTATTTGTAACAGCTAGCATGGCAACTTTTCACCATACAAAACATGGTACACGTTTTACTGACAAAACCATAACAAGTTTCAATGTCCCACATTGGCAAATTAGAGCTAAGTCTTTCTGCAAACATGGCAACTAACACTTCTACATGATGGCAACTACAGTCATTTATACATGGCAAGTTCACATAGCAAATTCAACAAGTTTCAAATCCAACCATTGTTCGTCCACCACTCATCTGTCATTCGGACATAGACATGGTAACTTCTGTTTACACCAGCATTGCAAGTTTTACTTTGTTAGAGCATGCATGGCAACTTGTACCATGCAACACATGGCACGGGTTTGCTGATAAAATCACAACAAAATTCATTGACAAACCATGTCAAGTTTAGAGCTAAGTCTTTACACAAACATGGCAACTATTTCTGCTACATAATGGCAACATAGGTCATTCATGCATGGCAAGTTCACATGTCTATTTTCAATAAGTATCCATCATCATCATTGTTCATCTACCATGCAACTGCCATTCAAACTACAAAATGGTAACCACTGTTAAAACCAGCATGGCATCTACATGTGCACCCAACATGCCAATCAGTTCTATGAACAAGCATGTCAATACCTTTGTACACCCAATATAGCAACTAAATTTAAACTACTAAGTGAACCAACTATTTCCTTTACAAAACCCCGATAACCATGAATGCAAAAAACCTTACTTGTGGAATATTTGTTGGGTATAAACCTTCATCATTTGTCACTCCAATGGGTTACACGTGAGCATCCTTGCATTCTTTAGAGCTGTGTTTGCCAACGCTTGTAGCTCTGCACCCAATTTTTTTTGCTGAATTGCATTGTACTGCTGCACAAACCTAAGAATTGAGTTCCCTGGGTTCACATATCTCTTCACCACTGCGTTGAAACCTTCGCTACACTGGGTTGTTTGCAGAAAGGGATAGAAGCCCTGCATGAAATAAGCTGGCACCCAAAACTTCCTCTTCTCCCAAAGGTTTTGTAGTGTTTCATTGTCTTGAACCTGGTATTTATCTATCATTGCTTTCCAGCTTTGCTCGAATTCTTCCGGTGTCAAACTATGGTCAACACACAATTCAAATGCTTTGTGCAGTTCCGGTCTTTCAGCAAAAAAGGGACCCAACGTTTCTTCTGCTTTCTTAATAACATGCCACCTATAGTGCATGTGTATTGTGTTAGGGAACACTTCCTCAATACCACATAACGAAATCCTGGTCTGTCATGATGTTCATCGGTTCAAGCCCGCCCATGCATTCCTTGAAAGTCTTGAATAGCCAAATATAACTACCAGCATCCTCGTTCCTAATAAACCCACACCCGAACTGCAGCGATTGGCTGTGGTTGTGAAGGAAATATGCCCTAGAGGCAATAATAAAGTTGTTATTTATATTTCCTTATATCATGATAAATGTTTATTATTCATGCTAGAATTGTATTAACCGGAAACTTAGTACATGTGTGAATACATAGACAAACAGAGTCTCACTAGTATGCCTCTACTTGACTAGCTTGTTGAATCAAAGATGGTTAAGTTTCCTAGCCATAGACATGAGTTGTCATTTGATTAACGGGATCACATCATTAGAGAATTATGTGATTAACTTGACCCATTCCGTTAGCTTAGCACTTGATCGTTTAGTATATTGCTATTGCTTTCTTCATGACTTATACATGTCCCTATGACTATGAGATTATGCAACTCCCGAATACTGGAGGAACACTTTGTGTGCTACCAAACGTCACAACATAACTGGGTGATTATAAAGGTGATCTACAGGTGTCTCCGATGGTACTTGTCGATTTGGCATAGATCAAGATTAGAATTCGTCACTCGGATTGTCAGAGAGGTATCTCTGGGCCCTCTCGGTAATGCACATCACTATAAGCCTTGCAAGCAATGTGATTAATGAGTTAGTTGCAGGGCTGATGCATTACCGAACGAGTAAAGAGACTTGCCGGTAACGAGATTAAACTAGGTATTGAGATACCGACGATCGAATCTCGGGCAAGTAACATACCGATGACAAAGGGAACAACGTATGTTGTTATGCGGTTTGACCGATAAAGATCTTCATAGAATATGTGGGAGCCAATATGAACATCCAGGTTCCGCTATTGTTTATTGACCGGAAACGTGTCTCGGTCATGTCTACATAGTTCTCGAACCCGTAGGGTCCGCACGCTTAACATTCGGTGACGATCGGTATTATGAGTTTATGTGTTTTGATGTACGAAGGTTGTTTGGAGTCCCGGATGTGATCACAGACATGACGAGGAGTCTCGAAATGGTCGAGACATAAAGATCGATATATTGGATGGCTATGTTTGGACACCGGAATGGTTCGGGGTGAGTTCGGGCATTTACCGGAGTACCGGGAGGTTACCGGAACCCCCCGGGGAGTATATGGGCCTTATCGGGCCTTAGTGGAATAGAGGAGAAGAAGGCCAAGGTGGAGGGCACGCCCCCCTAGCCCAATCCGAATTGGGTGGGGGCCGGCCCCCCTTTCCTTCCCTCTCTCTGCCCCTTCCTTCTCTCCTACTCCAACAAGGGAAAAGGGGGAATCCTACTCCCACCGGGAGTAGGACTCCCCCCTTGGGCGCGCCTAGGAGGCCGGCCCTCTCCCCCTCCTCCACTCCTTTATATATGGGGGAGGGGGGCACCCCATAGATACACAAGTTGATCATTGATCTCTTAGCCATGTGCGGTGCCCCCCTCCACCATAATCCACCTCGGTCATATCGTTGCAGTGCTTAGGCGAAGCCCTGTGCCGGTAGCTTCATCATCACTGTCATCACGGCGTCATGCTGACGAAGCTCTCCCTCGACACTCTGCTGGATCGTGAGTTTGTGGGACGTCACCGAGCCAAACGTGTGCAGATCGCAGAGGTGCCGTACTTTCGGTACTAGGATCAGTCGATCGTGAAGATGTACGACTACATCAACCACGTTGTCATAACGCTTCCACTTACGGTCTATGAGGGTACGTGGAGAACACTCTCCCCTCTCATTGCTATGCATCACCATGATCTTGCGTGTGCGTAGGATTTTTTTTCAAATTACTACGTTCCCCAACGGTGGCATCCGAGCCAGGTTTATGCGTAGATGTTATATGCACGAGTAGAACACAAGTGAGTTGTGGGCGATAACATTCATACTTCTTACGAGCATGTCATACTTTGATTCGGCGGTATTGTTGGATGAAGCGGCCCGGACCGATATTACGTGTACGCTTACGCGAGACTGGTTGTACCGACGTGCTTCGCACACAGGTGGCTGGCGGGTGTCAGTTTCTCCAACTTTAGTTGAATCGAGTGTGGCTACGCCCGGTCCTTGTTGAAGGTTAAAACAACACATACTTGACGAAAAATCGTTGTGGTTTTGATGCGTAGGTAAGAACGGTTCTTGCTCAGCCCGTAGCAGCCACGTAAAACTTGCAACAACAAAGTAGAGGACATCTAACTTGTTTTTGCAGGGCATGTTGTGATGTGATATGGTCAAGACATCATGCTAAATTTTATTGTATGAGATGATCATGTTTTGTAATGGAGTTATCGGCAACTGGTAGGAGCCTGATGTCTACTACACAACCTTCTTCTTGTAGACGTTGTTGGCCCTCCAAGTGCAGAGGTTTGTAGGACAGTAGCAAATTTTCCTCAAGTGGATGACCTAAGGTTTATCAATCCGTGGGAGGCGTAGGATGAAGGTGGTCTCTCTCAAACAACCCTACAACCAAATAACAAAGAGTCTCTTGTGTCCCCAACACACCCAATACAATGGTAAATTGTATAGGTGCACTAGTTCGGCGAAGAGATGGTGATACAAGTGCAATATGGATGGTAGATATGGGTTTTTGTAAACTGAAAATATAAAAACAGCAAGGTAACTAATGATAAAAGTGAGCGTAAACGGTATTGCAATGCTAGGAAACAAGGCCTAGGGTTCATACTTTCACTAGTGCAAGTTCTCTCAACAATAATAACATAATTGGATCATATAACTATCCCTCAACATGCAACAAAGAGTCACACCAAAGTCACTAATAGCGGAGAACAAACGAAGAGATTATGGAAGGGTCGAAACCACCTCAAAGTTATTTTTTCCGATCAATCCATTGGGCTATTCCTATAAGTGTCACAAACAGCCCTAGAGTTCATAGTAAAATAACACCTTAAGACACCCATCAACCAAAACCCTAATGTCACCTAGATACTCCAATGTCACCTCAAGTATCCGTGGGTATGATTATACGATATGCATCACACAATCTCAGATTCATCTATTCAACCAACACACAGAACCTCAAAGAGTGCCCCAAAGTTTCTACCGGAGAGTCAAGACGAAAACGTGTGCCAACCCCTATGCATAGGTTCATGGGCGGAACCCGCAAGTTGATCACCAAAACATACATCAAGTGAATCAATAGAATAACCCATTGTCACCATGGTTATCCCACGCAAGACATATATCAAGTGTTCTCAAATCATTAAAAGAGTCAATCCGATAAGATAACTTCAAAGGGGAAACTCAATCCATCACAAGAGAGTAGAGGGGGAGAAACATCATAAGATCCAACTATAATAGCAAAGCTCGCGATACGTCAAGATCGTATCACCTCAAGAACACGAGAGAGAGAGAGAGATCAAACACATAGCTACTAGTACATACCCTCAGCCCCAAGGGTGAACTACTCCCTCCTCGTCATGGAGAGCGCCGGGATGATGAAGATGGCCACCGGTGAGGGTTCCCCCCTCCGGCAGGGTGCCGGAACAGGGTCCCGATTGGTTTTTGGTGGCTATAGAGGCTTGCGGCGGTGGAACTCCCGATCTATTCTGTTCCCCGATCGTTTTAGGGTATATGGAGATATATAGGCGAAAGAAGTCGGTAAGGGAAGCCATGAGGGGCCCACGAGGGTGGAGGGCGCGCCCCCTGCCTCGTGCCCTCCTTGTTGATCCCCTGACGTGCACTCCAAGTCTCCCGTATTGCTTTCTTTCCAAAAATAACTTTTCCGAAGGTTTCATTCCGTTTGGACTCCGTTTGATATTCCTTTTCTGCGAAACACTGAAACAAGAAGAAAAACAGAAACTGGCACTGGGCTTTGGGTTAATAGGTTAGTCCCAAAAATAATATAAAAGTGTTTAATAAAGCCCATAAACATCCAAAACAGATAATATAATAGCATGGAACAATAAAAAATTATAGATACGTTGGAGACGTATCAGAGCCATATGGTTGTCGCTTTATTGTATGAAATGCAATCGCCATGTAATTGCTTTACTTTATCACTAAGCGGTAGCGATAGTCGTAGAAGCAATAGTTGGCGAGACGACAACGATGCTACGATGGAGATCAAGGTGTCGCACCGGTGACGATGGTGATCATGACGGTGCTTTGCAGATGGAGATCAAAGGCACAAGATGATGATGGCCATATCATATCACTTATATTGATTGCATGTGATGTTTATCCTTTATGCATCTTATTTTGCTTAGTTCGACGGTAGCATTATAAGATGATCTCTCACTAAATTTCAAGGTATAAGTGTTCTCCCTGAGTATGCACCGTTGCGACAGTTCTTCGTGCTGAGACACCACGTGATGATTGGGTGTGATAAGCTCTACGTTCACATACAACGGGTGCAAGCCAGTTTTGCACACGCAAAATACTCGGGTTAAACTTGACGAGCCTAGCATATGCAGATATGGCCTCGGAACACTGAGACTGAAAGGTCGAGCGTGAATCATATAGTAGATATGATCAACATAGTGATGTTCACCATTGAAAACTACTCCATCTCACGTGATGATCGGACATGGTTTAGTTGATATGGATCACGTGATCATTTAGATGACTAGAGGGATGTCTATCTAAGTGGGAGTTCTTTAGTAATATGATTAATTGAACTTTAATTTATCATGAACTTAGTCCTGATAGTATTTGCATAACTATGTTGTAGATCAATAGCTCGCGATGTAGCTCCCGGTTTATTTTTGATATGTTCCTAGAGAAAAATAAGTTGAAAGATGATAGTAGCAATGATGCGGACTTGGTCCGTGATCTGAGGATTATCCTCATTGCTGCACAGAATAATTATGTCCTTGATGCATCGCTAGGTGACAGACCTATTGCAGGAGCAGATGCAGACGTTATGAACGTTTGACAAAGCTCGGTATGATGACTACTTGATAGTTTAAGTGCACCATGCTTTACGGCTTAGAACCGGGACTTCAAAAATGTTTTGACACGGATCATATAAGATGTTCCAAGAGTTGAAATTGGTATTTCATACCCATGCTCGTGTCGAGAGGTATGAGACCTCTGACAGTACTTTGCCTACAAGATGGAGGAGAATAGCTCAACCAGTGAGCATGTGCTCAGATTGTCTGGGTACTACAATTGCTTGAATGAAGTGGGATTTAATCTTCCAGATAATATAGTAATTGACAAAGTTCTCTAGTCACTATCACCAAGTTACTAGAACCTCGTGATGAACTATAATATGCAAGGGATGATGAAAGTAATTCCCGGGCTCTTCGCGATGCTGAAATCGGCGAAGGTAGAAATCAGGAAAGAGCATCAAATGTTGATGGTTTACAAGACCACTAGTTTCAAGAAAAGGGCAAAGGAATAGAAAGGGAACTTCAAGAAAGAATGACAAACAAGTTGTCACTCCCGTGAAGAAACCCAAAGCTAGACTCAAGCCTAAAACTGAGTGCTTCTACTACAAAGGAAATGGTCACTGGAACTGGAACTACCCCTAGATACTTGGCGGATAAGAAGGATGGCAAAGTGAACAAAGGTATATTTGATATACATGTTATTGATGTGTACTTTACTAGTGTTTATAGCAACCCCTCGGTATTTGATACCGGTTCAGTTGCTAAGAGTAGTAACTCGAAACAAGAGTTGCAAAATAAACAGAGACTAGTTAAGGGCGAGGTGGCGATGTGTGTTGGAAATGATTCCAAGGATGATAAGATCACCATCGCACACTCCCTTTACCTTCGGGGTTAGTGTTGAACCTAAAATAAATGTTATTTGGTGTTTGCGTTGAGCATGAATATGATTAGATCATGTTTATTGCAATACGGTTATTCATTTAAGTCAAAGAATAATTGTTGTTCTGTTTACATGAATAAAACCTTCTATGGTCATACACTAAAAATAAATGGTTTATTGAATCTTGATCGTGTTGATACACATATTCATAATATTGATGCCAAAAGATGCAAAGTTGAATGATAATGCAACATATTTGTGGCACTGCCGTTTAGGTCATATTGGTGTAAAGCGCATGAAGAAAACCAATGCTGATGGGCTTTTGGAATCACTTGATGCTTGCGAACCATGCCTCATGGGCAAGATGACTAAGACTCCGTTCTCCGGAACAATGGAGCGAGCCACTGGCTTATTGGAAATAATACATACCGATGTATGCGGTCCAATGAGTGTTGAGGCTCACGGCGGGTACCATTGTTTTCTGACCTTCACAGATGATTTGAGCATATATGTGTATATCTACTTGATGAAACACAAGTCTGAAACACTTGAAAAGTTCAAATATTTTCAGAGTGAAGTAGAGAATCATCGTAACAAGAAAATAAAGTTTCTACAATCTGATCGCAGAGGAAAATATTAGAGTTATGAGTTTGGCCTTCAATTAAAACAATGTGGAATAGTTTCACAAACTCATGCCACCTAGAACACCACAGCATAATGGTGTGTCCGAACGTCATAACCGTACTTTATTGGATATAGTGCAATCTATGATGTCTCTTACTGATTTACCACTATCATTTGGGGGTTATGCATTAGAGACAGCTACATTCACGTTAAATAGGGCACCGTCTAAATCTGTTGAGACGACACCGTATGAACTATGGTTTGGTAAGAAACCTAAGCTGTCGTTTCTTAAAGTTTGAGGTTGCAATGCTTATGTGAAAAAGTTTCAACCTGATAAGCTCAAACCCAAATCGGAGAAGTGCGTCTTCATAGGATACCCAACAGAAAATGTTGGGTACACCTTCTACCACAGATCCGAAGGCAAGATCTTTGTTGCTAAGAATGGATCCTTTCTAGAGAAGGAGTTTCTCTTGAAAGAAGTGAGTGGGAGGAAAGTAGAACTTGATGAGGTAATTGTACCTTCTCCCGAATTGGAAAATAGTTCATCATAGAAATCAGTTCTAGTGATGCCTACACCAATTAGTGAGGAAGATTAATGATGATGATCATGAAACTTCAGATCAAGTTACTACCGAACCTCGTAGGTCAACCAGAGTACGGTCTGCACCAGAGTGGGACGGTAATCCTGTTCTGGAGGTCATGTTACTTGACCATGATGAACCTACGAACTATGAGGAAGCGATGATGAGCTCTGATTCCGCAAAATGGCTTGAGGCCATGAGATCTGAGATGGGATCCATGTATGAGAACAAAGTGTGGACTTTGGTTGACTTGCCCGATGATCGGCAAGCCATAGAAAATAAATGGATCTTCAAGAAGAAGACGGTCGCTGATAGTAGTGTTACTATCTACAAAGCTAGACTTGTCGAAAAAGGTTTTTGACAAAGTTCAAGGTGTTGACTACGATGAGATTTTCTCACTCGTAGCAATGCTTAAGTCTGTCCGAATCATATTAGCAATTGCCACATTTTATGAAATCTGGCAAATGGATGTCAAAACTGCATTCCTTAATGGATTTCTTAAAGAAGAGTTGTATATGATGCAACCAGAAGGTTTTGTCGATCCTAAAAGTGCTAACAAAATGTGCAAGCTCCAGCGATCCATCTATGGACTGGTGCAAGCATCTCGGAGTTGGAATATACGCTTTGATGAGTTGATCAAAGCATATAGTTTTATACAAACTTGCGATAAAGCCTGTATTTACAAGAAAGTGAGTGGGAGCACTACACCTTTCTGATAAGTATATGTGAATGACATATTGTTGATCGGAAATGATGTAGAATTTTCTGGAAAGAATAAAGGAGTGTTTGAAAGGAGTTTTTCAATGAAAGACCTCGATGAAGCTGCTTACATATTGAGCATCAAGATCTATAGAGATAGATCAAGACGCTTGATAAGTTTTTTCAATGAGTACATACCTTGACAAATTTTTGAAGTAGTTCAAAATGGAATAGTCAAAGAAGGAGTTCTTGCCTGTGTTGTAAGGTGTGAAGTTGAGTAAGACTCAAAGCCCGACCACGACAGAAGATAGGAAGAGAATGAAAGTCATTCCCTATGCCTCAGCCATAGGTTCTATAAAAGTATGCCATGCTGTGTACCAGACCTATTGTATACCCTGCACTGTGTTTGGCAAGGGAGTACAATAGTGATCTAGGAGTAGATCACTGGAAAGAGGTCAAAATTATCCTTAGTGGAATAAGGATATGTTTCTCGATTATGGAGGTGACAAAAGGTTCGTCGTAAAGGGTTACGTCGATGCAAGTTTTGACATTGATCCAGATGACTCTAAGTCTCAATCTGGGTACATATTGAAAGTGGGAGCAATTAGCTAGAGTAGCTCCATGCAGAGCATTGTTGACATAGAAATTTGCAAAATACATATGGATCTGAATATGGCAGACCCGTTGACTAAACTTCTCTCACAAGCAAAACATGATCACACCTTAGTACTCTTGGGGTGTTAATCACATGGTGATGTGAACTAAGATTACTGACTCTAGTAAACCCTTTGAGTGTTGGTCACATGGCGATGTGAACTATGGGTGTTAATCACATGGTGATGTGAACTATTGGTGTTAAATCACATGGCGATGTGAACTAGGTTATTGACTCTAGTGCAAGTGGGAGACTGAAGGAAATATGCCCTAGAGGCAATAATGAAGTTGTTATTTATATTTCCTTATATCATGACAAATGTTTATTATTCATGCTAGAATTGTATTAACCGGAAACTTAGTACATGTGTGAATGCATAGACAGACAGAGTGTCACTAGTATGCCTCTACTTGACTAGCTCGTTGAATCAAAGATGGTTAAGTTTCCTAGCCATAGACATGAGTTTTCATTTGATTAACGGGATCACATCATTAGAGAATGATATGATTGACTTGACCCATTCTGTTAGCTTAGCACTTGATCGTTTAGTATTGCTATTGCTTTCTTCATGACTTATACATGTTCCTATGACTATGAGATTATGCAACTCTCGAATACCGGAGGAACACTTTGTGTGCTATGAAACGTCACAACGTAACTGGGTGATTATAAAGGTTCTCTACAGGTGTCTCCGATGGTAATTGTTGAGTTGGCATAGATCAAGATTAGGATTTGTCACTCGGATTGTCGGAGAGGTATCTTTGGGCCCTCTCGGTAATGCACATCACTATAAGCCTTGCAAGCAATGTGACTAATGAGTTAGTTGCAGGATGATGCATTACGGAACGAGGAAAGAGACTTGCCGGTAACGAGATTAAACTAGGTATTGAGATACCGACGACCGAATCTCGAGCAAGTAACATACCGATGACAAAGGGAACAACGTATGTTGTTATGCGGTTTGACCGATAAAGATCTTCGTAGAATATGTGGGAGCCAATATGAACATCCAGGTTCCGCTATTGGTTATTGACCGGAAACGTGTCTCGGTCATGTCTACATAGTTCTCGAACCCATAGGGTCCGCACGCTTAACGTTCGGTGACGATCGGTATTATGAGTTTATGTGTTTTGATGTACCGAAGGTTGTTCGGAGTCCCAGGTGTGATCACGGACATGATGAGGAGTCTCGAAATGGTCGAGACATAAAGATCGATATATTGGATGGCTATGTTTGGACATCGGAATGGTTCTGGGTGAGTTCGGGCATTTACCGGAGTACCAGGAGGTTACCGGAACCCCCCGGGGAGTATATGGGCCTTATTGGGCCTTAGTTGAATAGAGGAGAGGAAGGCCAAGGTGGAGGGCGCGCCCCCCTAGCCCAATCCGAATTGGGTGGGGGGGCGGCCCCCCCTTTCCTTCCCTCTCTCTCCCCCTTCCTTCTCTCCTACTCCAACAAGGGAAAGGGCGAATCCTACTCCCACCGGGAGTAGGACTCCCCCCTTGGGCGCGCCCAGGAGGCCGGCCCTCTCCCCCTCCTCCACTCCTTTATATACGGGGGAGGGGGCACCCCATAGACACACAAAGTTGATCATTGATCTCTTAGCCGTGTGCGGTGCCCCCCTCCACCATAATCCACCTCGGTCATATCGTTGCAGTGCTTAGGCGAAGCCCTGCGCTGGTAGCTTCATCATCACCGTCATCACGCCGTCGTGCTGACGAAGCTCTCCCTCGACACTCTGCTGGAGCGTGAGTTCGTGGGACGTCACCGAGCCGAACGTGTGCAGATCATGGAGGTGTCGTACTTTTGGTACTAGGATCGGTCGATCGTGAAGACGTACGACTACATCAACCGCGTTGTTATAACGCTTCCGCTTACGGTCTATGAGGGTACGTGGACAACACTCTCCCCTCTCGTTGCTATGCATCACCATGATCTTGCGTGTGCGTAGGAATTTTTTTGAAATTACTACGTTCCCCAACAGGTTGTTTATGCCAATGAATGGAGCACATGGAATCTTGTACATATTGGTCAGATATGTAGCATCGAAGGACACACAGTCACGAAAGTGCTTGTTCGCCCTGCGCACTGCACCATCTATCCAATACATGTTCATCACGCGGTCCTCCCCATCCAGCTTGATTTTGTAGAAGAAATCAGGGTCTTCCTTCTCTTTTTCCATGAAGTATGCAATTGTGTCCTCCATGTCCGTCCGTTGACTTTCCCTTCGATACTTTGCCACCAGGTTAACCACATCTGAAGGAAGATATGGCATGCTGCTGAGCTTCCCTGTTTTGCTGTGTATCATTGATAGGATGTGGACCATTCTCCCAGGTTGGAGGTTGCAATCATGGAGCAACTTTACAAACTGCTGCTCCTCCGGCGTGAACCCACGGTGAGCACTCAGAAACCTAACCAGGTCAAATTTCTTTATCATTTCATGATTGTGACGTCCCACATACTTTGTTACCACACACCAGGCCCCTTCGACGTTCAGCTTCATCCTGGCAGGGCAATTTGTTTTGACCATGATGTCTCTTCGCCGCTCTCCGATGACTGGACCATTTCCCCCCTTTTTTCTTCTTGTTCTTTCTTGACTTGAAGCACCTCAACTCAGCTCTGTTGTAATTTCCTATTTTTACTAGTTTTCTGTGATGATCTGTGTATACTGCAAAACCATTGAACTTTGCATAACTCTGGTATTATTCCTTTGCATCTTCAAATGTAGCAAATTTCATGTGCACAAACGTGGTGCTGGAGGTACTAGCGATGATTGCAGCTCATCCTCATGCGGCTCATCCTGTACCACATCATCATCTTGTTCGCACTCATGCCCATGTGTCTCATCCTCTCCCTGATCATCATCTTGTTCATCTTCATCCTCATGTTCACCAACTGTCTCCGCATCCGAGTTTGAGTCATCTGCTCTTGAGTTGCTCACATCAGATTCAAGACTGTTGTTTCTTCTGGTTCTCGACGCTCCTGCCTTGCGAACGACAGTCTGCTCGGTGTAGTTTGGTTGGGAAGTCTGGTATGCGTGCGACTCTGGAATAGCCAGTGCGCCCCAAGTGGCAGTAGCTGCGTCCGGAGGCCCTGCATTTTATTCATGCACAAATTATTCGACAAACATTTTTTATCATGGTATTGACATGACCCAGGCACAATTAACAACTGAATAATTTATACTAAACACGAAGCTTTGGCAGACAGCAAGTTATTTTTTCAAGCGACATGGCAAGTTCATGTGTTTTACAAATGGCAGCTTCACTCATGCATAAACGCACCTTCAACATTTCCAACCACATTTAGATCATCATGGACTTTTTAGTACGCAATTCATTTTCCATTTTAAAGCTAGTTCATACTCTGCCATGTTCTACCATGTGTTCAAACTCCACATTTGCATACTACAACTGCTACCCCAACGGCAATACGAGTGGCAACTTATTTTTGCGGGTGCAATATGGCAGCTACTGTGCTTTTCTTTGTAATACTACACACACTTTACATTTTTTTCCTGTTGACCTCCCCTGCTTTTGAAGGAAATATTCCCTAGAGGCAATAATAAAGTTGTTATTTATATTTCCTTATGTCATGATAAATATCTATTATTCATGCTAGGATTGTATTAACTGGAAACTTGATACATGTGTGAATACATAGACAAAACAAAGTGTCCCTAGTATGCCTCTACTAGACTAGCTCGTTAATCAAAGATGGTTAAGTTTTCTGACCATAGACATGTGTTGTCATTTGATGAACGGGATCACATCATTAGGAGAATGATGTGATGGACAAGACCCATCTGTTAGCTTAGCATAATGATCGTTAAGTTTTATTGCTATTGCTTTCTTCATGACTTATACATATTCCTCTGACTATGAGATTATGCAACTCCCGAATACCGGAGGAATACCTTGTGTGCTATCAAACGTCACAACGTAAAAGGGTGATTATAAAGATGCTCTACAGGTGTCTCCGAAGGTGTTTGTTGGGTTGGCATAGACCGAGATTAGGATTTGTCACTCTGTGTTTCGGAGAGGTATCTCTGGGCCCTCTCGGTAATGCACATCACTATAAGCCTTGAAAGCAATGTGACTAATGAGTTAGTTACAGGATGATGCATTACAGAACGAGTAAAGAGACTTGCCGGTAACGAGATTGAACTAGGTATAAGGATTTCGACGATCGAATCTCGGGCAAGTAACATACCGATGACAAAGGGAATGACGTATGTTGTTATGCGGTTTGACCGATAAAGATCTTTGTAGAATATGTAGGAGCCAATATGAGCATCCAGGTTCCGCTAATTGTTATTGATCGGAGATGTGTCTCGGTCATGTCTACATAGTTCTCGAACCCGTAGGGTCCGCACGCTTAACGTTCGACGACGATTTGTATTATGAGTTATGTGATTTTGATGGCCGAAGATTGTTCGGAGTCCCGGATGAGATCACGGACATGACGAGGAGTCTCGAAATGGTCGAGAGGTAAAGATTGATATATTGGAAGGTTATATTCGGACACCGGAATGGTTCCGGAGTGATTCAGGTATTTTTCGGAGTACCGGGTGGTTACCGGAACCCCCTCGGGGAAGTAGTGAGCCTTAGTGGAAAGGAGAGGAGGGCCGCAAGGGTGGCCGCGCGCTCCCACCATGGCAAGTCCGAATTGGACTAGGGAGGGGGCGGCACCCCCCTCGTTCCTTCTCCCTCTCCTCCTCCTTCCCTCTCTCCCCCTCTTGGAAAAGGAAGGGGAGTCCAACTAGGATTGGGAATCCTAGTTGGACTCCCCCTATGGCGCGCCCCTCCGGGCCGCCGGCCTCCTCCTCTCCCTCCTTTATATACGTGGCTAGGGGGCACCCCAAAGCACAACAGACAATCTCTTAGCCGTGTGCGGTGCCACCCTCCACAGTTTAACACCTCGGTCATATCGTCGTAGTGCTTAGGCGAAGCCCTGCGCCGGTAACTTCATCATCACCGTCGCCATGCCGTCGTGCTAATGAAACTCTCCCTCGACCCTCTACTGGATCATGAGCTCGAGGGACATCATCGTGTTGAACGTGTGCTGAACACGGAGGTGCCGTACATTCGGTACTTGGATTGGTTGGATCGTGAAGACATTCGACTACATCAATCGCGTTACTAAACGCTTCCGCTTTCGGTCTATGAGGGTATGTGGACACACTCTCCCCCTCGTTGCTATGCATCTCCTAGATAGATCTTGTGTGATAGTAGGAATTTTTTTCAATTACTACGTTCCCCAACAGTGGCATCAGAGCCAGGTCTATGCGTAGATGATATATGCACGAGTAGAACACAATGAGTTGTGGGCGATAATAGTCATACTTCACCAACGTCTTACTTTGATTCGGCGGTATTGTTGGATGAAGCGGCCCAGACCGACATTACATGACCGCGTTCATGAGACTGGTTCTACCGACGTGCTTCGCACACAGGTTGCTGGCGGGTGTCTGTTTCTCCAACTTTAGTTGAATCGAGTTTGACTACGGTCGGTCCTTGTTGAAGGTTAAAACAGCACACTTGACGAAATGTCGTTGTGGTTTTGATGCGTAGGTAAGAACGGTTCTTGCTAGAAGCCCGTAGCAGCCACATAAAACTTGCAACAACAAAGTAGAGGACGTGTAACTTGTTTTTGCAGGGCATGTTGTGATGTGATATGGTCAAGACATGATGAGATATAAATTTTTGTATGAGATGATCATGTTTTGTAGAAGTTATCGACAACTGGCAGGAGCCTTATGGTTGTCGCTTTATTGTATGAAATGCAATCGCCATGTAATTGCTTCACTTTATCACTAAGCGGTAGCGATAGTCGTAGAAGCAATAGTTGGCGAGACGACAAGGATGCTATGATGGAGATCAAGGTGTCAAGCCGGTGACGATGGAGATCATGACGGTGCTTTGGAGATGGAGATCAAAGGCACAAGATGATGATGGCCATATCATGTCACATGTTCTGATTGCATGTGATGTTTATCTTTTATGCATCTTATTTTGCTTAGTATGGCGGTAGCATTATAAGATGATCCATCACTAAATTTCAAGGTATAAGTGTTCTCCCTGAGTATGCACCATTGCTACAGTTTGTCGTGCCGAGACACCATGTAATGATTGGGTGTGATAAGCTCTAGGTTCACATACAACGGGTGCAAGCCAGTTTTGCACGTGCAGAATACTCGGGTTAGATATGATCCTCGGAACACTGAGACCGAAAGGTCGAACGTGAATCATATAGTAGATATGATCAACATAGTGATGTTCACCATTGAAAACTACTCCATCTCACGTGATGATCAGACATGGTTTAGTTGATATGGATCACGTGACCATTTAGATGACTAGAGGGATGTCTATCTAAGTGGGAGTTCTTAAGTAATATGATTAATTGAACTTTAATTTATCATGAACTTAGCCCTGATAGTATTTGCATATCTATGTTGTAGATCAATAGCTTGCGATGTAGCTCCCCGTTTATTTTTGATATGTTCCTAGAGAAAAATAAGTTGAAAGATGATACTAGCAATGATGCGGACTCGGTCCGTCATCTGAGGATTATCCTCATTGCTGCATAGAAGAATTATGTCCTTAATGCACCGCTAGGTGACGGACCTATTGCAGGACCAGATGCAGACGTTATGAACGTTTGGCAAGCTCAGTATGATGACTATTTGATAGTTTAGTGCATCATGCTTTATGGCTTAGAACCGGGACTTAAAAAACGTTTTGAACTCCACGGAGCATATAAGATGTTCCAAGAGCTGAAATTGGTATTTCAGACTCATGCCCGAGTCGAGAGGTATGAGACCTCTGACAAGTACTTTGCCTACAAGATGGAGGAGAATACTCAACCAGTGAGCATGTGCTCAGAATGTCTGAGTACTACAATCACTTGAATCAAGTGGGAGTTAATGTTCCAGATAAGATAGTGATTGACAGACTAGTCACTATCACCAAGCTACTAGAACTTCGTGATGAACTATAATATGCAAGGGGATGACGAAAATGATTCCCGAGCTCTTCGCGATGCCGAAATCGGCGAAGGTAGAAATCAGGAAAGAGCATCAAATGTTGATGGTTTACAAGACCACTATTTTCAAGAAAAGGGCAAAGGAATAGAAAGGGAACTTCAAGAAAGAATGACAAACAAGTTGTCACTCCCGTGAAGAAACCCAAAGCTAGACTCAAGCCTAAAACTGAGTGCTTCTACTACAAAGGAAATGGTCACTGGAACTGGAACTACCTCTAGATACTTGGTGGATAAGAAGGATGGCAAAGTGAACAAAGGTATATTTGATATACATGTTATTGATGTGTACTTTACTAGTGTTTATGGCAACCCCTCGGTATTTGATACCGGTTCAGTTGCTAAGAGTAGTAACTCGAAACAGGAATTAAAAAATGAACAAAGACTAGTTAAGGGCGAGGTGACGATGTGTGTTGGAAATGATTCCAAGGTTGATAAGATCACCATCGCATGCTCCCTTTACCTTCGGGATTAGTGTTGAACCTAAATAAATGTTATTTGGTGTTTGCGTTGAGCATGAATATGATTGGATCATGTTTATTGCAATACGGTTATTCATTTAAGTCAAAGAATAATTGTTGTTCTATTTAAATGAATAAAACCTTCTATGGTCTTACACCCAATGTAAATGGTTTATTGAATCTCGATCGTAGTGATACACATATTCATAGTATTGATGCCAAAAGATGCAAAGTTGATAATGATAGTGCAACATATTTGTGGCACTGCCGTTTAGGTCATATTGGTGTAAAGCGCATGAAGAAACTCCATGCAGATGGACTTTTGGAATCACTTGATTATGAATCATTTGATGCTTGCGAACCATGCCTCGTGGGCAAGATGACTAAAACTCCGTTCTCCAGAACAATGGAGCGAGCTACTGACTTATTGGAAATAATACATACCGATGTATGCGATCCGATGAGTGTTGAGGCTCACGGCGGGTATCGTTATTTCCTGACCTTCACAGATGATTTGAGCAGATATGGGTATATCTACTTAATGAAACACAAGTCTGAAACATTTGAAAAGTTCAAAGAATCTCAGAGTGAAGTGGAGAATCATCGTAACAAGAAAATAAAGTTTCTACGATTTGATCGCGGAGACGAATATTTGAGTTACGAGTTTAGCCTTCATTTAAAACAATGTGGAATAGTTTCACAACTCATGCCACCTGGAACACCACTGCGTAATGGTGTGTCCGAATGTCGTAACCGTACTTTATTAGATATGGTGCGATCTATGATGTCTCTTACCGATTTACCACTGTCGTTATGGGGTTATGCATTAGAGACAGTTGCATTCACATTAAATAGGGCACCATCTAAATCCGTTGAGACGACACTGTATGAACTGTGGTTTGGCAAGAAACCTAAGCTGTCGTTTCTTAAAGTTTGGGGTTGCGATGCTTGTGTGGAAAGGCTTCAGCCTGATAAGCTCGAACCCAAAACGGAGAAGTGTGTCTTCATAGAATACCCAAAAGAGACTATTGGGTACACCTTCTATCACAGATCCAAAGGCAAGATCTTTGTTGCTAAGAATGGATCCTTTCTAGAGAAGGAGTTTCTCTCGAAAGAAGTGAGTGGGAGGAAAGTAGAACTTGATGAGGTAATTGTACCTACCCTTAAATTGGAAAGTAGTTCATCACAGAAATCAGTTTAGGTGATGCCTACACCAATTAGTGAGGAAGCTAATGATAATGATGATGAAACTTTAGATCAAGTTACTACCATACTTCGTAGGTCAATGATACGTCTCCATCATATCTACTTTTCCAAACACTTTTGCCTTTGTTTTGGACTCTAACTTGCATGATTTGAATGGAACTAACCCGGACTGACACTGTTTTCAGTAGAATTGCCATGGTGTTATTTTTGTCCAGAAATAAAAGTTCTCAGAATGACCTGAAGCTTCACGGAAAATATTTTTGGAATTTATAAAAAATACTGGTGAAAGAATCAAGACCAGGGGCCCACACCCTGTCCAAGAGGGTGGGGGCGCGCCCCCTGCCTCGTGGGCCCCCTGGTGCTCCACCGACCTCAACTCCAACTCTATATATTCACGTTCGGGGAGAAAAAAATCAGAGAGAAGGATTCATCGCGTTTGACAATACGGAGCCGCCGCCAAGCCCTAATCTCTCTCGGGAGGGCTGATCTGGAGTCCGTTCGGGGCTCCGGAGAGGGGAATCCATCGCCGTCATCATCATCAACCATCCTCCATCACCAATTTCATGATGCTCACCGCCGTGCGTGAGTAATTCCATCGTAGGCTTGCTGGACGGTGATGGGTTGGATGAGATTTATCATGTAATCGAGTTAGTTTTGTTAGGGTTTGATCCCTAGTATCCATTATGTTCTGAGATTGATGTTGTTATGACTTTGCTATGCTTAATGCTTGTCACTAGGGCCCGAGTGCCATGAGTTCAGATCTGAACGTATTATGTTTCATGAATATATGTAAGTTCTTGATCCTATCTTGCAAGTCATTAGTCACCTACTATGTGTTATGATCCGGTAACCCTGAAGTGACAATAATCGGGACCACTCCCGGTGATGACTGTAGTTTGAGGAGTTCATGTATTCACTAAGTGTTAATGCTTTGGTACGGCACTCTATTAAAAGGAGGCCTATATCCCTTAGTTTCCAATAGGACCCCGCTGCCACGGGAGGGTAGGACAAAAGATGTCATGCAAGTTCTTTTCCATAAGCACGTATGACTATATTCGGAGTACATACCTACATTACATTGATGAACTGGAGCTAGTTCTGTATCACCCTATGTTATAACTGTTGCATGAAGAATTGCATCCGACATAATTATCCATCACTGATCCAATGCCTACGAGCTTTTCACATATTGATCTTTGCTTAGTTACTTTTTCGTTGCCACTATTACAATTACTACAAATTGCTACTGCTACTTTTGCAACCGTTACCGTTACTTCCATACTAATTTGCTACTAAATACTTTGCTGCAGTTATTAAGTTATCCAGGTGTGGTTGAATTGACAACTCAACTACTAATACTTGAGAATATTCTTTGGCTTCCCTTGTGTCGAATCAATAAATTTGGGTTGAATACTCTACCCTCGAAAACTGTTGCGATCCCCTATACTTGTGGGTTATCAAGACTATTTTCTGGCGCCGTTGCCGGGGAGCATAGTTCTATTCTTTGAGTCACTTGGGATTTATATCTGCTGGTCACTATGAGGAACTTGAAAGACGAAAAAACCAAAATTTATCCCTCAACTACGAGGGGAGGTAAGGAACTGCCTTCTAGCTCTGCACTTGATTCTCCTTCTGTTTTGAGTAAACTTGCGACACCTAAACCTGCTTCTGCTATGAATTCCAATATGTCGCATGTTATTGATGATGCCACTTCTGCTATGCATGATACTTATGATGAAACTACTTCTATGCTTGATAATACTGTGCCACTAGGTGAATTTCTGGATGAACAACTTGCTAGGGTTAGAGAGAATGAAATTATTGAAACTGATAATATGGATGAAAGTGATGATGAAGGTTCTCCCCCTAGATATGAATTGTCTGTTGTGCCTGAGGGTTATATTATGGATGAAGAAACTGCTAGAGATTTTCTTGCTTGCAATGATAGATATGATCTTAAGAAATTATTAGCTAAGCTGAAAGAAAAATCATTGAATGCTAAATGAAATATGACCCTGCTTTTGCTACTTCACCTATCTGTATTACTGATAAGGATTATGATTTCTCTGTCGACCCTGAGATAATTACTTTGGTTGAATCTGATCCTTTTTATGGCTATGAATCTGAAACTGTTGTAGCACATCTTAATAAATGATACGTCTCCAACGTATCTATAATTTTTTATTGTTCCATGTTATTATATATTCTGTTTTGGATGTTTAATGGGCTTTATTATACACTTTTATATTATTTTTGGGACTAACCTATTAACCCAAGGCCCAGTGCAAATTGCTGTTTTTTGCCTATTTCGGTGTTTCGCAGAAAAGAAATATCAAACGGAGTCCAAACGGAATGAAACCTTCAGGAGAGTTATTTTTGGAACAAACGTGATCCAGAGGACTTGGAGTGGACGTTAAGAAACGAACAAGGAGGCCACGAGGCAGGGAGGCGCGCCTGCCCCCTGGGCGCGCCCCCACCCTCGTGGACCCCTCGTAGCTCCACCGACCTACTTCTTCCTCCTATATATACCTACGTACCCCGAAAACATCCGAGAGCACCACAAAACCCTATTTCCACCGCCGCAACCTTCTATACCCATGAGATCCCATCTTGGGGCCTTTTCCGGCGCTCCGCCGGAGGGGGCATCGATCATGGAGGGCTTCTACATCAACACCATAGCCTCTCCAATGATGTGTGAGTAGTTTACCTCAGACCTTCGGGTCCATAGCTATTAGCTAGATGGCTTCTTCTCTCTCTTTGGATCTTAATACAAAGTTCTCCTCGATCTTCTTGGAGATCTATTCGACGTAATTCTTTTTGCGGTGTGTTTGTTGAGATCCGATGAATTGTGGGTTTATGATCAAGATTATCTATGAACAATATTTGAATCTCCTCTGAATTCTTTTATGTATGATTGGTTATCTTTGCAAGTCTCTTTGAATTATTAGTTTGGTTTGGCCTACTAGATTGATCTTTCTTGCAATGGGAGAAGTGCTTAGCTTTGGGTTCAATCATGCGGTGCTCGACCCCAGTGACAGAAGGGGAAACGACACGTATTGCATTGTTGCCATCGAGGATAAAAAGATGGGGTTTATATCATATTGCTTGAGTTTATCCCTCTACATCATGTCATCTTGCCTAATGTGTCACTCTGTTCTTATGAACTTAATACTCTAGATGCATGCTGGATAGCGGTCGATGTGTGGAGTAATAGTAGTAGATGCAGGTAGGAGTCGGTCTACTTGTCGCGGACGTGATGCCTATATACATGATCATGCCTAGATATTCTCATAACTATGCACTTTTCTATCAATTGCTCGACAGTAATTTGTTCACCCACCGTGATACTTATGCTATCTTGAGAGAAGCCACTAGTGAAACCTATGACCCCGGGGTCTATCTTCCATTATATTAATCTCTCGTCAACTAGCTATTTCTGTCGCCGTTTATTTTGCAATCTTTATCATAAAAATACCAAAAATATTTATCTTATTATCTCTACCAGATCTCACTTTTGCAAGTGGCTGTGAAGGGATTAACAACCCCTTTATCGCGTTGGTTGCAAGGTTCTTGTTTGTTTGTGTAGGTACGAGGGGCTTGCGTGTGGCCTCCTACTGGATTGATACCTTGGTTCTCAAAAACTGAGGGAAATACTTACGCTACTTTGTTGCATCACCCTTTCCTCTTCAAGGGAAAACCAACGCATGCTCAAGAGGTAGCAAGAAGGATTTTTGGCGCCGTTGCCGGGGAGTCTACGCACAAGTCAAGACATATCAAGTACCCATCACAAGCTCTTATCCCTCGCATTACATTATTTGCCATTTGCCTCTCGTTTTCCTCTCCCCCACTTCACCCTTGCCGTTTTATTCGCCCTTCTTCTGTTCGTCTTTTCGTTTGCTTTGATGTCTCACTTGGCTCGTTTGCTCGTTTGGTTGGAATAGTTGTTTATTTATTACTATTCAGAGAACCTAAGATCTAGGGATCCCCATCCGCTTGCTAATCTTTTTAAGATATCCAATTATGACGAACCAATTGCTAGTGAGTTTTGTGCACTAGATTATCTTTATGAAGTTTTGCTTGAAATTCGTGAATCTGAAAATTGTGGTGAAGAAATTTATGAAGAGATTCACGATAGCTCCTTGAATAAAATCATGATTGCAATGATTTTACTATATTGATGTCAATTGTGCTAATAATATGCAAAACCCTAAGCTTGGGGATGCTAGTTTTGCTATGTCTACTACTTGTTGCAATGATCATGATTGGGGTGATTCTTCTTATGATCTTGAAAATTTATTTAAGCCCATGATGAATATGAGATTGATAATAGTGTTTGCAATAATATTGAAAGTGGGTTTGGAAGAGTGTCAACTTTAGATCCCACATATTTGGAGAATGTTCAATCTTATGAAATTTTTGATAAAAGTGGGTTTGGAGAGGTCATGACTTTAGTTAATGTTAATCCCACTATTTTGGAAGAGTGTCAACTTCGCATGCATGTGGATCGTGTTGAAAATATGTTATGTGATAGCTATTTTGTTGAATTTGCCTATGATCCTACATATAATTATGATGAGAGAGGAAAATATGGTTGTAGAAATTTTCATGTTACTAAATTACCTCTCGTTATGTTGATATTGCTATTGTTTCTTTCCGCTTCCTTGCATATGCTAGATTTTGCTTGCCTTGATAATTTGTTTGCCTATAAGATGCCTATGCATAGGAAGTATGTTAGACTTAAATATGTTTGTCACATGTTTCATGATGCTCTCTTTGTGTTTCAATTATTATCTTTCGTGTGAGCATCGTTGAAATCCTAAGCCTAGCTAGGGGCGTTAAACGATAGCGCTTGTTGGGAGGAAACCCAATTTTATTTTTGTTCCTTGCTTTTTTGTTCCTATTAAATAATTTATCTAGCCTCTGGTTAGATGTGGTTTTATGTTTTAATTAGTGTTTGTGCCAAGTAAAACCTATAGGATCTTCTTGGACGATAGTTATTTGATCTTGCTGAAAAAGTCAGAAACTTTCTGCTCATGAAAACAATTGTTAAAAATCACCAGAACGTGATAAAATACTGATTCCAATTTAAATAGATCAATAAACAAATTATCTATGTCGTCATAGTTTGGTAGATTTTTCTGAGTTCCAGAAGTTTGCGTTAGATACAGATTACTACAGACTGTTCTGTTTTTGACAGATTCTGTTTTTCGTGTGTTGTTTGCTTATTTTGATGAATCTATGGCTAGTATCGGAGGTTATGAACCATGGAGAAGTTGGAATACAGTAGGTTTAACACCAATATAAATAAATAATGAGTTCATTACAGTACCTTGAAGTGGTGTTTTGTTTTCTTTCGCTAACGGAGCTCATGAGATTTTCTGTTGAGTTTTGTGTTGTGAAGTTTTCAAGTTTTGGGTAAAGATTTGATGGATTATGGAACAAGGAGTGGCAAGAGCCTAAGATTGGAGATGCCCAAGGCACCCCAAGGTAAAATACAAGGACAACCAAAAGCCTAAGCTTGGGGATGCCACGGAAGGCATCCCCTCTTTCGTCTTCGTCCATCGGTAACTTTACTTGGAGCTATATTTTTATTCACCACATGATATGTGTTTTGCTTGGAGCGTCTTGTATGATTTGAGTCTTTACTTTTTAGTTCACCACAATCATCCTTGCTGTACACACCTTTTGGGAGAGAGACACATGAATCGGAATTTATTAGAATACTCGATGTGCTTCACTTATATCTTTTGAGCTAGAAAATTTTGCTCTAGAGCATGGCGATGGTTTTATTTTATAGAAATAATTGATCTCTCATGCTTCACTTATATTATTTTGAGAGTCTTTTAGAACATCATAGTAATTTGCTTTGGTTAAAAAATTAGTCCTAATATGATAGGCATCCAAGTTGGATATAATAAAAACTATCATATAGAGTGCATTGAATACTATGAGAAGTTTGATACTTGATAATTGTTTTGAGATATGAAGATGGTGATATTAAAGTCATGCTAGTTGAGTAGTTGTGAATTTGAGAAATACTTGTGTTAAAGTTTGTGATTCCCGTAGCATGCACGTATGGTGAACCGTTATGTGATGAAGTCGGAGCATGATTTATTTATTGATTGTCTTCCTTATGAGTGGCGGTCGGGGACGAGCGATGGTCTTTTCCTACCAATCTATCCCCCTAGGAGCATGCGCGTAGTACTTCGTTTCGATAACTAATAGATTTTTGCAATAAGTATGTGAGTTCTTTATGACTAACGTTGAGTCCATGGATTATACGCACTCTCACCCTTCCACCATTGCTAGCCTCTCTAGTATCGCGCAACTTTCGCCGGTACCATACACCCACCATTACCTTCCTCAAAACAGCTACCATACCTACCTATTATGGCATTTCCATAGCCATTCCGAGATATATTGCCATGCAACTTACCACCGTTCCGTTTATTATGACACACTCCATCATTGTCATATTGCTTTGCATGATCATGTAGTTGACATCGTATTTGTGGCAAAGCCACCTTCATAATTCTTTCATACATGTCACTCTTGATTCATTGCATATCCCGGTACCCCGCCGGAGGCATTCACATAGAGTCATATTTTGTTCTAAGTATTGACTTGTAATTTTTGAGCTTGTAAGTAAATAAAAGTGTGATGATCATCATTATTAGAGCATTGTCCCAAGTGAGGAAAGGATGATGGAGACCATGATTCCCCCACAAGTCGGGATGAGACTCCGGACGAAGAAAAAAGAGGAAAATAAAGAAAAAAAGAGGCCATAAAAAAAGAAAAAAGGCCCAAAAAATGAGAGAAAAAGAGAGAAGGGACAATGTTACTATCCTTTTACCACACTTGTGCTTCAAAGTAGCACCATGATCTTCATGATAGAGAGTCTCCTATGTTGTCACTTTCATATACTAGTGGGAATTTTACATTATAGAACTTGGCTTGTATATTCCAATGATGGGCTTCCTCAAAAATGCCCTAGGTCTTCATGAGCAAGCCAGCTGGATACACACCCACTTAGTTTCTTTTGTTGAGCTTTCATACACTTATAGCTCTAGTGCATCCGTTGCATGGCAATCCCTACTCACTCACATTGATATCTATTAATGGGCATCTCCATAACCCGTTGATACACCAAGTTGATGTGAGACTATCTTCTCCTTTTTGTCTTCTCCACAACCACCATTCTATTCCACATATATTGCTATGTCCATGGCTCACGCTCATGTATTGCGTGAAGATTGAAAAAGTTTGAGAACATCAAAAGTATGAAACAATTGCTTGGCTTGTCATCGGGGTTGTGCATGATTAAATACTTTATGTGATGAAGATAGAGCATAGCCAGACTATATGGTTTTGTAGGGATAACTTTCTTTGGCCATGCTATTTTGAGAAGATATGATTGCTTTGTTAGTATGCTTGAAGTATTATTATTTTTATGTCAATATTAAACTTTTATCTTGAATCTTTCGGATCTGAACATTCATGCCACAATAAAGAAAATTACAAAGAGAAATATGTTAGGAAGCATTCCACATCAAAAATTCTGTTTTTATCATTTACCTACTCGAGGACGAGCAGGAATTAAGCTTGGGGATGCTTGATACGTCTCCAACGTATCTATAATATTTGATTGTTCCATGCTATTATATATTCTGTTTTGGATGTTTAATGGGCTTTATTATACACTTTTATATTATTTTTGGGACTAACCAATTAACCCAAGGCCCAGTGCAAATTGCTGTTTTTTTGCCTATTTCAGTGTTTCGCAGAAAAGGAATATCAAACGGAGTCCAAACGGAATGAAACCTTCGGGAGAGTTATTTTTGGAACAAACGTAATCCAGAGGACTTGGAGTGGACGTCAAGAAACGAACGAGGAGGCCACGAGGCAGGGAGGCGCACCTGCCCCCCTGGGCACGCCCCCACCCTCGTGGGCCCCTCGTAGCTCCACCAACCTACTTCTTCCTCCTATATATACCTACGTACCCCGAAAACATCCGAGAGCACCACGAAACCCTATTTCCACCGCCGCAACCTTCTGTACCCGTGAGATCCCATCTTGGGGCCTTTTCCGGCGCTCCGTCGGAGGGGGAATCGATCACGGAGGGCTTCTACATCAACACCATAGCCTCTCCGATGATGTGTGAGTAGTTTACCTCAGACCTTCGGGTCCATAGTTATTAGCTAGATGACTTCTTCTCTCTCTTTGGATCTCAATACAAAGTTCTCCTCGATCTTCTTGGAGATCTATTCGATGTAATTCTTTTTGCGGTGTGTTTGTCGAGATCTGATGAATTGTGGGTTTATGATCAAGATTATCTATGAAACATATTTGAATCTCCTCTGAATTCTTTTATGTATGATTGGTTATCTTTGCAAGTCTCTTTGAATTATCAGTTTGGTTTGGCCTACTAGATTGATCTTTCTTGCAATGGGAGAAGTGCTTAGCTTTGGGTTCAATCATGCGGTGCTCGATCCCAGTGACAGAAGGGGAAACGACACGTATTGTATTGTTGCCATCGAGGATAAAAAGATGGGGTTTATATCATATTGCTTGAGTTTATCCCTCTACATCATGTCATCTTGCCTAATGCGTTACTCTGTTCTTATGAACTTAATACTCTAGATGCATGCTGGATAGCGGTCGATGTGTGGAGTAATAGTAGTAGATGCAGGCAGGAGTCGGTCTACTTGTCGCGGACGTGATGCCTATATACATGATCATGCCTAGATATTCTCATAACTATGCACTTTTCTATCAATTGCTCGACAGTAATTTGTTCACCCACCGTGATACTTATGCTATCTTGAGAGAAGCCACTAGTGAAACCTATGGCCCCCGGGTCTATCTTACATTATATTAATCTCTCGTCAACTAGCTATTTCTGTCACCGTTTATTTTGCAATCTTTACTTTCAATCTTTATCATAAAAATACCAAAAATATTTATCTTATTATCTCTACCAGATCTCACTTTTGCAAGTGGCCGTGAAGGCATTGACAACCCCTTTATCACGTTGGTTGCAAGGTTATTATTTGTTTGTGTAGGTACGAGGGACTTGCGTGTGGCCTCCTACTGGATTGATACCTTGGTTCTCAAAAACTGAGGGAAATACTTACGCTACTTTGCTGCATCACCCTTTCCTCTTCAAGGGAAAACCAACGCATGCTCAAGAGGTAGCACTAAATTAAATGATATATCCACCCTATTCACTAATGATGAGAAAACTCACTACTACTATATCCTTAAATTATTTCCGTTCTCATTAAAGGGTGATGCTAAGTCATGGTTTAATTCTCTTGATCCTGGTTGTGTGCGTAGTCCCCAGGATATGATTTATTACTTCTCTGCTAAATATTTCCCCGCTCATAAGAAACAAGTTGCTTTAAGGGAAATATATAATTTTGTGCAAATTTAAGAAGAGAGTCTCCCACAAGCTTGGGGGAGGCTTCTCTAATTACTTAATGCTTTGCCTGATCATCCTCTCAAGAAAAATGAAATACTTTATATCTTTTATAATGGACTAACCGATGGTTCCAGAGACCACCTGGATAGTTGTGCTGGTTGTGCCTTTAGGGAAAGAACTGTTGATCAAGATTAATTGCTATTGAATAATATGTTGACGAATGAAAATAATTGGACACTTCCTGAACCAACTCCTAAGACAACTCCGAAGAAAAGGGGTATTCTATTTCTCAGTCCTGAAGATATGCAAGAGGCAAAGAAATCTATGAAAGAAAAAGGTATTAAAGCTGAAGATGTTAAGAATTTACCACCTATTGAAGAAATACATGGTCTTGATAACCCGACATAGGTAGTAAAGGTAAATTCTCTCTTTAGATTTGATGAAGGTGATATTCCTCGTTATAAGTCTGCTAGCCAATGCTTGGATGAGTTTGATAATTTTATTGTTAAACAAGAAAAACTTCAATCCTTATGTTGGTAGACAATTGAAACGTAATGCTTATATGATTGAACACTTGAGTGATTATATGTCTAGAGTTAAAGGTGAACTTAAACTTATTAGTAAACATGCTTCTATGGTTACCACTCAAGTAGAACAAGTGCTTAAAGCTCAAAATGATTTTCTCAATGAATTAAATAATAAGAAAAAGGATAATGCTGTTAGAGTTATGACTAGAGGGGGTAAAATGACTTAGGAACCTTTGTATCCTGAGGGTCACCCTAAGAGCATTGAGCAAGATTCTCAGAGAACTAATGTTGATGCACCCAGTCCTTCTAAGAGGAAGAAAAAGAAAAATGATAGGACCTTGCATGCTTCTAGTGAACCTATTGTTGACACACCTGAGAATCCCAATGATATTTCTATTTCTGATGCTGAAACACAATCTGGTGATGAACATGAACCTAGTGATAACGTTAATGATGATGTTCATGTTGATGCTCAACCTAGCAATAACAATGATGTAGAAATTGAACCTGCTGTTGATCTTGGTAACCCACAATCAAAGAATCAACATTATGATAAGAGAGACTTCGTTCCTAGGAAGCACGGTAAAGAAAGAGAACCATGGGTTCAGAAACCTATGCCTTTCCCTCCTAAACCATCCAAGAAAAAAGATGATGAGGATTTTGAGCGCTTTGCTGAAATGATTAGACCTATCTTTTTGCGTATGCGTTTGAGTGATATGCTTAAAATGAATCCTTATGCTAAGTATATGAAAGATATTGTTACAAATAAAAGAAAGATACCGTAAGCTAAAATTTCCACCATGCTTGCTAATTATACTTTTAAGGGTGGAATACCAAAGAAACTTGGAGATCCAGGAGTACCAACTATACCATGCTCCATTAAAAGAAACTATGTTAAAACTGCTTTATGTGATCTTGGAGCCGGTGTTAGTGTTATGCCTCTCTCTTTATATCGTAGACTTGATTTGAATAAGTTGACACCTACTGAAATATCTTTGCAAATGGCCGATAAATCAACTGCTATACCTGTCGGGATTTGTGAGGATGTGCCTGTTGTGGTTGTAAACGTTACTATTTTAACGGACTTTGTTATTCTTGATATTCCCGAGGACGATAGTATGTCTATTATTCTTGGTAGACCTTTTTTGAATACTACAGGGGCTATTATTGATTGCAACAAAGGCAATGTCACTTTTCATGTTAATGGTAATGAGCATATGGTACACTTTCCGAGGAAACAACCTCAAGTCCACAATATCAATTCTATTGGAAAAATTCCTTCGATTATTATTGGAGGTTTTGAATTTCCTCTTCCTACTGTCAAGAAGAAATATGATATTCTTATTATTGGGGACGTGCATATCCCCGTTGAGGTAACCTAGTGCTATTAGAAGATTCTTCGGTTTCATGCGATTCGGAATGAGTTTGTTAACAAGACTTGATCAACCTTGTTAGTGGATTCTTTTTTATGAGCATGAGATGGATGAAGTTAGAAAGCACAACTCTCTGTACCCTCCTTTTTACTTTCTGTTATTTAGATTAAATAAAGCAAAATAATATTTTCTGTCTGTTTTCTGAATTATCCGTGCAATAAAAAAATACCCCGAAAATAAAAGTTCTCCAAATGCCCTGAAATTGAAATATGATTTTTTTGTAGAATATTTAAGAATATCTGGCACCGAGAACACATCAGGGGGACCCACCACCTGGCCACGAGGGTCCAGGGCGCGCCCACCCCCCTGGGCGCGCCCCCTGCCTCATGGGCCCCACATGGCCCCCCTCCACTTATTCCAGCACCCACACACTTCGTTTTCCTCCAGAAAAAAATCACCACACAGCTCAAACCCGTGTTCTAGCTCATCTTGCTACGATTTTCGATCTCCCTGCTCAAAGCTTCGCTCACGAAACTGCTTTGGGGGATTACTCTTTGGTATGTGACTCCTCCAATGGTCCAATTAGTTTTTGTTCTAGTGCTTTATTTATTGATTTTTTTTGCTGCTTAGGTGACTCTGTTCTTGAGCTTGCATGTCAAATTATTTGGTCCCAAGTAGTTCTAATGGATGATATAGACTCTAGGCACTTGTGGGAGTAGTTGCTATCAATTTTGTTGAGTTTGGTTCACTTTTATTTTAAAGTTACTAAAATTTTCAGAGAAAGAAAATGATGAAGATATTGTTGAGAGGCTCTTCGAGCCGAAGCTCGAAGGATAAGCAAAGTGAAGAGAATGAGAAGCCCAAATATAATCTTCCTCGCACCGCGGAGGTTCATCTGTGTGAATGGCCTTGTGATGAGTTCTTGAGAGCAGCCGGGATTCATGATGATTTTTATTATTTGGCTGAGAATGCAGGCCTCACCGACTTCCTCCGCGACCAGCGCGAACAGTATCTCCTCCTCACTAATATTTTTGTGCAAAATTTTCATTTCCATGCTAGGAGATCACCACCCTCGGTGGATTTTTATTTATATGATGAGCTTAAGGAGATGTCACTATATGATTTTTGTCGGGTATGCAAGATACCTTTCGAGGGCAGCATAGAGGAACCACACTGTAATTATGTAGACGGATTTATTAATGAAATTGCTGTAGGGGAAACGAGGAAGGTCTCCGATGCAAGAATCACTAGCATACATTTTCTTGTCCTACGTTACTTTGCAATATTTGCTAGTAGATGTTTAATTGGTCGCGGGAACAGTGGGGGCCTCAGTGCCCCTGACCTCGCCATCTTGCGCCATGCTTTACTCGGTGATAGAACCTTCAGTTTAGGCGCTATGGTTGCTAAGCGGTTGAGTCTAAACTGTACAAAGGGCCCCATTCTTGGAGGTATCTTTGCTTTGCGCCTTGCCGCACACTTTAACATACCTATTAGGCATTATGAGAAGGAGGAAAAGTTGCTGCCCCTATTTTTCTAGATTATAAGAGTATGGTAGCACATGATTTTATTGTTAAAGATAAGAAGAAGATGCTTAAGTATAAGATGGTATTTGATAAAAATTACTGTGAGATTATTACCTTGCATGCACCCTCTCTGTTTAACATACTTTCAGGCACGTACCTCATCTTGCCGGAGGCCATTTATGCGTACTGGAACCTGACACAAGTTCCAGAGCCTGAGCCTGAGCCATCACTTGATCCTTATCGGCAGTCAGTTTATCAGTGGGATCCGGAGGAGATCGCCAAACAGTGGCACCCTGAGGACCCTCCTCGGTACACCGGAGAGAGCAGCTTCGATCCATGGGACTAGACCAACTTAGGCCAAAAAGCCTAAGCTTGGGGGAGTACGTATTTCTCACCGACATTACATTCATGATCACACACTCATTCTAGTTGTCAGTGATCATACTTTTTCATTGTATTATCCATGCTAGTTTATTTTCTTTTCTAAGTTTTCTTCTTGTGTGTTTGAAAACCCTTAAGAAAAAACAAAAAAAGTTAGTTGTAGCTTTTAGCTAGTTTACTTTTCATGCCTGTAGTAGTAATTAAAAGAAAACCCAAAAAGATTTCTCGTTCTTCTTTTGCTTGTTGGGAGCTTTCCCATGTAAATAGTTTTATTTCCTTTCTTTTCTTTGGGGGTCGAGAGGAGAAGACCATGATTAAAATGTTGAAGTGGCTCTTATATGCATTACTGTTGATTTAACCAAGAGCCCATGTTACCTTGTTTTCTCCCTTGTATTAAAATGCTTGCAGATTCCAGCTTAGTCCAATGCACGTGCACTATTATTATTATCCACACCGTTCGGTCGTGCAAGTGAAAGGCAATAATGACGATATATGATGGACTAATTGAGATGAGAGAAGTTGGTATGAACTCCACTTCTCTTGGTTTTGTAAATATGATTAGTTCATCGTTCCTGATTCAGCCTATTATGAATGGAACATGTTTGCAATGACAATTAGAGATTATAGTTGCTTATGCCATGCTTAATTAGCTAGGAGTTTATAATGGTTTACCTTGCGTGCCAACATGCTATTAAAATGGTTGTGATGTGGTATGATAGGATGGTATCCTCCTTTGAATGATTCAAGTGGCTTGACTTGGCACATGTTCACACATGTAGTTGAAACAAAATCAACATAGCCTCCACGATATTTATGTTCATGGTGGATTATACCCTACTCATGCTTGCACTCAGTGTTGATTAATTTTAATGCATGTTCATGACTGTTGTCGCTCTCTAGTTGGTCGCTTCCCAGTCTCTTTCTAGCCTTCACTTGTACTAAGCGGGAATACTGCTTGTGCATCCACTTCCATAAACCCCAAAGTTATTCCATATGAGTCCACCATACCTTCCTATATGCGGTATCTACCTGCCGTTCCAAGTAAATTTGTATGTGCCAAACTCTAAACCTTCAAATAAAATTCTTTTTTGTATGCTCGAATAGCTCATGTATCAACTAGGGCTGTCTGTATATTCCATGCTAGGTGGGTTATTCTCAAGAGGAGTGGACTCCGCTCCTCACTCACGAGAAAATGGCTGGTCACTGGGATGCCCAGTCCCATGCTCAAACCAAATCAAATAAATTGCAAACAAAACTCCCCCAGGATTGTTGTTAGTTGGAGGCACCCGTTGTTTCGGGCAAGCCATGGATTGATGCTTGTTGGTGGAGGGGGAGCATAAACTTTACCATTCTGCTTGGGAACCGCCTATAATGTGTGTAGCATGGAAGATATCGAGATCTCTTGGTTGTTATGTTGACAATGAAAGTATGCCGCTCAAAATATTATTTATCTCTATTCCAAAATCGAGCTCTGGCACCTCTACAAATCCCTGCTTCCCTCTGTGAAGGGCCTATCTATTTACTTTCATGTTGAGTCATCATCCTCTTATTAAAAAGCACCAGTTGGAGAGCACCACTGTCATTTGCATCAATCACTATTAATTTACATTGAGTATGACTATGACTGGATCTTTTTTTACCATGAATTACAATGTTTAGTCAGTCCTTGATCTTCAAAGGTGCTCTGCATTTATGTTTTTGCGGTCTCAGAAAGGGCTAGTGAGATACCATCTTGTTATATCCTATTATGATTGTTTTGAGAAAGTGTTGTTATCCGGGATTTATTATTATTGCTCGCTAGTTGATTATGTCATTGATATGAGTGAACATGAGACCTAAGTGTTATTGTGAATATGGTTAGTTCATAATCTTTGCTGAAAACTTGAATGCTGGCTTTACATATTTACAACAACAAGAGCAAACAGAGTTTGTAAAAGTTTTTCTTTATCACTTTCATTTTGTCAACTAGATTGCTTGAGGACAAGCAAAGGTTTAAGCTTGGGGGAGTTCATACGTCTCCATCGTATCTACTTTTCCAAACACTTTTGCCCTTGTTTTAGACTCTAACTTGCATGATTTGAATGGAACTAACCCGGACTGACGCCGTTTTCAGTAGAATTGCCATGGTGTTATTTTTGTGCAGAAATAAAAGTTCTCGGAATGACCTGAAACTTCACGGAGAATATTTTTGGAATTTATAAAAAATACTAGCGAAAGAATCAAGACCGGGGGGCCACACCCTGTCCACGAGGGTGGGGGGCGCGCCTGCCCCCCTGGGCGCGCTGAGGGAGTCCTGGACTAAGGGTCCTCAGGCGTCCGACCTATTAGATATGGGCCGGACTGATGGGCTGTGAAGATACAAAGATCGAAGACTCTACCCGTGTCCAGATGGGACTCTCCTTGGCGTGGAAGGCAAGCTTGGCGACCAAATATGAAGATTCCTTTCTCTGTAACCGACCTTATGTAACCCTAGATCCCTCCGGTGTCTATATAAACCGGAGGGCTAGGTCCGTAGAGGCCAATATCATAATCATAGTCATACAGGCTAGGCTTCTAGGGTTTTAGCCATTACGATCTCGTGGTAGATCAACTCTTGTAACACTCATATTTATCAAGATCAATCAAGCAGGAAGTAGGGTATTACCTCCATAGAGAGGGCCCAAACCTGGGTAAACATTGTGTCCCCTGTCTCCTGTTACCATCAACCTTAGACGCACAGTTCGGGACCCCCTACCCGAGGTTCGCCAGTTTTGACACCGACATTGGTGCTTTCATTGAGAGTTCCGCTGTGATGTTGAAGACAGGGTTGATGGCTCGCCTTGTTGTCAAGGATAATATCACCTCGGAGGAGCCCTAGCTCCGGGCCAAACCCTCCGACTTGGCGGCTTTACCATGACCGCCTGTTCGGCCCTTAAGCTGACGATGTACTCTCGAGTCATCGAAAATCGTCTCCGCATTGACTCCGGATACTCCAAATGGATGGATCTGACAGAGTTGTCGTCTTTAAATGAACTCCTAGATTGCATCGCCGCCTTGGGGGTCGCTACAGACTATGATCGGATTGGGCTTAAACCTAACTAGAGAGAAATCAAATCTCCGCCGATCACCCATCAGATAGCAGTAGTGGAGGACCAAGACAATAACTCTTCCTCTATATTGAGGACGAACTATGTTCGGATTTCCAAGCTCGAGGAGCCGGATACCTGTCCGCGGAATGACGTGCCCTGCCCTCCGAACCTAGAATCGGATGACGGGCCTAAAACACCAGTTGATATCCCGGAGTCCGAACCATTAAGTTCGGAAGATTTACAAACCCCGGATCCCAAATCGGGTCAGGGTTCAGATTTAAAACCACCCACCCACCCAGCTATGCGCGATCTTATGTACATACGACAACAGTCTCAGGAAACGGTCCATCACTTCTGGGCCAGATTCCTCCTTGTCAAAGACAAGATTAAAGATTGCTGCGATGAAGACGCAATCTCAGCATTCTGCAACAATTGCACGGACAAAGGAATCCTCAACGCCATCAACCGCTGTTGTGTATTACACTTCGCTGACTTGGCAGCCATAGTACAGAAGTACTGTGCAATGGAAAGCGCCTGGAAAACTCAGGCAGCTCGTTGGGAACCACCGGTTTCAACTCAGCCCCTCGTACAGGAAAAAAGGACGCACCCTCGTGGGGCTCCTGACCCAATAGTAAAGAAATCAAAGCCCATTATGGGGCGCGGAACTGTTCTGGAGGGATGGCTCGATAGGCCATGCAAAATACATGCAACACCGGATACCACACCAGCCCACAGTCTTAGAGCATGTTGGATACTCCGGCAAGTGGCCAAGAGCGGCGAAGATCTCCTCACCAAAAATACCCCAGAACAACACCCCCCGGAAGACGATGACCTCAGAGTATTGACGGTCTTCAAGACCTTTGCTTCAAAAAATCAGCGCAAAAGGGCACTCCGCGACCTCGCCGAAGTCTGCCAAGTCGCAGCAATAAACCCCTGGAATGACACGGCCATAACTTTCAATGCCGATGACGAACCAAAATTCAGGATAGTCCGGGGACCAGCCGCCTTGGTCCTCAGTCCAATCATGGACGGCTTCCGGCTCACCAAAGTGCTCATGGATGGCGGCAGCGGACTAAACCTCATCTACGAGGACACACTCATAAAAATGGAAATAGATAGGAGCCGCATTGAGCAAAGTAGCACGACCTTCCGGGGAATCATTCCCAGTCGGGAGGCGCGATGCGTGGGAAAAATCACGCTCGACGTGGTATTCGGCACGCCAGAGAATTACCGGTCCGAAGAGATAACCTTCCAAGTGGCCCCTTTCAACAGCGGATATCACGCCTTACTGGGGCGAGACACATTCACATGCTTCCAAGCTATACCTCATTACGGGTACATGAAGCTCAAGATGCCCGGGACCAACGGCACCATCACTCTTGCCAGTGATCCGGAAATAGCACTGCGCGCCGAAAATAAAACCGCGTCCCTGGCCCTCGAGGCATTGTCTGAAGTCCTCGCGGCTGAAGAGCTGACCGCGCTACGCTCCACTGTGGATAGGGATGACGTAATCCTGGACAAACGACCCAAATCCACCTCCTTCAAACCAGCAGAAGAAATAGTCAAATTCCAAGTCCATCCAACGGACCCCAAGAAGACAACATCTATCGGGGCACAACTAGACCCAACGGTCGACACCGCGCTACGAGAGTTCCTGCACAAGAAATGGGATATATTCGCCCAGCACCCTTCTGATATGCCAGGAATCCCACGCAGGTTGGCCGAACACAGCCTCAATATATTGAAGGGATATAAACCAGTCAAGCAAACACTGCAGCGCTTTTCCGAACCCAAATGTCAAGCTATGGGGGAGGAACTAGCCAAGCTAATTGAGGCCGGATTCATTAGAGAAATAAAACACCCGGACTGGCTAGCAAACTTGGTGACGGTGCCAAAGAAGGATAAATCCTGGCGCCTGTGCATCGATTCCAAAGACCTCAATAAGGCCTGCCCTAAGGATCCCTTCCCCCTCCCCCGCATCGACCAGATCATTGATGCTACCGCAGGACATGACTCACTGTGCTTCCTCGACGCATATTCCGGATACCATCAAATCAAAATGAAGGAGTCCGATCAAGCCGCAACGGCGTTCATTACCCCATATGGGCCATTCTGCTTCCAAACGCCGGGGCCACCTACCAACGCATGATTCAAACATGTCTGGAGAAACAGATCGGCAAGACAGTTGAAGCATATGTGGACGACGTCGTCATTAGAACTAGGCGCGTCGAGTCACTAATAGACGATTTACGTCTCACATTCGACAACCTCCGTACATATGACATCAAGCTCAATCCGGAAAAGTGTGTTTTCGGCGTCCCCGCTGCAAAACTGCTGGGCTTCATTGTTTCCAATAGAGGAATTGAAGCAAACCCAGCCAAAATCCGAGCTTTGTCACAATTGGCTACGCCAACGGACCTTAAACAGGTCCAAACACTCGCCGGATGCGTGGTAACTTTAAGTCACTTTATCTCCAGATTGGGAGAAAAGGCACTGCCACTGTGTCGCCTCCTCCGGCGCACCAATCACTTTGAGTGGACGGATGTGGCAACGGCCGGACTGGAAGAAATAAAAGGCCTTCTAGCGAGCAACCCAATCCTGGCCACGCCGAACGTCGGCGAACCCATGTTATTATACATATCGGCAACACACCAGGTGGTGAGCGTCGTGCTCGTCGTTGAGCGAGAGCAGGACGGACACAATTCCTGCTTCAGAAGCCGGTATACTACGTATCCACTGTCCTCACACCATCCAAATCCTGGTACCCTCATTATCAAAAGATAGCATACGCGGTCTTCATGGCATCCCGGAAGCTATGACACTACTTCCAAGAGTGTTCGATCACCGTGGCTTCCGAAGTACCACTCAATGACATAATAAACAACCGCGATGCTACGGGTCGGATTGCCAAATGGGCCATTGAGCTCCTTCCATTTGACATAACATACAAACCGCGTCGAGCCATTAAATCCCAAGTACTGGCGGACTTCGTCGCTGAATGGACAGAGGCCGAACTCCCTAAAGAGTACGACACATATTCCAACTAGGTCATGTATTTTGATGGTTCCAAAATGCTGGCAGGATTAGGAGCGGGCGTCGTTTTAACGTCCCCCACTGGAGACGTAGTCCAGTACGTACTCCAAATATTATACACAGACTCCAATAACGCAGCTGAATACGAGGCCTTATTGCATGGTCTTCGGATGGCTGTCTCCATGGGCATACAACGCTTGGAAGTGCGCGGGGACTCAAACCTTGCAATATCTCCAATAAATGGAGATTTTGATGCCAAAGATCCGAAGATGGCGGCTTATCGTAACGCCGTCCTGAAAATGTCGGCTCGGTTCGAGGGGCTCGAGTTTCATCACGTGGCTCGAGAAAGTAATCAAGCGGCGGACGTCCTTGCTCGCATCGATGCTAAGCGTGACCCCGTCCCACCTAACATCTTTCTGGAAAGGCTTTTTAAGCCGTCCGTGGTGTGGCAAGGGGAGAGCGGCAACACCAGTCCGGATCGGAGGCTCAGCCACCGAAATAACACCGTCGGCCCATCTCATCATGGCAGTCATTGCCCCGTGGACTGAACCCTTCTTGGCCTACCTTAATAGGAGAGAACTCCCTGAGGATCAGAACGAGGCCCGCCACATTGTCCGGCCTTCGAAGGCCTACAAGGTTCATGACGGAGAGCTCTACAAGAAAAGCGCTACCGGAGTCCTTCAAAGATGTATCTCTGAGGAAGAGGGGCGGCAGCTTCTGGCTGAAGTTCATGTCGGTCTCAGCGGTCACCACGCCACAGCTCGGGCCCTTGTTAGCAAGGCCTTCCGTACATGTTTTTATTGGCCGACGGCCCGAGCAGATGCACAGGACCTTGTCCAACGTTGTGTCAGATGCCACCTCTTTGCTAACCAAAGCCATATGCCCCTCATCGCTCTACAAATGATCCCCGTCACTTGGCCTTTCGCAGTCTGGGGGCTCGATATGGTCGGACCCCTTAAAGGAGGAAGCCATAAGAAAAAATATCTGCTGGTCATGGTGGATAAATTCACTAAGTGGATAGAGGCCAAACCAGTTAAAACGGCCGAAGCCGGACCAGTGATAGACTTTATATCCGGCGTTGTACACCATTATGGTGTCCCACACAGCATCATCACCGATAACGGCTCCAATTTCACAGCTGATGAGGTGAAAAACTAGTGCGCCAATCTGGGCATTAAGCTCGATTACGCCTCCGTCTATCACCCTCAAACAAACGGTCAAGTCGAACGGGCCAATGGTCTTATTATGAGCGGCATCAAGCCTAGACTGGTGCGGTCTTTGTAAGAATCAGATAAGCACTGGGTTGAGGAGCTCGACTCCGTACTCTGGGGGCTGCGGACCACGCCCAATCGCACTACCGGATATACACCTTTCTTCATGGTGTACGGCGCAGAGGCTGTGTTACCCTGCGACATTATTCATGACTCACCTCGAGTGCGCATGTACGAAGAGAGAGAGGCCGAGCTTGATCGGCAGGACAGCCTAGATTCTCTGGAGGAGGAGCGCGATGTTGCAAAAGCCCATTCCGCATTTTATCAACAACAGGCCCGCAGATATCAAAGCAGAGAAGTACGGGCCAAGACTTATAATGTTGGCGAACTCGTTCTACGCTTGCCGGAGAAGAAAAAGGACAAACTCAAGCCCAAATGGGAGGGTGATACGTCTCCGTCGTATCTACTTTTCCAAACACTTTTGCCCTTGTTTTGGACTCGAACTTGCATGATTTGAATGGAACTAACCCGGTCTGACGCTGTTTTCAGCAGAATTGCCATGGTGTTATTTTTGTGCAGAAACAAAAGTTCTCGGAATGACCTGAAACTTCACGGAGATTATTTTGGAAATAATAAAAAATACTGGCGAAAGAATCAAGGCTAGGGGGCCCACACCCTGTCCACGAAGGTGCGGGGCGCGCCTGCCCCCTGGGCGCGCCCCTACCTCGTGGGCCCCCTGGAGCTCCACCGACCTCAACTCCAACTCTATATATTCACGTTCGGGGAGAAAAAAATCAGAGAGAAGGATTCATCGCGTTTTACAATAGGGAGCCATCGCCAAGCCCTAAACTCTCTCGGGAGGGCTGATCTGGAGTCCGTTCGGGGCTCCGGAGAGGGGAATCTGTCGCCGTCGTCATCATCAACCATCCTCCATAACCAATTTCATGATGCTCACCACCGTGTGTTGTGGAATTGTCACGGCAGATGTCCTCAAGCTAGGACTTAGTCGTGGAGCCATCGCCGCTAGGAAGCTTGAAGGGGTTAAGCGGGACAAGGAACACGAGGGTTTATACTGGTTCGGCCGCTTACGGTGAAGGTAAAAGCCTACGTCCAATTGAGGTGGTATTGATTAGGGTTTTGATGACCAGGGAGCTTAACTGCTATGCCTGGCTCTCGATGAGATCTTTCTTGTCCCTAAACCGCTGCCGGGTCTCCCCTTTATATAGAGAGGTTGACGCCCCGCAGCTTCTGAGAGCCCCGGCCGGCTCATAAGAGTGTCCGGCTCGGACTCTCAACTATTCTTGCCTTACACTACAAGGTCTACCATAAGGACGGTTGTAACTACGGGCCTTAAGCCATCTCCGGGTCTTAAGCCCATCCTTGGCCCACCATCTTCAAGCTTGGCACCGGGCTTCTGGTGATGATCCTTATGTGTAACCCGGCCCCACCGGGCGGGTGACTCTAAGGTTTATATCCTCAACATTAGGCCCCAGATTGATTTGAGCCGGCTCATGTCAATCTTCAATTCTTTCGACAGAAAATCTCCGACTTACAATTGTGTGAAGGCCATAACCCGGCGTGACGTCATCCTCTGGATCCCGGGTAATCCGCCGTGACGTCATCTTCCATTAAATCCATTTTTTACTCCACTATATCCGCAACGGATCTTTATCTTTACTGCCATCCCGAAAATCGAGGCGCCTCTCGGGCGAGATAATCACGCCGTGACCTCCTCGTTTCTCGCGCCCACTTATGAGTCTGGCCTTATAAATAACCCGCCCCTCGGGTCCTTTCCATTCTCCCCCTTCTGTCGTCTCCTTCCTCTCGCTCTCCTATGCTGCTCGAGTTCCGCCGCCGCCGCCGCCGCCGCAACAGAGCTCCGCGTCCTCGTCGACCTTGGCCGCTGCATCACCCTGAACCGTCCAGAGAACCGCGGCGAACCCCCGCAGCACACCTGCATCTGTAAGTTCCTTCCTCTTCGTAGAATAGATCTGCATTAAGATTTTCGAGTTCGCCGATGTTCTTCGCTGTTCGTCATGAACTCTTCATAGATTTCACCACCGCCGCCCTTTCTTGATCTTAAGATAGCATAAAACCAACGCGGTAGCTGTTTGGCACCCATTTCAAATGCAAACAGATCTCTTTTCACTGCATAAAGGCCCCGTTCGTCCCCAAGAACTTCTTTTGCGTCTGTTTTAGGTCTAGAAATTTTCCTTTTCAGCCGACCGTTTTGATCCAAATTAGTTACTGCAATGTGTGAAACCTGTTTTCACCACACTTAGTGAAAAAACTGCACCTGCTGAGTCATGGCGGTTTACATTTCCGGCTTAAAGAAGCCACGCGCCGTAAAACCTTCCGGCTCAAAAGAAGCCACGCGCCGTCAAATTTTCCGGCTCATCTGCAACAAGGTCGTAGATAATCGAATTACTCTCAATGCCTCCAGCGGCTTAGGTAATCCGATGCACCTAGATATATGTCATTAGGCCCCTCCATAAGCCGCCACTTTAAACATTGAACTGCAAATTTCCTCTGGCTTATAATTAAACCGGACATTTTTCCTTTTATCATAGGCTTCCGACTTTCACCATGCCTCCCAAAGCTCCCAAAGCACCCATCACGTGCAATTGGATGAGGTCCAATGTCACCGACTAGACCTTAGCGGATTTCGTAAAGTCGGGTTATCTGCCCAAGAAGGACGTCATGTCCTACCGTGCCCCCGACCCATCAGAGGAAAGACCACAGCCAAAGGACGGGGAGGTGGTAGTTTTTGCGGATCATATGAGCCGGGGCTTCGCACCGCCCGGCTCAAAGTTCTTCAGGGATGTACTGAATTTCTTTGACCTGCGGCCACAAGATATAGGACCCAATTCGGTGTCGAACATATGCAACTTCCAAGTGTTCTGCGAGGTCTACCTTGGAGAGGAACCCAGCCTTCTGCTCTTTAGGGAGCTGTTCTATTTGAACCGCCAGAACGAGTGCACCAACGGGCCAAGCTTAGAACTTGGTGGAATCTCCATTCAGCGACGGAGAGACTGCCTTTTTCCTTACGCCGAGCCGCCCAGCCACCCAAAGGACTGGAACCAGACGTGGTTCTACTGCCAAGACACGTCGCCGGCTGACGAGAGCCCGCTGCCCGGCTTTCGCCCTTCACGTCTGGAACCAACTCACCCTCTGTCTGACAAGTTAACTCAAGCGGAGCGCCAACCTCTGATCCCCACCATCAACAAAATCAAGGCTCTCCTGGGAAATGGCCTTAATGGCATTGATCTGGTCCGAGTCTGGATCTCGTGGCGGGTGATCCCCTTAAGCCGCCGCCCCGGCTTAATGTGTGAGTACACGGGCCGGAAAGATGACCCCCTGAGACACAGCCGCAACGATCTTCCTGAGGATATGACCAAGGCTCTCTTGAACGAGAGTTTGGCAGACTGCGGGAGGACCGGCTTAAGCCCCTTATGCAAGACCAACCCGGCCCCAGCGGTAAGCCGCTGATCTGAACATCTTATTTTCTTCTATAGATAATTTCCATCCGAACCTTAAGAAATCGTCATTGTACTTTTCAGGCTGATGACAAATTCTGGAAGGTCAAGTATGACCATGAGGCGGCCAAGAAGGCCAGGAAGGCTAAGAAAGCCGCCAAGAGAGCCGCTCCCCGCAAGAAGGGAAGTAGGCCTACTGCTTCAGAGCTGCTGCAACTAAGCGATAGCTCCGAGTCAGAGGTAACCCCTGAGCCTGTAAGCTCTTGTTATATTTGTTGTTTATTTCTGTCCACCTTATCAATACTGCTCATCAACAGGATGACACCGGAGCAAGTAACCCGGTGGTTGAAGAGGTAATGACACTTTCCTCCGACTCGGAGCCCTTGCCAAGGCTGAAAGTCCGAAGGGTAACCCGGAAAGTAAGATTTTCACATCCTTTAGCTTATCAAGATCCTCAATTTCTTTTGAAGCAACAGATTCATGAGAACCGGCGGCACACCCGGACCAACAAGGATGCTGACCTCTCCTCCGGCTTACCTGAGGCATCAAGGAAGCGCCGAACCGAGGTTATTTCCAACTTATATCCTTTTCATCCTCTGGCGGGTGTTATACGTGAACCTCTCAATTCTTCTGATTCAAATTATCAGGAAACATCTCCTTCCTCTGGTGACTCGATGCAGTCAAATCTGCCGGCTTTCAAGACCGTACCCGGGTAATGATGATCATCTCTTGCTGTGCTTTATCTTTACTCATACTTTTGTACTAATCTTTTTGTCTTTTCAGTGCCCAGGCAAAGCTCAGCAAGAGGGCGAAAAAGAACAAGCCGGTCGAAGAGCCGGACTTGCCTGAACCGGAGGGTGCAGCTCAAGAACCGCCAGTTGCCTCTGCTCCTGCAGCCGCCGCCCCAACCGACAAGCCAATCGCAGAAACTTCTGCTAACCCGGAGACCTCCAGCCTGGCTCAACCGGCCGATGACCCGGACGTGGTAATCACCCGGACGGAGTTTGTTGAGCCGGGGAGACCCACTGCGCTGGCCAAGTGCTCCGCCAAGGAAGAGCTGCTAGAGCGCCGCCGGGCCAATCTGGACCTCACCGACTATGCCAATCTGAGCATCGGAGAGATCGTCTCCGGCTATGTCAGTCAGGTGCACAAGAGCCGGGACTTAGAGATCGACATGGTGAATCTGATTCAGCAGAAGTCTGAGGTACCACTCTTCTTGCTTACTGCATAGTTATCTTTACCATACTAGCCCCCAAGTCGACGACTTATGATTGAATATGTTGTAGACTTAAGTTCCGGCTTACTTCCATGAACCGGTAATGTGTAGATAGAAACGTTCGATATGCATTAGCCCCCAAGTGCCAAGTGTCTTTGCTTGGAAAACGCTTGGGACTTTAAATTTGCATAGTAACTGTTCATACTATAACCCGGAAATTATGCAGGCTGCTTGCAAGAAGTTTGAGGCTGACATCTCCGATCTAAAGACCCGCCTGAGGACGCAAGAAACTGAGACCCGGAAGGCCAACGCCAAATTTGTGTCCAGTATTGCTGCTCAAGAGAAGCTGAAAAAGGACTTTGAAGCTGAACGGAAAGCTTGGGCCGAAGAGAAGGCTACTCTGGTGAGCCGGGCCGAACAGGCGGAGAAGGCTCTGACAGAGAAAACCACCGAGCTCTCCGGCTTAAAGCGCCACGTGTCCCAGATGGTTGCCGCAATCTTCGGTAAGTCATTCCACCGGCTCTCGTCCAGTTTATAATCTTTATGTCTCATAACCCATCATTGCCAGCGGCTTATCTTACTCTGTTAAACAGGTCCCAGAAGCGCCAACCTCAACCAAAGTGTGGTGACCAAGCTGAAGGCCGTGTACACCCTGGTGGAGCAACTCTACACCGGGTCACAGCGCGCCTTGGCCGTGGTGGCCCTATCCAATGAGGTGCCGACTCACCTGGCGGAAGTTCTTCGCCGGCTTGCCGTTCTTCCTCAGCGTGTCCAAGAGCTGCGACGGGCCTCCGCAAGAGCCGGAGCCATAGCTGCTCTGAGCCGGGCCAAGGCGTTCCTTCCGGAATTAGACCCGGCGGACATTGCCCTTGGCTATCCCAGCTTGAAGGAAGACGGCACCCCCTTCGACCAAAAGGACTTTGCAGCCTGCGTGAAGATCGTACGCCCGGTGGCCACTCTGATTGGAAATGACACGGATCTGACCAAGTACCAGCCGGGTTACGATGCCGAGAATCAGAGGATCCCCACTCCGCGTTACGAAGCCATCAGCTTAGTCCCGCCGACTCGTAAGCACACCTTTGCCCCGGAAATTGACCCGGCCGGGTTAATTGACGAGGAAGCTCAATTTGAAGCTCTGAGCGGCATTGACTGGAAATCGTCAACTTTCCAGGTCTTGGGAACAGCCGGAGGAGCGGAGAGGGATGAGCCGGAAACTTCAACCCAGCAAGCGTCTTAACTCTGTAGGCGGTTTATTTGAAACAATGCTTCACCCTTTTGGACTCGATGAGTCTTGTAATAGAATAGGATCAACACTTTAACTTTGCCGTGCCATCGTGCACGTGTTGAATGCTGAATTCTATGAAAGTTGTTTCCTTATGTTCCTCCGGGTCATAAATGATCATTCATGTTCCTTAAGCTCAAATAGTTATCTTTTACTATCCTGCATAGAAAGACAAATCACAAGTCTCTAGGCGGCTTACCGCACTGAGAATCATAGCTTATACACATAACCCGGAATATGAATCATAAAAGACTGGGCCTCAATTATGTCCTTGACATAGTCGTAACAACACACTTACCGGCTTTTAAGCACACGTCCGGTTTATATAACCCGGGTAATAAGGCTGGTACCTCAATCCCGGTTTACCAGTCTTAACAACGCCGATTGTGTTCGACTAGAACTGTGAATCAAAGTTAAGCCGGCAAAATGAGACCCGCCGAGCACACTTGAAATAATCAGAAGAACTCGCTATAAATCAGAAAAACTTAGGGGCTTCCGGTTCGAATACGACCAGAGACCCGTCCCAAAGGGGTTATGCTAGGATTCGAATGCGATCATATAGCCCCCAGTGGGTGTGGCGATGCCAATCAAGAGGGTACCGACAGCTATGTTCTCTTTGGTTCGAATACGACCCATGTTTGAACAGGAAGCCCCCAAATGACTTTAAGAATTGTTTAACGACGCTGATTCGAATACGATCCACGTCGGTTCCCAAAGGGGGTTGAACTATGATTCAAATATGACCAAAGAAAACTCCCCAATGAGCTCGGCACTTTGCCAATCAAATGGGTATCGACAGCTATGTTCTCTTTGGTTCGAATACGACCTATGTTTGAACAGGAAGCCCCCAAGTGACCTTATTGCATACGGCTAGATTCGAATACGATCATAAGCCGGATCCTCCTTCAAGTTATCATGTGATCTTGCAATGAAAACAACACGTTCACATTTGGAGGAGAAAAAAGGACAGAGGTCCTGCTTTATTGCTTATCATAATATATACATGGCTTAGAGAAATATGTACATTATGAGAGCCGGTGGCTCAAGTGTAATAAGGCCGAAGCTGAGCTATGTTCCACGGCCGACGGGTCTCTTCCTCCGACTTACGTGAATCTTTGTGCTCCCGAATGTCAATGAGGTAATATGACCCGTTGTGCAAATTCTTGCTGACCACAAAGGGCCCTTCCCAAGGCGGGGATAGCTTGTGCGCATCTGTTTGATCTTGGATGAGCCGGAGCACCAGATCGCCTTCCTGGAAGACCCGGGATTTAACCCGGCGACTATGATAACGGCGCAGGTCTTGTTGGTAAATCGCTGAGCGAGCTGCTGCCACATCACGCTGTTCGTCCAACAAGTCAAGAGCATCTTGGCGCGCCTGTTCATTATCCACCTCCACATAAGCCGCCACTCGAGGTGAGTCATGACGGATGTCACTGGGGAGAACTGCTTCCGCTCCATAAACCATGAAGAAAGGCGTGAAACCTGTAGACCTGTTAGGAGTAGTGTTGATGCTCCACAACACGGAGGGTAACTCCTCCACCCAACAACCCGGCGTCCGTTGTAAAGGGACCAAAAGCCGGGGTTTGATGCCTTTCAGAATCTCCTGATTAGCCCTCTCAGCTTGACCATTGGATTGAGGATGAGCCACTGATGAAACATCAAGTCGAATATGCTCTCGTTGACAAAACTCCTCCATGGCGCCTTTGGATAGATTGGTACCATTGTCAGTTATAATGCTGTGTGGAAAGCCAAAACGAAAGATCACCTTTTTCATAAACTGAACTGCCGTGGCTGCGTCACACTTGCTAACTGGCTCCGCTTCAACCCACTTGGTAAATTTGTCAACTGCCACCAAGAGGTGGGTCTTCTTATCCTTGGACCTTTTAAAAGGCCCAACCATATCAAGCCCCCAGACCGCAAAGGGCCAAGTAATTGGGATCATCCTCAGCTCCTGAGCCGGCACATGAGCCCGTCGCGAGAACCTTTGGCAACCATCACATTTACTGACCAAGTCCTCCGCATCAGCATGAGCCGTCAGCCAATAAAAACCATGACGAAAAGCCTTGGCCACAAGAGACTTTGAGCCGGCGTGATGGCCACAATCCCCTTCATGAATCTCACGCAAGATGTCTTGACCTTCCTCAGGGGAGACACATCGCTGGAACGCTCCCGTAACACTGCGGCGATGCAACTCACCATTGATAACAACCATTGACTTAGACCGCCGGGTTATTTGTCTGGCCAAAGTTTCGTCCTCAGGCAAATCTCCCCGGGTCATGTAAGCCAGATAGGGCACTGTCCAGTCCGGGATGATGTGGAGAGCCGCCACCAGTCGTGCCTCCGGGTCAGGGACAGCCAAGTCTTCCTCTGTGGGCAACTTAACAGAAGGGTTATGCAGGACGTCCAGGAAAGTATTAGGCGGCACCGGTTTTCGCTGAGAGCCCAGCCGGCTTAAAGCATCAGCCGCCTCGTTCTTCCTGCGATCGATGTGCTCTACTTGGTAACCCTGAAAGTGCCCAGCAATGGCATCAACTTCACGGCGATAAGCCGCCATGAGAGGGTCCTTGGAGTCCCACTTTCCTGATACTTGTTGAGCCACCAAGTCTGAGTCGCCGAAGCACCTTACCCGGCTCAAGCTCATCTCCTTAGCCATCCGAAGACCGTGGAGCAAGGCCTCGTACTCAGCCGCATTGTTAGTGCAAGGAAACATCAATTGTAGCACATAATGGAACTTGTCACCTTTAGGGGAAGCCAATACGACTCCAGCCCCCGAGCCCTCCAATTGCCTGGACCCATCGAAGTGAATAGTCCAATATGTGTTATCCGGCTTTTGTTCGGGCACTTGTAGCTCTGTCCAATCATTGATGAAATCCACCAAGGCCTGAGATTTAACAGCAGTGCGTGGCACGTATTTCAGACCATGAGGTCCGAGCTCTATAGCCCACTTAGCCACTCTCCCTGTGGCCTCTCTGTTTTGAATGATATCTCCAAGGGGGGCAGAACTGACCACAGTGATGGGGTGACCCTGGAAATAATGCTTAAGCTTCCGGCTTGCCATGAACACACCATAAACAAGCTTCTGCCAATGCGGATACCGCTGCTTGGACTCAATGAGTACTTCGCTGACATAATAAACCGGCCGCTGAACCGGATGCTCCTTACCCTCTTCCTTGCGCTCCACCACCACGGCCACACTGACGGCTCGTGTGTTAGCAGCCACATACAGCAATAAAGGCTCCTTGTCAACCGGAGCAGCAAGGACTGGGGGCTCTGCCAGCTGTCTCTTCAAATCCTCAAAAGCAGTATTAGCTGCATCATTCCAGACAAAGTCATCAGTTTTCTTCATCAACTGATATAATGGCATGGCCTTCTCCCCCAAACGGCTTATAAAACGGCTTAAAGCAGCGATACGACCCGCCAAGCGCTGGACGTCGTTTATACACGCCGGCTTAGCCAGGGAGGTGATGGCCTTGATCTTCTCCGGGTTAGCTTCAATGCCTCTGTTAGAAACCAAGAAACCCAAGAGCTTGCCTGCAGGAACACCAAAAACACACTTGGCCGGGTTAAGCATCATCTTGTAGACCCGGAGATTATCAAAGGTTTCCCTCAGATCATCTATCAAGGTTTCCTCCTTCCTGGATTTAACCACAATATCATCCACATAAGCATGAACATTGCGCCCAATCTGGTTATGAAGACAGTTCTGCACGCAACGCTGATAAGTCGCCTGTGCACTCTTGAGTCCAAAGGGCATAGACACATAGCAGAAGGCTCCAAAGGGAGTGATGAACGCCGTCTTCTCCTGGTCCTTAACTGCCATTTTAATCTGATGATATCCAGAATAAGCATCCAAGAAACTTAAGCGCTCACAACCCGCCGTAGCATCAATGATTTGATCAATACGGGGAAGGGCAAAAGGATCAGCCGGACACGCCTTGTTTAAGTCCGTGTAGTCCACACACATCCGCCAGGTGCCGTTCTTCTTGAGCACGAGCACCGGGTTAGCTAACCACTCTGGGTGAAAGACTTCAACAATAAACCCGGCCGCCAAGAGCCGGGCCACCTCTTCACCAATAGCTTTCCGCCTCTCTTCATTAAACCGCCGAAGGAATTGCCTGACCGGCTTAAATTTCGGATCAACATTGAGAGTGTGCTCAGCGAGTTCTCTAGGTACACCTGGCATGTCAGAAGGTTTCCATGCAAAAATGTCCCTATTCTCACGGATGAACTCGATGAGCGCGCTTTCCTATTTTGGATCCAGATTGGCACTGATGCTAAACTGCTGAGATGAATCACCTGGAACGAAATCAACAAGTTTAGTCTCATCAGCCGACTTAAATTTCATTGCCGGCTCATGCTCCGTAGTCGGCTTTTTCAGAGAGGTCATATCTGTTGGGTCAACATTGTCCTTGTAAAATTTTAACTCCTCTGTTGCACAAACAGATTCTGCATAAGCTGCATCGCCTTCCTCACACTCCAAGGCCACCTTCCGGCTGCCATGAACCGTAATGGTCCCATTGAGACCCGGCATCTTGAGCTGTAAATACACGTAACACGGCCGTGCCATGAACTTGGCGTAAGCCGGCCGCCCGAATATGGCATGATACGGGCTTCTTATCTTGACCACCTCAAAGGTCAATTTTTCCACCCTGTAGTTGTGCTCGTCTCCAAAGGCCACTTCCAACTCGATCTTGCCGACTGGATAAGCCGACTTACCAGGTACCACACCATGGAAAATAGTGTTTGACTGGCTGAGGTTCTTATCAATCAACCCCATACGACGGAAAGTCTCATAATAGAGGATGTTGATGCTGCTGCCTCCATCCATGAGCACCTTAGTGAACTTATATCCTCCCACCTGAGGAGCCACCACCAAGGCCAAGTGACCCGGATTATCCACCCGGGGAGGGTGATCCTCCCTACTCCACACTATAGGCTGCTCAGACCATCGTAAATAGCGTGGAACCGCCGGCTCAACAGCATTCACAGCCCTCTTATGAAGCTTCTGATCTCGCTTACACAGACTGGTGGTAAATACATGATACTGTCCACCGCTAAGCTGCTTTGGATTGGTCTGATAACCCCCCTGCTGCTGTTGATGACCCTGGCCAGACTGCTGATTAAAGCCCCCTTGACCGTTCTGAGGATTAGAATTTGAGCCGCCGCCCGGGCCATGAAAGCCGCCGGCGCCTGAGCCACCGCCCGGGCCATTGTTGCCGTTAAAGGCGTTGGAATTCTTAAAGGCCTTCATGATTGCACAATCCTTCCATAGATGAGTAGCTGGCTTCTCTCTAGAGCCATGCCTTGGACAGGGCTCATTCAACAGCTGCTCCAGCGTCGGGCCTGACCCGCCGGCTCGGGGAGGGGGCCTCCCCTTGCGTCTCTGGCTATTACCCTGTGAGCTGGCGTTGGCCACGAACTCTAGGCTGCCGTCGGCCTTACGCTTGCCACCTCCTTGGTTCCCCGGGTTATGCTGAGGACCCTTGCCATTGCCGTTCTTCTTTCCCTTCCCTGTCCTTTCATCATCTGAAGCGGGGTCCTTGGTACTATCAGAATCGGCGTACTTGACGAGAGCCGCCATCAGCGTACCCATATCATTGCAGTCGCGCTTAAGCCGCCCGAGTTTCATCTTCAGGGGCAGAAAACGACAATTTTGCTCCAACATTAAGACTGCAGAGCCGGCATCCATCTTATCCGATGAATGTATGATCTCTTTGACCCGGCGAACCCAATGTGTCGTAGACTCACCCTCCTGCTGTTTACAGTTAGTCAAATCCACTATTGACATAGACTGCCTACAGGTGTCTTTGAAGTTTTGTATGAACCGGGCCTTCAGCTCAGCCCAAGACCCGATGGAATTCGGCGGTAGCCCTTTCAACCAAGTGCGGGCAGTCCCATCTAGCATCATGGTGAAGTACTTGGCCATCGCCGCTTCACTGACCTCCAGCAGTTCCATGGCCATCTCGTAACTTTCGATCCAGGCTCCGGGTTGTAAGTCAGCCGTGTAATTAGGCACCTTCCTAGGGCCTTTGAAGTCCTTGGGTAGACGTTCATTGCGGAGAGCTGGCACTAAACAAGGGACACCTCCAGTCCTCGTAGGGATACCCACGTCGACGGAAGTCGTCGGATAAGCCGGGGGGGTCTGGTAAGCCGTCAACTGAGGCACCTGCTCCGCCTCTTGCCGCGCTCTGTCTTGGTCTGCTGCGTGAAAGGCTCCGTTATGAGCCGGGCCATGGCCAGGGGGCGGGTCATGGCGTCGGACATTACTTGAGCCGGTCGCTGAGACCATGTGTCTGCTATAACTCGGGCTCCGGCCTGGACGAGGGGTCGAGTGGATCCTGTCCCGGCTGTAAGAGTACGCCTCTTGCTGTGCCAGCGCTGTCTGAAGGAGTTCCCTGACCCGGCGGGTTTCAATAGCCGTTGGAGAGTCGCCGTCAATTGGGAGGGCCGCCAGCCGTGCTGCTGCGGCGACCATGTTCTCCAGCGGGTTAGCATAATGACCCGGTGGTATTGGCACATACTGAGGCGGGGCAGGGCTCACCCGGGGAGGCCCCATCACTTGTGGCTGAACAGGGGTCCCAGACCCGGGCACTATGATCCCTGGCGGGTTACTAGACCCTGCACCTGGCGTGTTGAAGAGGTTTCGAGGATCGTAGACCGGAGGGAGTCGAGATTGGGCCTTTTGATGCCTCCTTCTCATGACCTCATTGGACGCGTTCTGATCCATCGTGAGCCGGAAGGACTGCGCCTGAATCAACTGAGTTTGGGCGTCGAGAGCCGCCCTCTCCGCAGCCATCCTGATCCCTTCCGCTGCCAGATCCTCCTTGGCTTTCACTAGATCTAACTTTAACTGCGCCACCTCCGCGTCATGCTGAGCTTGATCCGCCGGGTCAACCGCGGCGGTCAACAGGGCCGTCATCTTGTCCGTGAGATCCATCAGCACCTGAGCCGGCGAGGGCACCGGGTTTCCCGCCCCAGCAGCAGGGTTCTGAACAGGCTGCGCACCGGCCATGAAGATTCCAACCCGGCTCGGCGGCTCAAACGGGTCCGGAATACTGTCACCATCGGAACAACCCATGAGCCTGCCATCTTGAAGTTGATACAACGAGTTTGACTCATCTGTGGACGACTCGCCGTCAGAGCCGGCGGCCGTCTCATCACCAGATCCAGATCCATCAGAGAGCCCTCCATGGATACATCCCACAAAAGCATGCTTCAAGGCAGGCAGGGCCCGGGCGGGTCGTGCGCGCTGAGCCGTCTCGATGAGATCGGCGCAGAGATCCGGCTCAGGGCCCGGCTCACCAATCTTGCCAATGAAAACATGAATTCCGCCGAAGGGGACCCGGTATCCGTACTCAATTGAGCCGGCGTCGGGGCCCCAGTTTGCATCGTCGATGTAGAGCTTGCCGCGACGACTCTTGGTCATCCGGCCCACAGCGTATCCCTTGAGCCCTTCGAAGCTGCCCTTCAAGAACTCAAATCCACCGTGCGCTGGCCCCACGGTGGGCGCCAACTGTCGTGGAATTGTCACGGCAGATGTCCTCAAGCTAGGACTTAGTCGTGGAGCCATCGCCGCTAGGAAGCTTGAAGGGGTTAAACGGGACAAGGAACACGAGGGTTTATACTGGTTCGGCCCCTTACGGTGAAGGTAAAAGCCTACGTCCAGTTGAGGTGGTATTGATTAGGGTTTCGATGACCAGGGAGCTTAACTGCTATGCCTGGCTCTCGACGAGATCTTTCTTCCCCTAAACCGCTGCCGGGTCGTCCCTTTATATAGAGAGGTTGACGCCCCAGCAGCTTCTGAGAGTCCCGGCCGGCTCATAAGAGTGTCCGGCTCGGACTCTCAACTATTCTTGCCTTACACTACAAGTTCTACCATAATGACGGTTGTAACTACGGGCCTTAAGCCATCTCCGGGTCTTAAGCCCATCCTTGGCCCACCGTCTTCAAGCTTGGCGCCGGGCTTCAGGTGATGATCCTTATGTGTAACCCGGCCCCACCGGGCGGGTGACTCTAAGGTTTATATCCTCAACACCGTGCGTGAGTAATTCCATCGTAGGCTTGCTGGACGGTGATGGGTTGGATGAGATTTATCATGTAATCGAGTTAGTTTTGTTAGGGTTTGATCCCTAGTATCCACTATGTTCTGAGATTGATGTTGCTATGACTTTGCTATGCTTAATGCTTGTCACTAGGGCCCGAGTGCCATGATTTCAGATCTGAACCTATTATGTTTTCATGAATATATGTGAGTTCTTGATCCTATCTTACAAGTCAATAGTCACCTACTATGTGTTATGATCCGGCAACCCCGAAGTGACAATAATCGGGACCACTCCCGGTGATGATCGTAGTTTGAGGAGTTCATGTATTCACTATGTGTTAATGCTTTGCTCTGGTACTCTATTAAAAGGAGGCCTTAATATCCCTTAGTTTCCAATAGGACCCCGCTGCCACGGGAGGGTAGGACAAAAGATGTCATGCAAGTTCTTTTCCATAAGCACGTATGACTATATTCGGAATACATGCCTACATTACATTGATGAATTGGAGCTAGTTCTGTGTCACCCTATGTTATAACTGTTGCATGAATAATCGCATCCGGCATAATTCTCCATCACCGATCCAATGCCTACGAGCTTTTCACATATTGTTCTTCGCTTATTTACCTTTCCATTGCCACTGTTACAATCACTACAATACTACTACTGTTACTTTTGCTACCGTTACCGTTACTTCCATACTACTTTGCTACTAAATACTTTGCTGCAGATATTAAGTTATCCAGGTGTGGTTGAATTGACAACTCAACTGCTAATACTTGAGAATATTCTTTGGCTCCCCTTGTGTCGAATCAATAAATTTGGGTTGAATACTCTACCCTCGAAAACTGTTGCGACCCCCTATACTTGTGGGTTATCAGAGGGTCCCTCCATCATTGACGAAGTTCTCACTGGAGGAGCGTACCGCCTGCGTGATGCATCGGACAATCGCCTAGAGCCGAACCCCTGGAACGCGGCCAGACTCCAAAGATTCTATGCCTAGCGTCGAACTATTCGTTTGTCTCCTTCTCCCTATTGTTTCCATTATTTGTTCCTCTCTTTTCGTTCTTCCTTTTTTCTAGCCTTAAAGCTTTCGCGCGGCTAAACCGTGCATCTGTGACGTACACATCCTCGAACATGTACGTCCATTATACCTGGGGGCTTCCCGGACGGAAGCTTATTATTATTATTTTCCAAGCATCAAGCTCATCACGTATGCGTTTTTCCCATATGTACCTTTTCTTCGCCATTATATGCATCGATATGACTTAAGTTTTGGCCAAGCTGGGTTGCCTGACTCCTGTGCTTATGCCATACGTTCCCGTTAGTTCGGCCAGGGCATAAAGGGAGCACCTCTGCGATTGTTACTGCCGGGTCATCCGGATGTGTACCTCATACTGGGTGAAGCCGAAAGCTAGCGTTCTTAAGGGAATATCCGGTCGGTGGATTAAAGATGTTTTTGCATTCACCCCATGGTGAACCCCCAGATGTTACGTATACTGCGATTTTCCAATCACAGTTCGGACATGCATTTTAACGCATGCACACCCAGGGAAAGTAACCCTTAACGGAACTATTCTCTCTGGAAGATGTTTCTTACAATCATAATGTAATATAACATAACTAGCCAGATACAACTTGTCTGTTCAAGCAACTATGACCCCTACGCCTGGTTTCCACGCATACCCCAGTCTATTTTACCACTAAGGTATTCGGAAACACTCCGCACCTTCGGGTCCAGAGGTCGAAGTGAAAAGGTCTGCCATGACAATCGTTTTACAATTCAGCTAGAGTTACATATGTCAAGGAAAGTACATAGTCACTTGGACTCAAAAATTTCCTCCTCTATACCATCCAGCAGGCTGTCTAACTTACAATCCTATTGGGAATACTTGGCGGCTACTTCTACTTGGTCATATACCAAATTAACGGGAACTTCTTTTCCATCTGACCCTAGACGTCCGACCCGAGCCATATGATTCAGATCAAGCTTGGTATATCGTGTTTTCACCATGACCCAGGCTTCTCGTGCACCTTCCCGGCAGGCCGATATCTTCCACAATCGAAAGCGCCGCCGCGCTCCCTTGAATAGCTGTATAAGCTCCTCCATCTTTCCTGGAGGGGAGGCGGATGGCCACAAGGCCTTGGCAACACTTCGCATCGCCTGCCGATCTTGCTCGTGCATTTGCGACAGCTCTTGTAGAAGATCGCTCGAGAATCCGGACATCTCCTCTTCGGGACGACCGGTCAGCATACCTACAGATATAATTCTGTTAGTCCCTTTCATCTCCGAACTACACGGAGGTAAGTGTGACCACATACCAAATATGCCGCCGCGCAGCCTCTTATTTTCCTTCACGGAATCAGCCAGCTGGGCCCGTACATCTTTCAGTTCTTCGCCCAGCTGGGTGTGGGCATCCTGCAATTTGTTTTTCTCATCTCTGACTCGTGTTAGCACACGTTCGCCCGCGGCCAACAGTCTTTTGGCTTCTTGTTCTTCCGCTTGGGTGGCTTTCAGTTGCTCCTTCAGTTGATCTGACGATCCTGCCATACGATGAGCAATAGTGTTAGCATTGCCGGTATATAATTATGTTTTCTCGATGGAGGGGAACATTACCAGGTGATGCCTTCTTGGATTTCTCCAGTTCGGCGGTAGCAGCAGTTAGCTGGGTCCGACACTTTTCTAGTTCCTGAGACAACAAATTGTTTTTCTCCGACAACACCTGGTTATACAATGATCCTTAAATCAGTTGTATCAACTGCTTCAAGTCTCAGGGGCTACTAGTATATAATTGTTAGTTTTGTACAATAAACTTACCCGTATATCTTTTACATGTTGGTTTGTGGCTCTGGCAAGCCCGTCTCGAGCAGCTTGGATATATGCATCAGCCGAGCTGAAGGCATTGAACGCCTCGTTCGTAAATCCGGGGTCGCGTAGAACGGCTCTCCGGCGCCGATGATTCATGGCGCTCTCCACTTCCGAGTTTGTGACGGATACATCATCCGACTCCTCTGCCGAAGGACAATCCGGCGTCACTTCCGTATCATCCCTTGCCTTTAAAGCAGGATCGGGAACCTGACTTGTGGAGGCGCAGCCGGTAAGATTCCCGGACATAGTCGGGCGAACGCTTTTCCTAATAAGACGCAGCGGATAATGTCACAGTTGGATGTGACTGCCAAAGGGCATATTTAAAAGCCATACCTCTTCGATGAAGGCTCGGTCGTATCTTCGTTTGCCTTCCTCTTCGAAGGCTTGCCCGGCGTGGGCGCCGCTCTCTTTGGAGTTGCCTCTTGGGTAGCAGGGCGCGCTGAACGCCTCCCCTTTTGAGCACGAGACAGTGCGGCGGGTGAGGCAGAACAAGGGAACTCTTTTAGAGGAGATGCCTCCTGATTACTTACGTGTGAGGCAGGGAGAAGACCGGGATAATCAACGGTGATGGCCACTTCCGTGCCGTCAACTCGCCTGGTAAAACACCCTGTTCTCGAGCACCACGAATATGTCCGGATCCTCTTCGAATCCGGGGTCAAGGTCCCGATTATGGCCCTCTGGTTGTGGGGCAGGGCTGTAAAGCCCCTCAGAGATCTTTCGCCAGTGCTGTTATAAATGGGCAGATTAATATTCATTGAAAGTAGTTCAGGGAGTAGAGTGAGTAGAGCAGAGGGGTTGGGACTTACCCAGCTTGGAGGATTGTACATGGAAAATCCATCTCTGCGCTTGATACGAAGAAATTCCTCTTCCTCCCTTTGAACAGTTCGGGCAATATTTAGACCAGAGCGGCGGGGGTGTCCGGACCCTTCCGGCCGCAGTAGAACGCGTCATCCTCCCCATTGTAGTGCCACATGGGAAGACCTCTGTATTGGAGTGGCTGAACCCCCATACTATGGAAGCCGCCATTACCTCGACTATTGATAATCCGCACTGGGCGAGCATCCTTATCTTGCTCATAAGCTGACGAACTTCTGCAATATCTTCCTCCTTGAGGCTCCGAGGGCGCCAGCTGTGGTGTTTCTTCAAAGGAACGCTAGTAAATTCAGGAAGACCCCTCCGAACTGGGTCAGGAAGTGCGACGTCCTCAACATAGAACCATTCAGAAGGCCACTCTTCGGATGCCTTCCTTGGTGTGCCGGATAGGTATCCGGTCTCGGCAATGCGCCATATTTCGGCTCCGCCCACTTCAAAAATTGATCCCTCGTGGTTGCGCGGGACGAGACAGAATAGCTTTCTCCACAATTCAAAATGGGCCTCACAACCCAAGAATAGCTCGCAAAGAGCGACGTAACCTGCGATATGCAGGATGGAGGCGGGAGTGAAGTTGTGAAGTTGGAGGCCATAATACTCCAGAAGCCCCCAGAGGAACGGATGAAGTGGAAATCCGACACCTCTTAGCAAATAGGGGACAAAGCACACTCATTCCCCCCAGATGGATTGGGGAAATTCTCCGCTTGGGCCCCATCATTGAAGGAGGTCAACCCTGCCCAAACAGGGACCAGATCCGCGGGGGAAAAAAATCCCTGTGTTTGCAGCTTCACTAGCTGACCGTGGGATATGGAACATTTCTCCCAATCGCCTTTTTCTGGGACGCAGGGACGGGAGGAGCGGGGAGCGCTAGCCATGTTGGAGTGGTCTTTCCTAGCAAGATCTGAGATTTTTCCGCGTGATGCTGAACGGATCTGAGATCCAATCTCTTTAAATAGGCACTCCGCCTTACATGGTCGGGGTGTTATGTGTAAAAACACCCCGACTTCTCGCATTCGCTGGACACGTGGAAGTTGAAGTTGTTCATACACAGAAGCCGAGGGGTATGACATTAAATGGAAAGCCGAATACATCACTTTGAAGTTATCGGAGGAGGAACCCGCCTTGCAATGCCGAAGACTATCTGCGCACCGGACACCTCGTCATTGAAGTCTGGTTCGGGGGCTACTGAGGGAGTCCTGGACTAAGGGGTCCTCGGGCGTCCGACCTATTAGATATGGGCCGGACTGATGAGTTGTGAAGATACAAAGACCGAAGACTCTACCCGTGTCCTGATGGGACTCTCCTTGGCGTGGAAGGCAAGCTTGGCGACCAAATATGAAGATTCCTTTCTCTGTAACCGACTTTATGTAACCCTAGTCCCTCCGGTGTCTATATAAACCGGAGGGCTTAGTCCGTAGAGGAGATATACAATCATAGTCAGACAGGCTAGACTTCTAGGGTTTTAGCCATTACGATCTCGTGGTAGATCAACTCTTGTAATACTCATATTCATCAAGATCAATCAAGCAGGAAGTAGGGTATTACCTCCATAGAGAGGGCCCAAACCTGGGTAAACATTGTGTCCCCTGTCTCCTGTTACCGTCGACCTTAGACGCACGGTTCGGGACCCCCTACCCGAGATCCGCCGGTTTTGACACCGACACGCGCCCCCTGCCTCGTGGGCCCCCTGGTGCTCCACCGACCTCAACTCCAACTCTATATATTCACGTTCGGGGAGAAAAAAATCAGAGAGAAGGATTCATCGCGTTTTACGATATGGAGCCGCCGCCAAGCCCTAATCTCTCTCGGGAGGGCTGATCTGGAGTCCGTTCGGGGCTCCGGAGAGGGGAATCCATCACAGTCGTCATCATCAACCATCCTCCATCACCAATTTCATGATGCTCACCGCCGTGCGTGAGTAATTCCGTCGTAGGCTTGCTGGACGGTGATGGGTTGGATGAGATTTATCATGTAATCGAGTTATTTTTGTTAGGGTTTGATCCCTAGTATCCATTATGTTCTGAGATTGATGTTGCTATGACTTTGCTATGCTTAATGCTTGTCACTAGGGCCCGAGTGCCATGAGTTCAGATCTGAACCTATTATGTTTTCATGAATATATGTGAGTTCTTGATCCTATCTTGCAAGTCATTAGTCACCTACTATGTGTTATGATCCGGTAACCCCGAAGTGACAATAATCGGGACCACTCCCAGTGATGACCGTAGTTTGAGGAGTTCGTGCATTCACTAAGTGTTAATGCTATGGTCCGGTACTCTATTAAAAGGAGCCCTTAATCTATACCCCTATATAGTGTGCGAATAACTTTGAAAGTTGGTCGTTGGATGAAGCCAATCCGACGGTACAGAGATGGCAAATCCGAGCACTACTGGCCGTTGGATATCATCCACATTCCACCAGATTCTGCCACATGTACAATCTAGAAGACTCCATGGTTGAACTTAAGCATAATGCACAAACCTCAAAACACAAGCACTTCTCCTTTGTTCTCTAGAATCTTCCATATCTTAATTGCCCAAACTTTTTTTTCTAAATGAATTGTCACTTTTTGTTTTTACTTTATTCTTTACAATGCACAATTCCATGAATCTTAATATTTTTTATAAAACTAATTGATTTTGGATGAGATGAACTATAAGAATTAAACGAACATCTACGTCACGCATATATGACTCAAAGCTTACATGCTAT